>NC_069499.1:833425612-833738112 GCF_027579735.1 Bombina bombina
CCTATATAAAGGACCATAGAGGAAACTGTATATGTGATTTAAACAGCTACTTATAACTTTTTTCCTAAACTTAACTATCATTACTACTTTTAAAGACATATACTAGTAATAGGCTGAGAGATATTCTTTAATGTCGTCTAATCTTTATAATTTGTTAGAGAGTATTTGTTAGATCACTAAAATAGGCAAAGTCAGATAAAGATTTAAACTGTCTATTTTACAAACCTCATATACAGGGAGTGCAGAATTATTAGGCAAGTTGTATTTTTGAGGATTAATTTTATTATTGAACAACAACCATGTTCTCAATGAACCCAAAAAACTCATTAATATCAAAGCTGAATATTTTTGGAAGTAGTTTTTAGTTTGTTTTTAGTTTTAGCTATTTTAGGGGGATATCTGTGTGTGCAGGTGACTATTACTGTGCATAATTATTAGGCAACTTAACAAAAAACAAATATATACCCATTTCAATTATTTATTTTTACCAGTGAAACCAATATACCATCTCAACATTCACAAATATACATTTCTGACATTCAAAAACAAAACAAAAACAAATCAGTGACCAATATAGCCACCTTTCTTTGCAAGGACACTCAAAAGCCTGCCATCCATGGATTCTGTCAGTGTTTTGATCTGTTCACCATCAACATTGCGTGCAGCAGCAACCACAGCCTCCCAGACACTGTTCAGAGAGGTGTACTGTTTTCCCTCCTTGTAAATCTCACATTTGATGATGGACCACAGGTTCTCAATGGGGTTCAGATCAGGTGAACAAGGAGGCCATGTCATTAGATTTTCTTCTTTTATACCCTTTCTTGCCAGCCACACTGTGGAGTACTTGGACGCGTGTGATGGAGCATTGTCCTGCATGAAAATCATGTTTTTCTTGAAGGATGCAGACTTCTTCCTGTACCACTGCTTGAAGAAGGTGTCTTCCAGAAACTGGCAGTAGGACTGGGAGTTGAGCTTGACTCCATCCTCAACCCGAAAAGGCCCCACAAGCTCATCTTTGATGATACCAGCCCAAACCAGTACTCCACCTCCACCTTGCTGGCATCTGAGTCGGACTGGAGCTCTCTGCCCTTTACCAATCCAGCCACGGGCCCATCAAGACTCACTCTCATTTCATCAGTCCATAAAACCTTAGAAAAATCAGTCTTGAGATATTTCTTGGCCCAGTCTTGACGTTTCAGCTTGTGTGTCTTGTTCAGTGGTGGTCGTCTTTCAGCCTTTCTTACCTTGGCCATGTCTCTGAGTATTGCACACCTTGTGCTTTTGGGCACTCCAGTGATGTTGCAGCTCTGAAATATGGCCAAACTGGTGGCAAGTGGCATCTTGGCAGCTGCACGCTTGACTTTTCTCAGTTCATGGGCAGTTATTTTGCGCCTTGGTTTTTCCACACGCTTCTTGCGACCCTGTTGACTATTTTGAATGAAACGCTTGATTGTTCGATGATCACGCTTCAGAAGCTTTGCAATTTTAAGAGTGCTGCATCCCTCTGCAAGATATCTCACTATTTTTGACTTTTCTGAGCCTGTCAAGTCCTTCTTTTGACCCATTTTGCCAAAGGAAAGGAAGTTGCCTAATAATTATGCACACCTGATATAGGGTGTTGATTTCATTAGACCACACCCCTTCTCATTACAGAGATGCACATCACCTAATATGCTTAATTGGTAGTAGGCTTTCGAGCCTATACAGCTTGGAGTAAGACAACATGCATAAAGAGGATGATGTGGTCAAAATACTCATTTGCCTAATAATTCTGCACTCCCTGTACAGAATCTACAATTATATTAGCTGAAAGTATCCAAATCTCTTCTTATATTGAGGCCATATGGACTACTGGTTTTTAGGGAAAACATCCAGTAGATTTCTCTTTTGTTTAATTTGTTTTCCCTGTCCCCTCCTCTTTTCGAAAACGGGAAGTGATCAATGCCCTGTACTGCTAGTTTAGATACATCAGAATTGTGTTGTTCTCTGAAGTGTCACAATCCACATCTTCTATGGATCTCAAATGTTGTAAAAACCTGTCTTTTAGGGGACTTTTTGTTTTACCTGTATACTGTTTCCAGCAAATGAGGCAAGTTAATAAGTACACTACATGAGTAGTGGAGCAATTGATAAAGAATTTTATGTTATGTTCCATTGTTGTTGTAGTTGATTTGAATTTAGGTCCTTCTGTGACATGAAGACATGTTTTACAGATAGGACGTCTGCACTTATAGAAACATTAGGGGTCAATATGGTAAATAGGTTTATTGCGATGTAGGGGTTTTGCGGTTTAGGGATTAATATGGTAAATAGGTTTATTGCGATGTAGGGGTTTTGCGGTTTAGGGATTAATAGGGTAAATAGGTTTATTGCGATGTAGGGATTTTGCGGTTTAGGGGTTAATAGGGTAAATAGGTTTATTGCAATGTAGGGATTTTGCGGTTTAGGGGTTAATAGGGTAAATAGGTTTATTGCGATGTGGGGGTTTTGTGATTTAGGAGGTAATACTTTGTGTAGGATGTATTTTTGTTATATTTCATGCGGGCGGTGTTTTTGTTTTAATACTTGATGCAGGCGGTTTGTTTTTTTAAAAAAAATACTTTAATGTGGGCAATTAGCTTTTGTAATGCTCCGTTTGCCTTCGCTGCATGCATCGGGATGCAGCTTATGCTGCATCCTGGTGGATTCCGAAAATGGCAGGGTTGATTCTTTCACAAAAGAACAAAAAAAGATTGCTCAGCCCAGATGGCTATAGAAATAATATGTATTATAATGCCAAAAATAGTTAACCTAAGAGATCATCTATTGCAAGGATAAAACCAGAGTTTCAAAAGGATCATTTACTGTAAACCTATAATTCTGGGGCATATTTGGGAAAAGAATGAATACTAAACTCAAGCTCAGGTCATACTTATAGAAATGGAAGGATATATAGAAAGTAATCGAATCATATCTGGAGAAAGTTAACATACAACATAATTTTCATTAAATATATAGACAGTGAAGCAGACATCCGTGTGGTGAAATGATCACACAAGCTTGCCCCACTCCGGTTCAACGGTAAAAGCTGGCCGGACTTTCAGTATGCAGTGACCATAGTAGTTGGAAATGTGGCAATCAATAATATTAGCTCTATTTGTATACTGCTAAAATAGATCTGTCAGCGCTTAACCCCTTAGGCACCAAAACAAAGAAAAAATCTCCTTACAGCTATGCTGCAAAAAAGAGTCATCTTCAGAGCACAAAAACCAAATAGGGGCCGATTTATGAAAGTGCGAGTGGACATGATACGAACTAGCATGTCATGTCCGTCGCACATCTATAAATGCAGACAGCATACGCCGTCGGCATTTATCATTGCACAAGCAGTTCTTGTGAACTGCTTGTGCAATGCCGCCCCCTGCAGATTCGTGGCCAATCGGCCGCTAGCAGGGGTGTCAACCAGCCCGATTGTATAGGATCGGACGGATTGATGTCCGCAGCCTCAGAGCAGGCAGACCAGTTATGGAGCATCGGTCTTTAGACCGTTGCTTCATAAGTCCTGTTTCCGGCGAGCCTGAAAGCTTGTGCGGAAACAGGGGCATCAAGCTCCATTCGGATCTTGATAATTTGGCCCCATAGAATAGAGAGATGCTAGTTATAAGGCCATTGCTTTCAATTTGAGGCTGTGTCATGTAAAAACAGACAATAAAGTGTACACAAGAGGTACTGACATCACTTACTTCCAAGTCACAGACGATGCAAAGGTAAAACGTAGCATTTATTTGTAAAATATATAGTAAATTTACAGACCCAGATCACAGATCATGTCAGTATTCACAGGTGACGCGAGCGGGAGGTCGAAGGTAATTCTCTCTCTGTGAATACTTTGCATAGTCTGTGATTTGGAAGTAAGTGATGTCAGTACCCCTTGTGTACACTGAATTGTCTGTTTTTACATGACACAGCCTCAAATTGAAAGTGATGGCCTTATAACTAGAATCTCTATTCTATATGTTTTTTTAGTTGAAAATGTGGCCTTATTAAAGGGACAGTCTAGGCCAAAAAAAACTTTCATGATTCAGATAGTGCATGTAATTTTAAACAATTTTCCAATGTTCTTTTATCACCAATTTTGCTTTGTTCTCTTGGTATTCTTAGTTGAAAGCTTAACCTAGGAGGTTCATATGCTAATTTCTTAGACCTTGAAGCCCACCTCTTTCAGATAGCATTTTAACAGTTTTTCACCACTAGAGGGTGTTAGTTCACATATTTCATATAGATAACACTGTGCTCGTGCACGAGAAGTTATCTGGGAGCAGGCACTGATTGGCTAGACTGCAAGTCTGTCAAAAGAACTGAAATAAAGGGGCAGTTTGCAGAGGCTTAGATACAAGATAATCACAGACGTTAAAAGTATATTAATATAACTGTGTTGGTTATGCAAAACTGGGGAATGGGTAATAAAGGGATTATCTATCTTTTAAAACAATAAAAATTCTGGTGTAGACTGTCCCTTTAATATACAGCAGGAACTCTGAATTATTGGAAAAGCATTTAGAACATTCATTCTGTTGTCTTCATAATGATATGTCCCAGTTGACTTTAATGAGGTTAGTGTCTTAACCAGAGACTCCAACTGGGACCCCATAGGTGTATGCCTCATAGCGATCAAATTCTGCACCAAAGCTGAATGGCTCACAGCATTAAAGGCTCTACAATCTCCAAGAGGTATAAAGCTCTCCACCTTACTTATTGAAATTCCAGCCCTAGACTCATTGTCCCACTCTGCAGGCTTCACAAGATTAGTCCATCTGAGTTACGTTAAAGGGTAGTAGTGAGCATTGGGGCCCCAAAATGCACCATTGATATAATCCACTGTAGTGGGACCAGTCTGGCTAACTTGTTCAGGACAAGCACTTGGCATCTTCAGCATATTTTCAAATGCATCTTGATAGCTAACAAAAGCTGAACTCTTTGAGAATATATGCAACAGACTTCATATTGCGTTATACAGCAGGCAACAAAATAGATATTATAGGTAAACTGCCGGAGGCGGTGGGGGGGGGGGGGGGGGTCTTGTGAAGAGAGGCTTCTTACAGCAATCTTAAAAATAATGACATCAGTGGAACTACGCTCCTTTAAGGCTGATGTATATAGTAATCTTTGCCCTTGATGTCTATTCCAATGGTAGATGCTTTGTGAAATAAAGTAGATAGCTGAAGCAGCATGTAAAACAACCTATCATGGCCCACCGAACGAAAGTCCCTCTTTTTTATTTTTTGCTAAAACACTATTGAGAGTTTCACAAGTAGGTAAGCATTTTATGAGGTAAAAATTCTTTTTTTTTAATCTTTGCTACTGCAGTGATTGCTGGCAGTAGGTTAATATGCACTATAAATCCAACGCAGAAGCACATCCAATAAAATGTCCTTTATTCTCAGAACTCATAATACAGATGTTTTCATCAAAAGATCTTAGTCATGTCATGACATATACCATTTTAACACACATTTTATAATCACTCTAGTCCCACCTACTTAACTCCTTGTAGGCTTAACAATTCATCCTATTCCTGCTTATCAATTTTTAGCAGCATCAAGAGGATTCTAACAAAATAAAATAAAATTATCCAAATACTAGAAGCAAAACATAATACAAGATATATTTACTAAAGATAAACAATCACCATCATCATTCTTAGATTGTTTCCCCTTAAAATAAAACATCTACTCTATGGGGGGTAGTTATCAAGCCGTCAACCTCAAATACGCTGGAATTCCGCAGCGTATTTGTGGTGAGGCTGATTCGCCTTAGTTATCAAAGGCTAGAGACCGGCAAAAGTAGAATTTTGTGATGTAAGCTTCGATCCGCCGGACTCAGTCCGACACAGATCGATTCTTACGTCACTCCAGATGTTCCGCACACAAGTTCGGCACAATCTGACTACTTTTGCTAGTTATCAAAAAACTAGCAGGTACGCTCGGCACTTTTCCGGCCCAGCGTACCTGGTTTTCAATCCGCCGCCCTGGAGGCGGCGGATCCCATAGGAATCAATGGGAGTCTGACCATAGCGAAAGTACAAGTTCGCTGCTGCCCGACATCCCATTGATTCCTATGGGAGCTGTCTACACCTAACACCCTAACATGTACCCCGAGTCTAAACACCCCTAAGCTGTCCCCCCCTACACCGCCGCAACTAAATAAAGTTATTACCCCCTAAACCGCCGCTCCCGGAGCCCACCGCAAGCTACATTATACATATTAACCCCTAAACCGCCGCTCCTAGACCCCGCCGCAACTATAATAAATGTATTAACCCCTAAACCGCCGCTCCCGGACACAGCCGCAACTTACATGATACCTAGTAACCCCTATCCTGCCCCCCCTATACCGCCGCCCTCTATAATAAAGTTATTAACCCCTATCCTGCTGATCCCGCACCTCGCCGCAACTAAATAAATAGTTTAACCCCTAAACCGCCGCTCCCGGACCCTGCCGCAACCTATATTAAATTTATTAACCCCTAATCTGCCCCCCCTACACCATCGCCACCTATAATACATTTATTAACCCCTATCCTGCCCCCCACTACACCGCCGCCACTGTAATAAATTTATTAACCCCTAAACCTAAGTCTAACACTAACCCTAACACCCCCCTAACTTAAATATTAATTAAATAAATCTAAATAATATTTCTATTATTAACTAAATTAATCCTATTTAAAACTAAATACTTACCTTTAAAATAAACCCTAATATAGCTACAATATAAATAATAATTATATTGTAGCTATCTTAGGATTTATTTTTATTTTATAGGTAACTTTCAATTTATTTTAACTAGGTACAATAGCTATTAAATAGTTAATAACTATTTAATAGCTACCTAGCTAAAATAAAGAGAAATTTACCTGTAAAATAAAAACTAACCTAAGTTACAATTACACCTAACACTACACTATCATTAAATAAATTATTCCTATTTAAAACTAAATACTTACCTGTAAAATAAACCCTAAGATAGCTACAATGTAATTAATAATTACATTGTAGCTATTTTAGGATTTATATTTATTTTACAGGTAACTTTGTATTTATTTTAGCTAGTTAGAATAGTTATTAAATAGTTATTAACTATTTAATAACTACCTAGCTAAAAGAAATACAAAATTACCTGTAAAATAAATCCTAACCTAAGTTACAATTAAACCTAACACTACACTATCATTAAATTAATTAAATAAATTAAATACAATACAAATAACTACAATTAAATACAATTACATAAACTAACTAAAGTACAAAAAATAAAAAAAGCTAAGTTACAAAAAATAAAAAAATAGGTTACAAACATTTAAAAAATATTACAACAATTTTAAGCTAATTACACCTAATCTAAGCCCCCTAATAAAATAACAAAGCCCCCCAAAATAAAAAAATTCCCTACCCTATTCTACATTAAAAAAGTTCAAAGCTCTTTTACCTTACCAGCCCTTAAAAGGGCCTTTTGTGGGGCATGCCCCAAAGAAAACTGTTCTTTTGCCTGTAAAAGAAAAATACAACCCCCCCCAACATTAAAACCCACCACCCACATACCCCTAATCTAACCCAAACCCCCCTTAAATAAACCTAACACTAATCCCCTGAAGATCATCCTACCTTGAGTCGTCTTCACTCAGCCGAGCGAGCCACCGATGGAACTGAAGAGGAGATCCGGAGCGGCAGAAGTGATCCTCCAAGGGTTGCTGAAGAAATCTTCCATCCGATGAAGTGATCCTCCAGTCGGCGCTGAAGAAGTCTTCCATCCGGGCGATGTCATCTTCCAAGTGGCGCTGAAGAAGTCTTCTATCCGGGCGATGTCATCTTCCAAGCGGGGTCTTCAATCTTCAATCTTCATCCCGCCGACGCGGAACATCCTTCTTTCCCGACGGACTACCGACGAATGAAGGCTCCTTTAAGGGACGTCATCCAAGATGGCGTCCCTTCAATTCCGATTGGCTGATAGGATTCTATCAGCCAATCGGAATTAAGGTAGGAAAAATCTGATTGGCTGATTGAATCAGCCAATCAGATTGAAGTTCAATCCGATTGGCTGATCCAATCAGCCAATCAGATTGAGCTCGCATTCTATTGGCTGATCCGATCAGCCAATAGAATGCGAGCTCAATCTGATTGGCTGATTCAATCAGCCAATCAGATTTTTCCTACCTTAATTCCGATTGGCTGATAGAATCCTATCAGCCAATCGGAATTGAAGGGACGCCATCTTGGATGACGTCCTTAAAGGAGCCTTCATTCGTCGGTAGTCCGTCGGGAAAGAAGGATGTTCCGCGTCGGCGGGATGAAGATTGAAGATTGAAGACCCCGCTTGGAAGATGACATCACCCGGATAGAAGACTTCTTCAGCGCCACTTGGAAGATGACATCGCCCGGATGGAAGACTTCTTCAGCGCCGACTGGAGGATCACTTCATCGGATGGAAGATTTCTTCAGCGCCCCTTGGAGGATCACTTCTGCCGCTCCGGATCTCCTCTTCAGTTCCATCGGTGGCTCGCTCGGCTGAGTGAAGACGACTCAAGGTAGGATGATCTTCAGGGGATTAGTGTTAGGTTTATTTAAGGGGGGTTTGGGTTAGATTAGGGGTATGTGGGTGGTGGGTTTTAATGTTGGGGGGGTTGTATTTTTCTTTTACAGGCAAAAGAGCAGTTTTCTTTGGGGCATGCCCCACAAAAGGCCCTTTTAAGGGCTGGTAAGGTAAAAGAGCTTTGAACTTTTTTAATGTAGAATAGGGTAGGGAATTTTTTTATTTTGGGGGGCTTTGTTATTTTATTAGGGGGCTTAGATTAGGTGTAATTAGCTTAAAATTGTTGTAATATTTTTAAATGTTTGTAACCTATTTTTTTATTTTTTGTAACTTAGCTTTTTTTATTTTTTGTACTTTAGTTAGTTTATGTAATTGTATTTAATTGTAGTTATTTGTATTTAATTTATTTAATTAATTTAATGATAGTGTAGTGTTAGGTTTAATTGTAACTTAAGTTAGGATTTATTTTACAGGTAATTTTGTATTTCTTTTAGCTAGGTAGTTATTAAATAGTTAATAACTATTTAATAACTATTCTAACTAGCTAAAATAAATACAAAGTTACCTGTAAAATAAATATAAATCCTAAAATAGCTACAATGTAATTATTAATTACATTGTAGCTATCTTAGGGTTTATTTTACAGGTAAGTATTTAGTTTTAAATAGGATCAATTTAGTTAATAATAGAAATATTATTTAGATTTATTTAATTAATATTTAAGTTAGGGGGGTGTTAGGGTTAGTGTTAGACTTAGGTTTAGGGGTTAATACATTTATTACAGTGGCGGCGGTGTAGTGGGGGGCAGGATAGGGGTTAATAAATGTATTATAGGTGGCGACGGTGTAGGGGGGGCAGATTAGGGGTTAATAAATTTAATATAGGTTGCTACAGGGTCCGGGGGCGGCGGTTTAGGGGTTAAACTATTTATTTAGTTGCGGCGAGGTGCGGGATCAGCAGGATAGGGGTTAATAACTTTATTATAGAGGGTGGCGGTATAGGGGGGGCAGGATAGGGGTTACTAGGTATAATGTAGGTGGCGGCGGGGTCCGGGAGCGGCGGTTTAGGGGTTAGTACATTTATAAGAGTTGCGGCGTGGTCTAGGAGCGGCGGTTTAGGGGTTAGTAACTTTATTGAGTTGCGGGGGGCTCCGGGGGTGCCGGTATAGGGGGTAGAACAGTGTAGTTTAGTGTGGGTGCTTAGTGACAGGCTAGCAATAAAGCTGTAAAAAAGCCGAAGAGCAGCGAGATCGGATGAGTGATAACTCTCACAGTCTGCTGCTCATCGCCCTGTACTTGGTGCGCGGCTTTTTGACAGATTTATTGATAACTTAGGCGAATTTTTTCAGGTCCGCGGCGGCGATGGTAGGCGAGCTTAGGCGGGCGTATTGGGCCGGCGAAGGCAGGAAAGTTGACACGTTGATAACTACCCCCCTATCTATCCAATTACCTTAAAGAAAGGGAGACCAATCTATCAATCTATGGGGTAGAATTAACAAGCAGTGGATGCTGCTTTCTATGCCCTAGCGGACTCCCATATATATATCTATATATATAAGATGCTCAAAAACAAAGTATTGCAGTATTGTCACAGATTGGAATCTGCTTGAATTAAAGGACCAAATATGCAGATAAATATGTTGTAATTCTCATGTGTCAGAAAATAAATTTGTGTGTTCCTATCTGAGTCATTGAGCTAACATACTGGTTAGTGTTATGACTCAGTTAGAATTTAATTTACCACGGTGTAGTTTAGAAGTTGTTTAATCTTTAACAAACTCTTAACTGCAGTGTGGATTAAAACTATAAATTTAAATTTAGACAACAATATAAATATATAATGGAATCACTTAGATTGATAGAAACTTTCCTTTGGGATAATATTATCATCTGTGAGTGCACTGATCAGATAGAGTAACAATGTAGATACCGTATAAAAGTAGATGAAAGTTCCGGTAACAAAAGTCACTTCAAATTCCAATATTAAAGAGCAGAATGACAATGGAAGTTCTTTAGGCAGGATAAGTAAATATGAGTTGTATAAACCAGAGCGTTAAGTACTTACACGCTGGAGAGAGGGAGAGGAGTCTCAGACTGCAGCTGCGGTACAAGTGTTTGAGCGCGAAGTCCGTGCACAGAGGGAGGCGGTCCTGAGGCGGAGAAAACCTGTGTCAGCGAAAGCTGTCAGATTACTGAGAGGCAGACAGATCCGGGAGGCGGGAGGCTTGGAAAGAATCCAGAACAGGGAATGAACTCAATTACAAGCGATGAAGGTTAGGATAAGAGGTCCTTATAAAGGAAGCCTAGCGACCATATTTAAAGGTACAGTGAATAAGGTTCACTATATGACAGGTCCCCCACCCAAGGAAAACCTCCAGGTTTTCAAAAAGTGGGTCTATCCGGATGCCGTCTATGGAAAAGATTTATCAATCGAGGAGCTGAGACCTGTGAAGCAGATACCCAAGAGTCATTATCTGGAGTATAACCAGACCAGCGAACAAGATACTGTAAGTCCCCTCGATACAGTCTTGAGTCTATAATGTCAGAGACCTCGTAATCCACTTCAGAAGGTTGAGTTTCAGGGACTACAGTCAAAGGAACTGGCTGCGTTCGAACAGGGGTATATGGTTTTAGTAAAGATACATGGAATGAGGGATGTATACGGAACTTCTCAGGTAATTGCAGGACTACAGCGTTGGGATTAATGATCTTGGTGATCGGAAAGGGTCCGGTATACAACTGGTTAAACTTTACCTTAGAAGCCGGAATTTTCAAATGCCGGGTGGATAACCAAACAGAATCTCCAACTTTATAGTTAGGTGCTGGTCGCCTTCTTAGGTTATAATAACGTTGGTGTTGGTTTTGTGCCTGTTGAATATTTTCCTTTACAAGATTAAAAGTTTGTGCTATAGAGTTGACCAAATCATTAACAACAGGACATGGCACATGGATGTTACGATGAAATTCATACTCTGGATCAAATCCATAATTAGCAAAAAACGGAGTCATTTGTGTGGAGGCATTCTTTGTATTGTTATAGGCAAATTCTGCAGCAGCCAAGAAATCTGCCCACTTCTCTTGTTGTTGAGAACAATGAATTCTCAAGTATTGTTCCAAGGATTGGTTAGTGCGTTCACACTGGCCATTGGTTTGCGGGTGATAAGATGTAGTTAATTTTCTCGTGATATTCAACTTTTGACATAGAGATAGCCAGAACTTTGACGTAAATTGACTTCCACGATCAGTTAAAACACTGGTTGGAAGACCATGTAATCTAACTATATGGTTCAAAAATAGGTCAGCTGTTTGTGAAGCAGTGGGTAATGCTTGTATAGGTAGGAAATGTGCCATTTTAGTAAAAAGGTCAATTACCACTAGTGTGTGGTGTAATTTTTTGAGGTTGGAAGTTCCACAATGAAGTCCATTGCCACTTCCTTCCATGGCCGTTCTGGAATGGGTAGAGACATTAAATATCCAAACGGCTTTTTATGTTCCTTTTTATATTGAACACAAATTGTACAAGTACGGACATATTCCTCGACTGATTTCCACATTTTGGGCCACCAGTATTTTCTTCTCAATAATTGATAAGTGTTTTAAACACCTGGATGACCGGTTAGAATAGAGTCGTGGTTTTGTTGTAATATACCTCCTTGTAAAGTAGGGGGTATATACAATAAATTGCCATAATAATACAATCCATCTGACCTTTTTGTGAGGTTGTATTTTTCTGGGTTACAGTCTTTACCTAGAGAATATTCTCTCTCTTGTTCTAAACTCAAGGTACAAGAGATGAATTGTGTAATTGGTAGTACAGTACCAGGTAGAGATCTTTTATTATCTGGCAAAGTCTGCCTAGATAATGCGTCTGCCTTTTTATTCCTTGTACCTGGTCTATATTGAATATGAAAATTAAACCTGGAGAAAAACAAACTCCATCTGAGCTGTCTCGAAGATAAGGTGCGATTAGTTTGTAAATATTCTAAGTTTTTATGGTCTGTATAAACTAGAATTGGTGTCTCAGTCCCTTCCAATAAGTGTCTCCAATTTTCAAAAGCTGACTTAAAGGATAGAAGCTCTTTTTCTCCAATAGGGTAATTAATTTCTGCTGGAGACAAAGATCTTGAAAAATATGCCTCTGGGTGCATTGGTTCTGAGAGACTTTTCCTTTGAGACAAAATAGCACCTAAAGCACAATCAGATGCATCCACCTCAAGTACAAACTGCTTGGTGGGATCTGGGAATTGAAGAATGGGTGCTGTAGTGAAACTAATTTTAAGAGTTTCAAATGCTTGTTGAGCTTCTGTATTCCAAATGAAAGGTACATGCTTTCCTGTGAGTCTTGTCAATGGTTTCACAATATGTGAAAAATTGTTAATAAATTTTCTGTAAAAATTTGAGAACCCTAAAAAACTTTGTAACTCCTTTACTGTAGTTGGTCTTGGCCAACCTGTTATAGCTGATATTTTTGTATCTTCCATATTGATACCTTCAGCAGTTATTCTATAACCTAAAAAGGAGATATCTTGTGTGTGAAAGATACATTTTTCAGGTTTAGCAAAGAGTTGGTTTTCTCTGAGTCTTGATAAAACTGTTGTAACATGTTTGATATGTTGTTCCAAGGACTCAGAATAAATTAGAATATCATCCAAATAAATTATAACACAGACATCCAATAAATCTCTAAATATCTCATTTATGAAATACTGGAATGTCGCGGGGGCATTACAGAGCCCGAATGGCATCACAGTATATTCGTACAATCCGTACCTAGTACGAAAAGCTGTGAGCCATTCGTCTCCCTTCCTTATACGAATTAAATTATAGGCACCCCTTAAATCCAACTTGGTAAAAATTGTTGCGTTACCCAAACGTTCAATTAATTCTGTAATTAGAGGCAAGGGATATCGATTTTTTCGTGTGACCTTATTTAGTTGCCTATAATCAATGATGGGTCTGAGAGTACCATCTTTGTTTCGTACGAAAAACATTCCAGCTGCTGCTGGAGAAGTGGATGGTCTTATAAATCCTTTTCTCAAATTGTCATCTAGATATTGTTTTAGATGTGAAAGTTCGGGTTGAGATAAGGGATAAATATGACCATGAGGTATTGGGGAACCAGGTAACAACTCTATAGGACAATCGAAAACCCTGTGTGGGGGTAAAGATTCTGCCTCTTTTTTGTCAAAGACATCTTGGAAAGAGGTATATTCTTTAGGTATAGGGTCTGGTTTGTTGTCTAAAACCGATTGTATAGTACAGACTTTAGACAAACAGCTGGTTCTGCAATGTTCTGAAAAAAAATGAATTTTATTTGTAGACCAATCAATAGTTGGTTGATGTTGTTGTAACCATTTTAACCCCAAAATTACCGGGAATAAAGGAGAAGGTGTTATGTCAAAGGATATCTTCTCTATATGTCCTTCTTGTGTTCTCATAACTATATTATGTGTCTGGTGTGTGATTGAACCGTTAATTGCCTGACTACCATCAAAAACTCTTAAAACATAAGGATGATTAACGTTTTTTATTGGTATATCATGTTTACACACCACATGATAATCTATGAAGTTGCTTGTTGCACCGGAATCAATGAGTGCCTTCAAAGTAATCTCTTTTGATCCCCACTGCAAAGAAATAGGTAAGAGACAATAAGTTGAATTCCTACTACAATTGTCAAGGGATTTTGGTATCATATTTTTCTCACCTTTCTTTGTCTTTAGAAGGTTAGGGCATTCCTTGACTTCATGTTCTTTGGCAGCACAATAAAGGCAAAGATTATTATCCCTTCTTCTTCTTTTTTCTTCCATGGAAAGGGGACCCCTAATCACACCTATTTCCATTGGTTCATCAGGAGTTTTATACTGTTGAGAACTAGTGGGATAAGCTATTCTTTTAACTACAGCTTCTTGACTAAATCTTTCTCTTTTTCTTTCCCTCAATCTTCTATCTATATTTATAGATAATGACATTAAATTATCTAAAGTATCTGGAATATCAACTCGTGAAAGTTCATCTTTCAATGCATCTGACAATCCAAGTCTAAATTGATTCCTCAATGATATGTTATTCCATTGTGAATCTTTAGATACTCTCTTAAACTCTGCTATGTAGTCCTCTACGGGCCTTTTCCCTTGTTTTAGGGCTCTCATAGCATTTTCTGATGTTTATCTGTTTACAAGGGTCATCATAAAGTAGGGCCATAGCTTGGAAGAAATCCTCCAGACTGTCCAAGATAGGGTCATTCAGTTCAAAATAAGAGTTAGCCCATGTTCTAGGTTCTCCTCTTAAATAAGAAATTACAGTTAGAACTCTCTGTTTATCTGTGGTATAGGTTTTAGGTCTGAGGGTGAAGAGTAAATAACAAGAATTTTTGAAGTCACAAAATTGACTTCTGTCACCGAAATTTTTTTCTGGTGGTGATACATTTGGCTCATTTGTAGAATCTACAGTTAACTGTTTTGGAGTTACTGTATCTTTAAGGATATCTTTTAATGTTTGGTTTTCTAATTGAAGTTGTCTTAATCCTTGTGAGAGTTGATCTACCCTCTGGGATAAATTATAAACATGAGAAGGCAATTCTGCTTGAGCCATCTTTTTTAGGCTTGTAATTCTGTCACAGATTGGAATCTGCTTGAATAAAAGGACCAAATATGCAGATAACTATGTTGTAATTCTCATGTGTCAGAAAATAAATTTGTGTGTTCCTATCTGAGTCATTGAGCTAACATACTGGTTAGTGTTATGACTCAGTTAGAATTTAATTTACCACGGTGTAGTTTAGAAGTTGTTTAATCTTTAACAAACTCTTAACTGCAGTGTGGATTAAAACTATAAATTTAAATTTAGACAACAATATAAATATATAATGGAATCACTTAGATTGATAGAAACTTTCCTTTGGGATAATATTATCATCTGTGAGTGCACTGATCAGATAGAGTAACAATGTAGATACCGTATAAAAGTAGATGAAAGTTCCGGTAACAAAAGTCACTTCAAATTCCAATATTAAAGAGCAGAATGACAATGGAAGTTCTTTAGGCAGGATAAGTAAATATGAGTTGTATAAACCAGAGCGTTAAGTACTTACACGCTGGAGAGAGGGAGAGGAGTCTCAGACTGCAGCTGCGGTACAAGTGTTTGAGCGCGAAGTCCGTGCACAGAGGGAGGCGGTCCTGAGGCGGAGAAAACCTGTGTCAGCGAAAGCTGTCAGATTACTGAGAGGCAGACAGATCCGGGAGGCGGGAGGCTTGGAAAGAATCCAGAACAGGGAATGAACTCAATTACAAGCGATGAAGGTTAGGATAAGAGGTCCTTATAAAGGAAGCCTAGCGACCATATTTAAAGGTACAGTGAATAAGGTTCACTATATGACAGGTCCCCCACCCAAGGAAAACCTCCAGGTTTTCAAAAAGTGGGTCTATCCGGATGCCGTCTATGGAAAAGATTTATCAATCGAGGAGCTGAGACCTGTGAAGCAGATACCCAAGAGTCATTATCTGGAGTATAACCAGACCAGCGAACAAGATACTGTAAGTCCCCTCGATACAGTCTTGAGTCTATAATGTCAGAGACCTCGTAATCCACTTCAGAAGGTTGAGTTTCAGGGACTACAGTCAAAGGAACTGGCTGCGTTCGAACAGGGGTATATGGTTTTAGTAAAGATACATGGAATGAGGGATGTATACGGAACTTCTCAGGTAATTGCAGGACTACAGCGTTGGGATTAATGATCTTGGTGATCGGAAAGGGTCCGGTATACAACTGGTTAAACTTTACCTTAGAAGCCGGAATTTTCAAATGCCGGGTGGATAACCAAACAGAATCTCCAACTTTATAGTTAGGTGCTGGTCGCCTTCTTAGGTTATAATAACGTTGGTGTTGGTTTTGTGCCTGTTGAATATTTTCCTTTACAAGATTAAAAGTTTGTGCTATAGAGTTGACCAAATCATTAACAACAGGACATGGCACATGGATGTTACGATGAAATTCATACTCTGGATCAAATCCATAATTAGCAAAAAACGGAGTCATTTGTGTGGAGGCATTCTTTGTATTGTTATAGGCAAATTCTGCAGCAGCCAAGAAATCTGCCCACTTCTCTTGTTGTTGAGAACAATGAATTCTCAAGTATTGTTCCAAGGATTGGTTAGTGCGTTCACACTGGCCATTGGTTTGCGGGTGATAAGATGTAGTTAATTTTCTCGTGATATTCAACTTTTGACATAGAGATAGCCAGAACTTTGACGTAAATTGACTTCCACGATCAGTTAAAACACTGGTTGGAAGACCATGTAATCTAACTATATGGTTCAAAAATAGGTCAGCTGTTTGTGAAGCAGTGGGTAATGCTTGTATAGGTAGGAAATGTGCCATTTTAGTAAAAAGGTCAATTACCACTAGTGTGTGGTGTAATTTTTTGAGGTTGGAAGTTCCACAATGAAGTCCATTGCCACTTCCTTCCATGGCCGTTCTGGAATGGGTAGAGACATTAAATATCCAAACGGCTTTTTATGTTCCTTTTTATATTGAACACAAATTGTACAAGTACGGACATATTCCTCGACTGATTTCCACATTTTGGGCCACCAGTATTTTCTTCTCAATAATTGATAAGTGTTTTAAACACCTGGATGACCGGTTAGAATAGAGTCGTGGTTTTGTTGTAATATACCTCCTTGTAAAGTAGGGGGTATATACAATAAATTGCCATAATAATACAATCCATCTGACCTTTTTGTGAGGTTGTATTTTTCTGGGTTACAGTCTTTACCTAGAGAATATTCTCTCTCTTGTTCTAAACTCAAGGTACAAGAGATGAATTGTGTAATTGGTAGTACAGTACCAGGTAGAGATCTTTTATTATCTGGCAAAGTCTGCCTAGATAATGCGTCTGCCTTTTTATTCCTTGTACCTGGTCTATATTGAATATGAAAATTAAACCTGGAGAAAAACAAACTCCATCTGAGCTGTCTCGAAGATAAGGTGCGATTAGTTTGTAAATATTCTAAGTTTTTATGGTCTGTATAAACTAGAATTGGTGTCTCAGTCCCTTCCAATAAGTGTCTCCAATTTTCAAAAGCTGACTTAAAGGATAGAAGCTCTTTTTCTCCAATAGGGTAATTAATTTCTGCTGGAGACAAAGATCTTGAAAAATATGCCTCTGGGTGCATTGGTTCTGAGAGACTTTTCCTTTGAGACAAAATAGCACCTAAAGCACAATCAGATGCATCCACCTCAAGTACAAACTGCTTGGTGGGATCTGGGAATTGAAGAATGGGTGCTGTAGTGAAACTAATTTTAAGAGTTTCAAATGCTTGTTGAGCTTCTGTATTCCAAATGAAAGGTACATGCTTTCCTGTGAGTCTTGTCAATGGTTTCACAATATGTGAAAAATTGTTAATAAATTTTCTGTAAAAATTTGAGAACCCTAAAAAACTTTGTAACTCCTTTACTGTAGTTGGTCTTGGCCAACCTGTTATAGCTGATATTTTTGTATCTTCCATATTGATACCTTCAGCAGTTATTCTATAACCTAAAAAGGAGATATCTTGTGTGTGAAAGATACATTTTTCAGGTTTAGCAAAGAGTTGGTTTTCTCTGAGTCTTGATAAAACTGTTGTAACATGTTTGATATGTTGTTCCAAGGACTCAGAATAAATTAGAATATCATCCAAATAAATTATAACACAGACATCCAATAAATCTCTAAATATCTCATTTATGAAATACTGGAATGTCGCGGGGGCATTACAGAGCCCGAATGGCATCACAGTATATTCGTACAATCCGTACCTAGTACGAAAAGCTGTGAGCCATTCGTCTCCCTTCCTTATACGAATTAAATTATAGGCACCCCTTAAATCCAACTTGGTAAAAATTGTTGCGTTACCCAAACGTTCAATTAATTCTGTAATTAGAGGCAAGGGATATCGATTTTTTCGTGTGACCTTATTTAGTTGCCTATAATCAATGATGGGTCTGAGAGTACCATCTTTGTTTCGTACGAAAAACATTCCAGCTGCTGCTGGAGAAGTGGATGGTCTTATAAATCCTTTTCTCAAATTGTCATCTAGATATTGTTTTAGATGTGAAAGTTCGGGTTGAGATAAGGGATAAATATGACCATGAGGTATTGGGGAACCAGGTAACAACTCTATAGGACAATCGAAAACCCTGTGTGGGGGTAAAGATTCTGCCTCTTTTTTGTCAAAGACATCTTGGAAAGAGGTATATTCTTTAGGTATAGGGTCTGGTTTGTTGTCTAAAACCGATTGTATAGTACAGACTTTAGACAAACAGCTGGTTCTGCAATGTTCTGAAAAAAAATGAATTTTATTTGTAGACCAATCAATAGTTGGTTGATGTTGTTGTAACCATTTTAACCCCAAAATTACCGGGAATAAAGGAGAAGGTGTTATGTCAAAGGATATCTTCTCTATATGTCCTTCTTGTGTTCTCATAACTATATTATGTGTCTGGTGTGTGATTGAACCGTTAATTGCCTGACTACCATCAAAAACTCTTAAAACATAAGGATGATTAACGTTTTTTATTGGTATATCATGTTTACACACCACATGATAATCTATGAAGTTGCTTGTTGCACCGGAATCAATGAGTGCCTTCAAAGTAATCTCTTTTGATCCCCACTGCAAAGAAATAGGTAAGAGACAATAAGTTGAATTCCTACTACAATTGTCAAGGGATTTTGGTATCATATTTTTCTCACCTTTCTTTGTCTTTAGAAGGTTAGGGCATTCCTTGACTTCATGTTCTTTGGCAGCACAATAAAGGCAAAGATTATTATCCCTTCTTCTTCTTTTTTCTTCCATGGAAAGGGGACCCCTAATCACACCTATTTCCATTGGTTCATCAGGAGTTTTATACTGTTGAGAACTAGTGGGATAAGCTATTCTTTTTTTTTTTTTTTATAAATAAGTTTTTTATTGAGGTTATTGACAAAAAAAAACATCAAATACACATGTTACATAGGTATTCAAAATCATTCTTTTAAACTATGACATTACTTAAGAGTTCAAAACTATGCTATAGTCACATGCAGGTAAAAATTTGTCATGAGAAAACCCAAAGTAACATCACCATATTTATATGTAACAGGCAAAACTGAAACCTCATTTTCTGCTTTATATTATTTTCCTCTCCTAATAAAAGAAGCCACTTTTGGACTCCTGTCATCTAAAATGATGTCTAGAGGAAATAGAGTGGTAGAAATGGTCTCTCTTGAACCTATGGCAAATTAGAATAAAATTTTCAACTGATAAAAGCTTCTGAAACATTTAGGAATATTCAGGCTACATCTTCAAACTTTGTTATGTTTCGGAACGTTCTAAATATCTTGACAAACTGCAAGATTTTGCTAATGAAGAAGGGAAATGGGGTGCGGTATTTGCAAGGAGAACCGCGTATTTAACCCTCCTATAAAAGGAGGTTTATAATATGGGGTGGGGGGTAGGAGGTGGTAGGATATACATGAGAAGCCTGTAAAACATCTGAGTAATTTCTATGTATGTCGATCACTAGCATCTGTAAGAGATTGCAATTGGGTCGGCTACTATAGTTGATTGCTTGAACGAGGTAGGTGAGGGCTCATTATGTCTCTGTGTATGGCCTTATAAGCATATGAATAGCTATAGGGAAAGTAGAGAGAAATTAACTCTAAACTAGAGTATTAACCTTGAACTAGCTGACTATATGGGTATTCCTTATCCAGAGTATAAAAATTTAGAACAAAATATATGAGACTATATAGACTATAGTTAGTTCCATTATAGCGGTATCAAGCAATATGCGGTATGAGAGATTAGAAGCTAACAGCAAAAATGATAAGGTTTGTCAGGTACCCCATAAGCAGTTAAAATTCCAACAGGAAAACTTGGTATAACAGGTATGTATGTATAGGTATAGAGAGAAACTATATGGAGAGTATAGTTTAGCTGAGGAAAATGTGGCTCATCTATCTACTTTAATTACACAAGCCTTGGGTATATAGATGTTGCAGGCCAAAGTATATAGAAAAAGACTATGAACTAAAGACACCCAGTAACTAAAACTTATATCTAGAGAGAACTGCTAAATTAGAGCTACTCTCAATGTGTTATACTTGGGGCACAGAGATAATGTCTTTACATATGGTAACAATATTAAGAATATAGAGAGGCAAATAGTAAACATGTTCACAACAATTGGCGATGTAGCTGGATTAACCTTATTAAACTGTAACCTAGTTCTAAATATATTAAATACCTTAATCCACTGCAATCATTGGGACCCAGGAAACAAGAATAGCAAGGAGCACAGCTGTTACATTAATAGCTACAGAGATTCAAAACTACGGATCTTCATAGGAAAGTATCAATCAGATGTTTTGCAAAGTAAATATGTACAGGTTTGAAACACTGCATAAGCAAGCTAAGACTCCCCTCCAGTGGTGAGAGTTAGCAATTACATCCTCTACCAGTGAGCAACAATTGAACACTAAACCAAGAACCACGATCTGTAAAATAGGACCGTGCCACTTAGTAAAATATCAAGCATATGAACTTCTAAAACATTCATCCTTCAGGTACTCCTATGACATGATATAGCATCAAAGCCAGATGTAACAGCATAGCTCAGATGCAAACTACCTTTGTAAGCCAGAACATGGTTAAGTTAAATAGAGCACATTTATGCAACAGCCCATTGTAAAGAGATATAACCAACATAGATAAATTGTCCACATTGAGTGCAGGTATTCCCATGAATGATGCCCCATCATATAAATAATCATTCCTTAAGCAAACAAAGCAGGGATCGTTATGAGCACTACAAGTATGTGAATAAAGGTAGCAGATACGATAGCAGTCATTCACTTCACCCCACGCAACATTCTTAAACTTTAAGACAAACAAGTATGATAGGATAAGGTATACAGGGAACAGTAATAATAAAAAAAGGTGATTAGCATTGTATCCTGCCTAAAACACAGGGCTAACGGTGTGTGTGACCAGGTGTATTGCCAACATTCAAACAAGTCTTTCTAATAACCAATATCTCCATTAGATCCACAAAGAGCATAATGGGCTTAAGGATCTATCGGATAGTTCATCTAGCCGATGCCTCTAGGAGTTGTTAACTCTGAACCTAGTGATGGACCTGCTCTGTTCTCTTCCACCGCAACAGCAGGTAGGTGATCTCCCTCCAGGGTCTCCCTAACAAACAGCCATGTTAGTGAGTAAAGGTATTTCCCAGCCCTAAGCACAGGAGGTATCTGGACAGTTGCAGGAACGGTGCAGACCGCTGCCTCGATGGTTCTATTTACATGACAGGGGGGAGACATGCTCACCGCCTCATCCTGAGTCCACACATCAGCCGGCTGATCAGCTGGAAAAGCAGCGTTCACGGGGCTCACTACCATGTTTCTCCATGGATCGTGCAGGGTGGATGATGGCTGCCGGGGCCCCAAGGCGCCATCCATTTCACAAACTACTGTGGAGACATGGTGCAAGGTGGTAGAATCCGTAGCGACCGCTTGAACTGCCATCTTGAGCGTGTGTGAAAATACAGCCTGATAACCGGCCAGGAGATTACCAAGTTCTCTGAGTATATATACCGCTGGTTCCATATTGCTTTTCACTGCAGCTGTCGCCATAGAAATAATGTAGTTCAAAAAGTCAGTTTTTCCCCGCTAATTTTTTGCTGCGTAGGTAAAAGGAAAATGGCCGCTGCTTAGCACTCTGATCTGCAAAACCAACATGGGTGGGATAGGGTTACATCCAAGAGATATATCACCATTGGATTTTAAATCTCTGATGCCTCTGTCTTTGCTAATTCCAGCTGTTATTGGAATAAGGGAGCTAGAGCGGTCGCTAAATTAGTATTTTGTATATAGTGCAGCCGGAGCCACCTTGAGATGCGACCGCTCAGCTCCAGTGTTAGCTCCGCCCCCCGGATAAGCTATTCTTTTAACTACAGCTTCTTGACTAAATCTTTCTCTTTTTCTTTCCCTCAATCTTCTATCTATATTTATAGATAATGACATTAAATTATCTAAAGTATCTGGAATATCAACTCGTGAAAGTTCATCTTTCAATGCATCTGACAATCCAAGTCTAAATTGATTCCTCAATGATATGTTATTCCATTGTGAATCTTTAGATACTCTCTTAAACTCTGCTATGTAGTCCTCTACGGGCCTTTTCCCTTGTTTTAGGGCTCTCATAGCATTTTCTGATGTTTATCTGTTTACAAGGGTCATCATAAAGTAGGGCCATAGCTTGGAAGAAATCCTCCAGACTGTCCAAGATAGGGTCATTCAGTTCAAAATAAGAGTTAGCCCATGTTCTAGGTTCTCCTCTTAAATAAGAAATTACAGTTAGAACTCTCTGTTTATCTGTGGTATAGGTTTTAGGTCTGAGGGTGAAGAGTAAATAACAAGAATTTTTGAAGTCACGAAATTGACTTCTGTCACCGAAATTTTTTTCTGGTGGTGATACATTTGGCTCATTTGTAGAATCTACAGTTAACTGTTTTGGAGTTACTGTATCTTTAAGGATATCTTTTAATGTTTGGTTTTCTAATTGAAGTTGTCTTAATCCTTGTGAGAGTTGATCTACCCTCTGGGATAAATTATAAACATGAGAAGGCAATTCTGCTTGAGCCATCTTTTTTAGGCTTGTAATTCTGTCACAGATTGGAATCTGCTTGAATAAAAGGACCAAATATGCAGATAACTATGTTGTAATTCTCATGTGTCAGAAAATAAATTTGTGTGTTCCTATCTGAGTCATTGAGCTAACATACTGGTTAGTGTTATGACTCAGTTAGAATTTAATTTACCACGGTGTAGTTTAGAAGTTGTTTAATCTTTAACAAACTCTTAACTGCAGTGTGGATTAAAACTATAAATTTAAATTTAGACAACAATATAAATATATAATGGAATCACTTAGATTGATAGAAACTTTCCTTTGGGATAATATTATCATCTGTGAGTGCACTGATCAGATAGAGTAACAATGTAGATACCGTATAAAAGTAGATGAAAGTTCCGGTAACAAAAGTCACTTCAAATTCCAATATTAAAGAGCAGAATGACAATGGAAGTTCTTTAGGCAGGATAAGTAAATATGAGTTGTATAAACCAGAGCGTTAAGTACTTACACGCTGGAGAGAGGGAGAGGAGTCTCAGACTGCAGCTGCGGTACAAGTGTTTGAGCGCGAAGTCCGTGCACAGAGGGAGGCGGTCCTGAGGCGGAGAAAACCTGTGTCAGCGAAAGCTGTCAGATTACTGAGAGGCAGACAGATCCGGGAGGCGGGAGGCTTGGAAAGAATCCAGAACAGGGAATGAACTCAATTACAAGCGATGAAGGTTAGGATAAGAGGTCCTTATAAAGGAAGCCTAGCGACCATATTTAAAGGTACAGTGAATAAGGTTCACTATATGACAAGTATGCAGTGATACCTTTTTTATTGGACTAACATAATATTTCAAAGACAAGCTTTTGAGAGTTTTCCTCTCTTCCTCAGGTCTAAAGCAATACTGATAAACCTGATATAGATACACATCACATACAACAAATGGAAGGGAGGGAGGGGGGTGAGAGGGGTGTCATAAAAAGCAGAAAATGTGTCTGAAGGAAAAAAAAATAGCTGAGAATAGCCAGAAAGTGTAAATAAACAGAGGAGAGTAAATAGGCAAGATGAGAGGAAAAAAAAAAAAGGAAAAAGAAACCAATATAGGACAATAAGATGAAAGATTATAGAAAGTTATGGTAGTGTGTGAGAAAGCCAGAGTCTACATTAAGTCCTTCATTTCTGGTATTGAAATGTGTGATCATTTTCATCTCAAACTTCTTTCGTTCATGAGAGTCTTTGAAATTCCCTTTAAGAACTTTAATCCTGAGGTTAAGGATGGAGTGACCAGTCTGGGTGAAGTGATGACCAACAGGGGTACAATATTCATTTTCCTTGTGGTTTTTGATCGAGTGTCTGTGTAGATTCATTCTGAGATGCAGCTTTAGGCCAGTTTCTCCAATGTAGCAACCTCTGTCACATGCTGTACACTGTATCATGTACACCACATTAGCAGATGAGCACGAATAGGATCCTTTAATATTATATGATGCGTTGTTGTGTCTGGCTGTGTTGTTGTCACATATATGTTGACACAGTTTGCAGAGTGATTTGTTGCATCGTGCAGTGCCATTCTGTGTAAGCTTCTGTTCTGTGGTTAATTTGCTGCGGACCAATCTCTGTCTCAGGTTAGGCGGTTGTTTGAATGCTAGTATGGGTGGTTCAGGAAATATTTTTTTGAGTGTGGGGTCCTCTGAAATTAGTGGTTGTAGCTCTTTAATAATTTTGCGTACTCCTTCCAGAGTAGGGTTGTAAGTGACTACTAGAGGGGTTCTTGTTTTGTTTTCCTTTTCTTTGTATTGTAGGAGCCTTTCCCATGGTGTTTTTAAGGCGGATTTGATTTTTTTAGATATTGTCCTTTCCTTGTAGCCCTTTTGCCTAAATGACTCTGACAGTGTACTCAGGTGCTGATCTCTGTCTTTTGTGTCAGAGCAAATGCGGTGATATCTGATAGCTTGGCTGTAGATGATACCTTGTTTGGTGTGATTGGGATGGAAGCTGGAATTGTGGAGGTAGCTGTACCTGTCTGTGGGTTTTCTGTATAGAGATGAATGAAGCATGCCATTGGTGACAGTTATTGTGCAGTCCAAGAAGTTCACACTATGATTTGAAAAGTCCATTTTAAGGTTTATTGATGGGTGAAATTAATTAAATGATTTGTGGAAATCTAAAAGGCTTTCTTCTCCTTCTGTCCATATTATGAAAATATCATCGATGTAACGATAATATGTATAAGGTTTGTAGGGCTGAGTACATAGGAATCTGTATTCTAGGTACGCCATGGAAAGAATAGCGTATTGGGGTGACATTTTTGTGCCCTTCGCTGTCCCTGTCATTTGTAGGTAGTAATTGTTGTTAAAACTGAAATAGTTGTGTGTGAGTATGAATTCTATAAGCTGGGCAATAGTTGCATTATCATATTTGTGTGTTGGTTGGTGGGATGAGAGAAGTTTACTGCAGGCCTCAATACCATCCTTATGCGGGATGTTGCTGTATAAGGATTCCACATCCATAGTAACTAGTATAGTGTTTCTAGGTAGTTCATTTATCTGGTCAGAAAAGAAAAAGAGGGTGCCTCATAGTGTGAATCGGTCTAGGTAACCCCGCTAGATTAATTAAATAAAGAGGCTTACCAGATTGAATTGCACCGTACTAGTGACCGGTGCCAAAAGACAGGCTAGCACTCTACAGTGGCTAGTACACTGGTCCGGTTTGTCGGTCAGCAGTAGCTCCAAGAAACTTTTGTCCGGTATCGACTGCAAATCCTCTGAGTGGGTCCCAGCTGTATTCCAGGGATTACCAATTGGTGAATCAGGTATAAGGGTGTTTCCTTTGAAAAGGATATAAAGACAACTTCCAAAGTTTCAAGTATAAAAAGAAACTTTATTTCTCGTATCTCTGTAGCGTGTTTCTCGACCGAGAAACGACCAGATCTTTAGGTCGAGAAACGTGTTGCAGAGATACGAGAAATAAAGTTTCTTTTTATACTTGAAACTTTGGAAGTTGTCTTTATATCCTTTTCAAAGGAAACACCCTTATACCTGATTCACCAATTGGTAATCCCTGGAATACAGCTGGGACCCACTCAGAGGATTTGCAGTCGATACCGGACAAAGGTTTCTTGGAGCTACTGCTGACCGACAAACCGGACCAGTGTACTAGCCACTGTAGAGTGCTAGCCTGTCTTTTGGCACCGGTCACTAGTACGGTGCAAATCAATCTGGTAAGCCTCTTTATTTCATTAATCTAGCAGTGTTACCTAGACCGATTCACACTATGAGGCGCCCTCTTTTTATTTTCTGACCACTTAGATTATCCCACACACCGGGAACCAGAGGAGCGGCCTCCTGACAGAAGAAATCTATGTGACACGATCCTGTTCATTTTTTACCATTTTGGGTGATATACACTTTTTACTATTCTGTTTTACGGTGGAATTTCATACCTGACTTTCTGATTAACACCCACTAATCACGCAACCACTACCGTTACTGATTATCCGGAGCGCGTCCCCTCAGTTCCCTCATTGGGAATTGTTTTAGTTAATTTATCTGGTTAAGTTTATTGAGAAAGTCTGTAGTGTAGCTATCAGTCTCAATAACAAGAGGCTTAAGAATGTTTTCTATTAGGCCAGATATTTGTTCAGTGAGTGTTCCCATACCTGTTATAATGGGGCGTCCTGGGTTTCCTGGCTTGTGGATTTTGGGCAGCATGTAGAAGGTACCCATCTGAGGATTGGAAGGTACCAGATTTTCTAATTCTTAATGTAGACTCTGGCTTTCTCACACACTACCATAACTTTCTATAATCTCTCATTTTATTGTCCTATATTGGTTTCTTTTTCCTTTTTTTTTTTTCCTCTCAGCTTGCCTTTTTTTTCTCTCCTCTGTTTATTTACACTTTCTGGCTATTCTCAGCTATTTTCTGCTTCAGACACATTCTCTGCTTTTTATGACACCCCTCTCACCCCCTCCCTCCCATTTGTTGTATGTGATGTGTATCTATATCAGATTGATCAGTATTGCTTCAGACCTGAGGAAGAGAGGAAATCTCTCGAAAGCTTGTCTTTGAAATTTTATGTTAGTCCAAAAAAAAAGGTATCACTGCATACTGCAATACTTTGTTTTTTGAGCATCTTATCTACTGGACTAACACGGCTACTCCAATCTTCACTATATATATCAGAAGAGAGAGAGCCGCACTCCTGAGATAGAACAAAAGCTAGAATAACTTCCATGTCTGTTAATTTCCATTGCAACTCAGAGTGCACACTCTGCCTTTTCACAGAGAAAAAAATATCCTGTATCATATCAGTCTGACCCTGCCCAATGACAGTCCAGCGCCGAAATACCAGGCAATTCTTGTCTGAACAAGAGAAACAACAACCCTAGACGATCGTTTCGGCCTTCTGTGGGCCTCGTCAGTGAGGTGCAGTTGTATCTCTCTCTAAGGGCATGTCTAAGGGACTGTCATTGGACAGGGTCAGACTGATATGCTACAGGATATTTTTTCTCTGTGAAAAAGCTTAGAGGCCTACTTATCAAGCCGTCAACTTACTTGCATTCGACGGCACCAATACGCTCGCCTGACATCGCCTAACATTGCGGCCGCGGACCTGAATATGCTCTCCCTATTTAACAAAAAAGCTGTCAAAAAGCCGCACACCAAGTACGGGGTTATGAGCAGCGGACTGTTGTTTACTAACAGTCATCGATCTCGCTGCTATTTGGCTTTTTCACAGCTTTATTTATACCCTGTCACTATACTAAACTGTTTAACCCCTATCCCGCCGTTCCCGGACCCCGCCGCAACTAAATAAAGTTATTAACCCCTATCCTGCTGCTCCCGGAGCCCACCGCAACTCTAATAAACTTATTAACCCCTATTCCGACGCTCCCTGACACCGCCACAACTAACTAAATGTATTAACCCCTATCCCTCTGCTCCCGGAGCCCACCGCAACTAAATAAATGTATTAACCCCTATTCCGCCACTCCTGGACCCCGCCACAACTAACTAAATGTATTAACCCCTAAACCTCTGGCCTTCCACATCACTACCACTTACTAAACCTATTAACCCCTAAACCGCCAGCCCCCCACATCGCCATAAACTAAATTAACCTATTAACCCCTAAACCTAACCCGCTAACTTTATATTAAATATTAACTCATCCCTATCTTATAATAAATTTAAACTTACCTTTAGATTTAAATTAAACTATATTAATCTATATTAAACCATATTAAACTATATTAAACTAATAATTAATCTACCTTAACTATTAGACTAAAATGACATTAAACTATATTAACCCCTTGAGGACCAGCGACATATCCTGTATGTCACTGGCCTTTTTTTGGGACTTGATTGTTTTATAGCGCGGTCTTGCCACCAGCGTTGAGACTGCTCTATTCCACAAAGCCTGCTGGAGGGAGGGCATTAATAGCGTGTTCTTGCTAGACTTGTGCTATTATGTCCGGAAAAAACCCTTAACGACCAGTGACATACAGGGTACATTGTGGTCATTAAGGGGTTAAACTAATAATTAATCTACCCTAACTGTTATACGAAAATTACTTTAAACTACAAATAAAATAAAATATATTATATAGATAAAAACCTAACCCTACTCAAATAATTTAAATCTACTATTAAAAATTACAAAGTTACAAAAAACTAACAACTAAGTTACACAAAATAACAAACACTAAGTTACACAAAATAAAAAATACATTTTCAAATATTTAAACTAATTACACCTAATCTAAGAGCCCTATGAAAATAAAAAGCCCCCCCCAAAATAAAAAAAGACCCCTAGCCTACAATAAACTACCAATGGCCCTTAAAAGGGCCTTTGCGGGGCATTGCCCCAAAGAAATCAGCTCTTTTACCTGTAAATAAAAAATACAAACAACCCCCCAACAGTAAAACCCACCACCCACACAACCAACCCCCAAATAAAAACCTAATCTAAAAAACCTAAGCTCCCCCATTGCCCTGAAAAAGGCATTTGTATGGGCATTGCCCTTAAAAGGGCATTTAGCTCTTTTTCAAAAGCCTAAACCCTAATCTAAAATTAAAACCCACCCAATAAACCCTTAAAAAAGCCTAACACTAACCCCCGAAGATCCACTTACAGTTTCTGAAGAGCCGACAACCATCCTCAACGAAGCGGCAGAAGTCTTCATCCAAGCGGGCCGACGTCTTCATCCAACCGGGCAGAAGTCTTCATCCAGATGGCATCTTCTATCTTCATCCATCCGGCGCGGAGCGGCTCCATCTTCAAGACATCCGACGCGGAGCATCCTCTTCTTTCGACGTCTTCTTCAACAATGAATGTTCCTTTAAATGACGTCATCCAAGATGGCGTCCCTTAGATTCCGATTGGCTGATAGAATTCTATCAGCCAATCGGAATTAAGGTAGAAAAAATCCTATTGGCTGATGCAATGAGCCAATAGGATTGAGCTCGCATTCTATTGGCTGATTGGAACAGCCAATAGAATGCAAAATCAATCCTATTGGCTGATTGGATCAGCCAATAGTATTTTTTCTACCTTAATTCCGATTGGCTGATAGAATTCTATCAGCCAATCAGAATCTAAGGGACGCCATCTTGGATGACATCACTTAAAGGAACCGTCATTCAGTAAGAAGACTCCGGATGAAGGGGATGCTCTGCGTCGGATGTCTTGAAGATGGAGCCGCTCCACGTCGGATGGATGAAGATGGAAGATGCTGTCTGGATGAAGACTTCTGGAGGACCACTTCTCCCGGCTTGGATGAAGACTTCTCCCGGCTTCGTTGAGAAATTTCGGCCCGGTTGGATGAAGACTTTTGCTGCTTCCTTGAGGATGGATGTCCGGTCTTCAGAACAGTAAGTCGATCTTCAGGGGGTTAGTGTTAGTTTTTTTTTAAGGGTGTATTAAGTGGGTTTTATTTTTTAGATTAGGGTTTGGGCTGCAAAAGAGCTAACTGCCCTTTTAAGGGCAAGGTCCATCAAAATGCCCTTTTCAGGGCAATGGGGAGTTTAGGATTTTTTAGTTAGTATTTTATTTGGGGCGTTGGTTGTGTGGGTGGTGGGTTTTACTTTTTTTTTGTTTGTATTTTTTTTTTACAGGTAAAAGAGCTGATTACTTTGGGGCAATGCCCTGCAAAAGGCCCTTTTATGGGCTAGTGATAGTTTAGTTTAGGCTAGGGTTTTTTTTATTTTGGGGGGGCTTTTTATTTTGATAGGGCTATTAGATTAGGTGTAATTAGTTTAAATATCTTGTAATTTGTTTATTATTTTCTGTAATTTAGTGTTTGTTTATTTTTGTACTTTAGCTAATTTAATTTATTTAATTGTTTTTAATTTAGTTAATTTATTTAATTGTAGTGAAGTCTTAGGTGTTATTGTAACTTAGGTTAGGTTTTATTTTACAGGTACTTTTGTATTTCTTTTAGCTAGGTAGTTATTAAATAGTTAATAACTATTTAGTAACTATTCTACCTAGTTAAAATAAATACAAACTTGCCTGTAACATAAAAATAAACCCTAAGCTAGCGACAATGTAACTATTAGTTATATTGTAGCTAGCTTAGGGTTTATTTTACAGGTAAGTATTTAGTTTTAAATAGGAATAATTTAGTTAATGATAGTAATTTTATTTAGATTTATTTAAATTATATTTAAGTTAGGGGGTGTTAGGGTTTGATTTAGGTTTAGGGGTTAATACATTTAGAATAGTGGCAGCGACGTTGGGGGCGGCAGATTAGGAGTTAATAAGTGTAGGTAGGTGTCGGCGATGTCCGGAGCGGCAGATTAGGGGTTAATAAGTATAATGTAGGTGGCGGCGAGGTTGGGGACAGCAGATTAGGAGTTAATAATATTTAATTAGTGTTTGCGAGGCGGGAGTGCGGCGGTTTAGGGGTTAATATGTTTATTATAGTGGAGGCGATGTCTGGAGCAGCAGATTACGGGTTAAAAATTTTATTTTAGTATTTGCGATGCAGGAGGGCCTCGGTTTAGGGGTTAATAGGTAGTTTATGGGTGTTAGTGTACTTTTTAGCACTTTAGTTATGAGTTTTATGCTACAGCGTTGTAGTGTAAAACTCTTAACTACTGACTTTTAAAGGCGGTAGGACTCTTGACGGGGTAGGATGTACCGCTCACTTTTTGGCCTCCCAGGACAGACTCGTAATACCAGCGCTATGCGAGTTCCATAGAAAAAGGGTTTACGAAGTTTAATTAAATCGTTTTGCGGTAAGGCCAAAAAAGTGTGCGGGGACCCTAAACCTGCAAGACTCGTAATACCAGCGGTAGTGAAAAAGCAGCGTTAGGACCTGTTAACGCTGCTTTCTCAGCCTAACGCAAAACTCGTAATCTAGCCGTATGTGTTTTCAATATAGTACAGGGTGAATTTAGTTTTCAAATTACTCTTCTTTTTTTTTTTTTGCATTTTTCATACTGCCCGACACAGGAATTTAATCAGATATATCACATAATCTGTATTATGGGTATAATAACATGATATCTCATACTTTCTACCATTATTAGGATCATTAAAATGGGAACCCTTGAGCATATTATTGCAATTACTACATCCCAAACAGGGATAAAAGCCCAATTTCAGTTTAGACAAAAAAGTTTGTGTGGATTTCTTTTGTAGGCTTATATTTGCATGTACCAATTGATCTCTAAGATTCTTAGCCCTCCTAAATGCTGGCATCGGAGGGGATTTGAATATTGGGTTGACAATTCCTTAATATCTCACAATGTTCATTTAAAATGTTAATAATGTTCTTACTGATTATATTTTCTCAGACACAAAGACCAACCACTCAGTCGCCCTAGTGTCTGTCTCCTTATCTCCAATGTCTTCTTATCTCCAATTAGTTGATGTCTCATAATACTAGAAAATTAACTGTAAAAATGTGGGCCTTTACTTGATTAATATTGTGTTCTTGTGCATGGTCCCGTTAAATATAGCGCAAAAAACACAATGGCCCCTATTTATGAAAGGTCTTGCGGACCTGATCCGACACTGCCGATCAGGTCCGCAAGACCTCGCTGAATGCGGAGAGCAATACGCTCTCCGTATTCAGCATTGCAACGCCACCCCCTGCTGACTCACGGCCAATCGGCCGCTGGCAGGTTGATTTCTGGCCATTCCTGTCCGCCTGCTCAGAGCAGGCGGACAGCGTTATGGAGCAGCGGTCTTTGTGACCGCTGCTTCATAACTGCTGTTTCTGGTGAGTCTGAAGACTCGCCAGAAACATGGGCCAACAAGCTCCATACAAAGCTTGTTAAATGGGCCCCATTAAGATTGCTTCCACAGACTGGGGCCCTATGACCTTGCGGGGTTAATTTTTATTGTTCACCATTGGTGGTACACTTTAAAAAACACAGCACTGACTTGTTGCAGCTAGGTTAAAAGGGATAGTAAAGTCATATTTAGATATTAATGATTTTGACAGAGCATACAATTTTAAACAACTTTCCAATTTATTTAAATTATTAAATTTGCTTCCTTCTCTTGTTATCCTATGCTGAAAGGTTTAATTTGGTAAGCTCAGGAAAGAACCTAGCTTGTAACTGCTGATTGGTGGCTGCAATATATATATATACCAATTATCATTGGCTCACCCCATGGGGCCAATTTATCAAGCTCCGTATGGAGCTGTATGCAGCTGTTAATGTGCAAGCCTTCAGGTTTAAGACTGCTGCTCCTTAACTCGTCCGCCACCTCTGAGGCGGCGGACAGCAATCCGCCCAAATGTGCAGGGGGCGGCATTGCACAAGCATTTTTAGTGAAATGCTTGTGAAATGATAAATGCCAACAGAATATGTGCAGCGGACATTGATAATTCGGCCCCCATCTGTTCAGTTAGAAACCAGTAGTGCATTCCTGCTCCTTCAACAAATGATACCTAGGAGCCGATTTAGTGTGAGCAGTCATGATAGCTGTAGTGGATCATGTCCGCTGCACATCGATAAATGCTGACAGCATACGCTGTCAGCATTTATCATTGCACAAGCATTTCTCGTGAAATGCTTGTGTAATGCTGCCCCCTAGCAGGGGGTGTCAATCAACCCGATCGTATCCGATCACAGGTGGCGGACAAGTTATGGAGCAACGGTCTTAAGACTGCTGCTTCTCAAAAGGACATAATACTCATATGCTAAATCACTTGAAACTGATGCAGTATAACTGTCAAAAGCTGACAGGAAAATATCACCTGAGCATCTCTATGTAAAAAAGGAAGATATTTTACCTCACAATTTCCTCAGCTCACCAGACTAAGTTCTGTGTAAAAAGTTATACTTCAGCTGCTGTCCATCTGCAGGTAAACAAATAAAAATGAAGAAATGAACAGCAGCCAATCAGCATCAGCAGTGCTGAGGTCATGAACTCTTTTACTGTGATCTCATGAGATTTCACTTAACTCTCATGAGATTTCATAGTAAACTTCCTTAAACTGAATAGGGAAATAAGATGAGAGTGCACAAAGCTCATTTATTTGCCTGTCCCATGACAGACATACTGATTTTCTGCTTAGAAGTCCTTTACAATGGGATGTGGCTACTGAGGAATTTTTGAGGTAAAATATCTTCCTTTTTTACATAGAGATGTTCAGGTGATATTTTCTAGTCAGCTTATTACAGCTATGCTGCATCACTTTCAAAGTGTTTCAACATTTGGGTATCATGGCCCTTTAACTCCTGTTTCCGGCGAGCCTGAAGGCTCAAGCGGAAACCGCAGCATATGCGGGTTGATAAATCGACCCCCAAGAGAATGTAAGAAATTTAATATTAGAAGTAAACTGGAAAGTTCTTTAAAATTGTATGTTCTACCTATATCATGAGAGAGAAAAAATGTGGGTTTCATGTCCCTTTAATTTAAAAACAAAACAATAGCAATGAACAAACAAAAACCTTACTCCTTATTGGAGAACAAACGAAACATTGCCAGGGGCACAGAAAACCTGCCTAGTTCTCTCACTAATGCCAGGTAGTAGTGCCTGCACATTTTCCACACTTGTAAGAAGAGAGAGGATTTCAGCTACTCTTTATTAGAATACAGCCAGGATATTTAATCAGTAACAGTAAACGCAGTCTGAGCTCTGTGTTACCAGATATACAAAAAGATACAATCCCAGGTATGCTTAATAGGCATCTTCAATATGTGAATTTCCCACAACAAACTGCAGTTATAAACACTTGTGTCTCTGCAACGAAGTGGGTACCGGGTCTCCTAGCCAATATCTATTTCCACAGCATAGATACTGAGCATACTCCCCTTTACGGTGCCTCACCGGCTCTTACCTGAGGTTGGATTTTATCCTGCACGCTCCAGCTTCTAGATATGACTCCCGACTTCCACTTCCGTGTCTCCAGACGCCTGCTGACATCTGTGTACGGCTCCAGACGTGACTGCTTGTTTGGGATCTCGGATTCTTTATGTAGAATAATACCTGGTTGTATCCTATGCTGAAATGCTTTGCATCCGCTCCCCTTTGATGTCTAGGTCTGCATGCAAGGATCTGCATAATATCCCAAGCTCCTCCTTGCTCAGGAGAAAAGTAGCCAAAACAAATTTAGAAAGTAGGCGATCCTTATGCTTGTAAAATAATCCTCTTTATTAGCTTCACATAAAACAAAAAATAAATTTACTGGTGCAAGACAACATCGGTCTTACGCGTTTCGGCTGAACAGTTGTGCCGTAATCATAGACCATTCCTTCTGTCTTAACACCTGTAATATTTAACACTCAGGTGATTATTTGCACTACTCCCACTTAACTCTTTCCTCTCCGCAATCTTATTGGTACAGAAACATAAACACATAGGCATCTATTTATCAAGCCGTCAACCGCAAATACGCTGCAATTCCGCAGCGTAATTGTGGAGAGCTTGATTCGCCTTATTTATCAAAGGCTACAGACCGGCAAAAGTAGAATTTTGTGATGTAACATACGATCCGCCGGTTTCAGTCCAACACAGATTGATGCTTACGTCACTACAGATGTTCCGAATGCAAATTGGGCACTATCTGACTACTTTTGCTAGTTAACAAATACCTACCAGGTACGCTCGCCACTATTCCGGCCCAGCATACCTGGTTTTCAATCTGCCGCCCTGGAGGCGGATGCCATAGGAATCAATGGGAGTCTGAAAGCAGCGAAAGCTATGCCTGATATCCCATTGATTCCTATAGGAGAACAAAGTTACGTTTACACCTAACACCCTAACATAAGCCCCGAGTCTAAACCCCCCTAATCTGCCGCCCCTGACATCGTCGCCACCTACATTATACTTATTAACCCCTAATCTGTCGCCCGACACCACCACAATTAAATAAACCTATTAACCCCTAAACCGCCACTCCAGAAGCCCACTGCCACCTACATTATGTTATTAACCCCTAATCTGCTGCACCCAACGTCGCCGCCACTATTCTAAATGTATTAACCCCTAAACCTAAGTCTAACTCTAACCCTAACACCCCCTAACCTAAATATTATTTAAATAAATCTAAATAAAAATTAATATTATTTACTAAATTATTCCTATTTAAAACTAAATACTTACCTGTAAAATAAACCCTAAGCTAGCTACAATATAACTAATAGTTACATTGTAGCTAGTTTAGGGTTTATTTTTATTTTACAGGCAAGTTTGTATTTATTTTAACTAGGTAGAATAGTTATTAAATAGTTATTAACTATTTAATAACTACCTAGATAAAATAAATACAAAAGTACCTGTAAAATAAAACATAACCTAAGTTACAATTACACCTAACATTACACTACAATTAAATTAATTCCAAAAAATTAAATACAATTACAATTAAATAAAATTATCTAAAGTGCAAAAAACCCAACACTAAATTACAGAAAATAATAAACAAATTACAAGATTTTTAAACTAATTACACCTAATCTAATCCCCCTAACAAAATAAAAAAGCCCCCCAAAATAAAAAAAAGCCCTACCCTACACTAAATTACAAATAGCCCTTAAAAGGGCCTTTTGCGGGGCATTGCCCCAAAGTAATCAGCTCTTTTACCTGTAAAAAAAAGTACAAATCCCCCCCAACATTAAAACCCACCACCCACACAACCAACCCTACTCTAAAACCTACCCAATTACCCCCTTAAAAAAACCTAACACTAACCCCTTGAAGATCACTTTACCGGGAGATGTCTTCACCCAACCGGGCTGAACCCTCCACGAAGCCGGGAGAAGTCTTCATCCAAGCCGGGCGAAGTGGTCCTCCAGACGGGCAGAAGTCTTCATCCAGACGGCATCTTCTATCTTCATCCATCCAAGATGGCGTCCCTTCAATTCCGATTGGCTGATAGAATTCTATCAGCCAATCGGAATTGAAGGGACGCCATCTTGGATGATGTCACTTAAAGGAACCGTCATTTAGTAAGAAGACTCCGGATGAAGAGGATGCTCCACGTCGGATGTCTTGAAGATGGACCCGCTCCGCATGGATGAAGATAGAAGATGCCGTCTGGATGAAGACTTCTGCCCGTCTGGAGGACCACTTTGCCCGGCTTGGATGAAGACTTCTCCCTGCTTTGTTGAGGACTTCGGCTCGTTTGGGTGAAGACGTCTCCCGGTAAGGTGATCTTCAAGGGGTTAGTGTTAGTTTTTTTTTAAGGGGGCATTGGGTGGGTTTTAGAGTAGGGTTGGTTGTGTGGGTGGTGGGTTTTAATGTTAGGGGGGATTTGTATTTTTTTTTATAGGTAAAAGAGCTGCTTACTTTGGGGCAATACCCCGCAAAATGCCCTTTTAAGGGCTATTTGTAATTTAGTGTAAAGTAGGGCTTTTTTTTATTTGGGGGGGGGCTTTTTATTTTGTTAGGGGGATTAGATTAGGTGTAATTAGTTTACAAATCTTGTAATTTGTATATTATTTTCTGTAATTTAGTGTTTTTTTTTTTTGTACTTTAGATAATTTTATTTAATTGTAATTAATTGTATTTAATTTAGGGAATTAATTTAATTGTAGTGTTAGGTGTTAGTGTAACTTAGGTTAGGTTTTATTTTACAGGTACTTTTGTATTTATTTTATCTAGGTAGTTATTAAATAGTTAATAACTATTTAATAACTATTCTATCTAGTTAAAATAAATACAAACTTGCCTGTAAAATAAAAATAAACCCTAAGCTAGATACAATGTAACTATTAGTTATATTGTAGCTAGCTACGGGTTTATTTTACAGGTATTTAGTTTTAAATAGGAATAATTTAGTTAATAATATTCATTTTTCTTTAGATTTATTTAAATAATATTTAAGTTAGGGGGTGTTAGGGTTAGTGGGTTTGACTTAGGTTTAGGGGTTAATACATTTGGAATAGTGGCGGCAACGTTGGGGGCAGCAGATTAGGGGTTAATAAATGTAATGTAGGTGGCGGCGGTGTAGGGGGCAGCAGATTAGGGGTTAATAAGTATAATGTAGGTGACGGTGGGCTCCGGGAGCGGCGGTTTAGGGGTTAATACATTTATTAGAGTTGCGGTGGGCTCCAGGAGCGGCGGTTTATGGGGTTAATACATTTATTAGAGTTGCGGCGGGGTCCAGGAGCGGCGGTTTAGGGGTTAAACAGTTTAGTATAGTGTGGGTGTTTAGTGACAGTATACAAATAAAGCTGGGAAAAAGCCAAAGAGCAGCGAGATCGCTGACTGTTAGTGATCAACAGTCCGCTGCTCATCGCCCCGTACTTGGTGTGCGGCTTTTTGACAGCTTTTTTTTGTTAAATATGGAGAGCGTATTGAGGTCCGCGGCAGCGATGTTAGGCGATCTTAGGCGAGCGTATTGGTGCCGGCGAATGCAGGTAAGTTGACGGGTTGATAAGTAGATGCCATAGTATCAATAACTAAAGGTTCAGATTCAATAAACAGTTTACATGTAGATACAATCTTTGATTAATGCCTCTATATAGTTATCCATGTTATTCAATAACATATGAATATATACGATCCGTTGTATACGCTAACAAATTTAGGCTTTTAAATCTAGTTTTGAAAACAAATATGTAATGTTTACATTTTAGTCCATATTATACTACACCTATATTTAATATTGAGGTATACCTTGTACTATAGTATAATTTAGTAAATTGAAAAATTGTTGCCCCTTTTGTTCAGGTTATACATCCCATCGCATCATAAGGCACCCTGTGTCATTTCCATATTATGAAATAAAAGGATTTAATTCAGAACATGACATTATTAACTGCTGGTTCTAGACCAGCATATTCTGATATCGTTAGGAGAGTCTCATCTATGAAAGCAAGGTATAAATGGGTACATATTTGGGATGCACATAACACATGTCACTCTAGGATATATACAGTATATATATATATAAAAACTTTAACTTACTATCAGGTTAAGTCATATACCATTGCCTATTATACAATAAATTACATGAATAGGCTATAAGATAGAGGTTAATCCCAATTGATAAGTAACCCCTTGGATCATTGTTAGGATAGTCCTCCATTATAACGGCTCAGGTAAAGAGTAGTGTTATCTATATAAAACTATGGGTTCAAAAGAATTAATGTTTATTATAAGGCTAGAATATGTAATTATTAGTTTTATTAGTCTGTATATAGAGAGAAAAACATATATTTCATAATATGGAAATGACACAGGGTGCCTTATGATGCAATGGGATGTATAACTTGAACAAATGGGGCAACAATTTTTCCACTTACTAAATTATACTATAGTACAAGGTATACCTCAATATTAAATATAGGTGTGGTATAATATGGACTAAAATGTAAACATTACATATTTGTTTTCAAAACTAGATTTAAAAGCCTAAATTTGTTTGCGTATACATCGGATCGTATATACTCATATGTTATTGAATAACATGGATAACTATATAGAGGCATTGATCAAAGATTGTATCTACATGTAAACTGTTTATTGAATCTGAACTAGGGCTGCACGATTAATCGCATATGCGATTTAAAACCGCGATTAATTGCTGCGATTTTAAAACCGTGAGGAGTCGCGATTTTTTCCTACATAAAAAATTCCTTTAGAAGTGGCTGTAATGCATTAATTTATTTGTGATTTCTTGCAAACCAGCTCCATCTAGTGGTTGCTTTTAGTACACATTTGTAAAAATGTAAAATGTCTCTTTTACTTTCACTTTCTGTTCTGAGAAGCAGCCGATCAATCTAGAAATCTAAAGCAAAGCCCATGCAGGAATGAAGAGCAGAAAAATCCACTTACTTATATTTCCCCCTAGGGACGTCTGCAGTCTGAAACTTAGGGTATGTAAACATTATGGAACCTCCCACACAATCTCCTGCTCTCTGAGAAACGGCTCAAATACATAGCAGATGCAGTTAACCCCACAGCTCCCAAAAGGGCTAAAACTGCAGTCCCCTCTGCTGCTGGGTTAACTTAACTTAACTGCATCTACAATGTATTTCATATCAGCAAGGCACAGCATTTCTGAAAGGAGCAGCCCCCCACCCCTACTGCTATACGCCTGTAATGGATTCCTGGACAGGAGCAGGGCTCATTTTCAGTCAAATTAAAATGTTTAAAAAAAAAATAAAAAATATATATATATATATATATATATATATATATATATATATATATATATGTGTGTGTGTGTGTATGTGGCTTACACTGCTTCATTTGTTAATCATACCACTGTCCACAGTTAGAATGACTGTCCAAGAAAACATGACAATGTTGTGTGTCATAAGACCTAATAACTGGCTAGTGGCTACTATTTAATCACATCACAGGCAGAAAATTTTATTTTAACTATTTTGTGGTTTGTATTTTTATGCTCCAAGAGTGTATTGGACATTGAGAAATGTGTACATTAAGATTCTGTAGTGTTAAATAAACTTTATAATGCAAAATTAAGGTGTTATAATCATTTATAAGAAAATCGCAATCGCGATTTTTTTTTTTCCCATATCGCCCAGCCCTAATCTGAACCTTTAGTTATTGATGCTATGTGTTTATGTTTCTGTACCAATAAGATTGCGGAGAGGAAAGAGTTAAGTGGGAGTAGTGCAAATAGTCACCTGAGTGTTAAATACTACAGGTGTTAAGACAGAAATCATGGTCTATGATTACGGCACAAATGTTCAGCCGAAACGCGTAAGACCGATGTTGTCTTGCACAAGTACATTTATTTTTTGTTTTATGTGAAGCCAATAAAGAGGATTATTTTACAAGCATAAGGATTGCCTTTCTGAATTTGTTTTAACCAGGATATTTGTATGCAGTATCTAAAAACAGAAACAATGCTTCTATTACACTTGAGCAATAGCATGAACCTGGCTCTATCTCAATTGAACCACTTTTTTTATAGTAGTCAGTGTATTGACATTTGTTATAACATCCATTTGTATTGTACATGTATATTTAATCATGCTGTATAAATACACCCTTCACAAATTAGTACAAATTTATTTCCTAAATTTAAACCTAAGTTTCTAGCATATTTGTTCAAAACAAACTATTTATAGAAATGTTGTTAAGGTATTTCTGAATTAATTTAACAAATATATTCCACAGTATAAATGGTATGTTAGGACCTCTTGCTAACTTTATAGTTTTACAGAATGCTAGACAACTACAGGTGGCCCTCGTTTTACAACAGTTCAATTTACACCGTTTCAGAATAACAACCTTTTTTCCCAGTCATGTGACTGCTATTGAAAAGCATTGAGAAGCAGTACATTTATTAAAATATCCAGTAGGTGGAGCTATCCGCTTGTGTTGAGTTTAACCAGACCTGAGCTATCGAGCAGATTTCAAAGGAACAAGATCTTCCTGTCTATAAATCAGTCCAGATTGGAATGCATAGAAAGAACTGTTTGCAGAAAAATGCAAGTGAAGTCTGTGTTGTGTGATTATTTTATTAGGTTTATAATGTTGTTTAGCATTTAAAGTCTTCATTTCAAAGCTTTAAAAATAATGTATTAGGTGTTACTTATGACAATTTTGAGAGGGGCCTGGAACCTATCTCCCTCACTTCCCATTGACTTACATTATAAACTGGGTTTCAATTTACAACAGTTTCGATTTACAACCATTCCTTCTGGAACCTAACCCCAGCGTAAACTGAGGGCTACCTGTACATTATTTTACTTCATTACAATTCACAGATATATGGATCATTGTTTGGTTAAAAGGACTACTGATTAGTTAATAGAACAAGTTAGTATCCATAAGGGTGATCTAGTATTTAGATGATAGATCCAATATACCTCACTCTGATCCAGCAGTCTCTCCCTATCACCCCCTCTAATAGGTTTGGGTATGAAGTTGATACCTTGTATCTATATAACATGAGTATCTCCTCCATTTGGTCCCTAATATGTCTGCCTTCAAGCATTTTAGTATCAGGATCTTCAATCGTCTAAGATGCTCACTATGTGCAGAATTATATAACATTATTTTGTAGGTTTACTGCTCCTTTAATTCTATTATCAAATTTTCTTCATTCTCTTGTTATCCATTGCTGAAGGGACAGCATTGCACTACTGACTGGAAGCTGAAAATATCTATTTAGCCAATCACAAGAGACAAATGTGTGCAGGCACCAATTAGCAGCAACTCCCACTAGTGTATGATATGTGCGTATTCATTTTTTAACAAGGGATACTAAGAGAACGAAGCACATTTGAAAATAGAAGTGAATATAAAAGTGTCTTAAAATTACATGCTCTATCTGAATCATGCAAGTTTAACCCCTTAACGACCGAGGACGTGCAGGGTACGTCCTAAAAAAAAAGGCAGTTAACGCCTGAGGACGTACCCTGCACGTCCTCGGTGTGGAAAGCAGCTGGAAGCGATCCCGCTCGCTTCCAGCTGCTTTCCGGTTATTGCAATGATGCCTCGATATGGAGGCATCCTGCAATAACCTTTTTAAGCCATCCAGTGCAGAGAGAGCCACTCTGTGGCCCTCTCTGCACCGGAGATCGGTGGCTCACTGCGTTGGTGGGTGGGAGCCGGACCGGGAGGCGGGTGGCGGCCATCGATGGCCCTGCTGATGTGGAGGGGGGCGGGATCGTGGGCGGGGATGGCCGGGGGCGCGTGCGTGCACGGAAGGGCGGGCGCGTGCACGGGGAGGGAGCAGGTGGGAACCGCTACGCTACAGAAAATCCAATAATAAAAAATGTTAACAAATGTTAAAAAATGGCTAAAAAGTTTAAAAAAAAAAAAACGATCAGCAAGGTGGTGGGGGTTTGTCTGTGTGTGGGGGGGGGGGGGGGGAAGCTACACTACAGAAAAAAACCAAACAAACAAAAAAAAAGCACTTTTTTTTTGCAAACTGGGTACTGGCAGACAGCTGCCAGTACCCAAGATGGCCCTCAATGAGGCAGAGGGGAGGGTTAGAGAGCGTTTTTTTTTTTTTTTTTTAAAACCCTTTTATTTTAGTACTGGCAGACTTTCTGCCAGTACTTAAGATGGTGGGGACAATTGTGGGGTGGGGGAGGGAAGGGAGCTGTTTGGGAGGGATCAGGGGGTGGGATGTGTCAGGTGTGAGGCTGATCTCTACACTAAAGCTAAAATTAACCCTGCAAGCTCCCTACAAACTCCCTAATTAACCCCTTCACTGCTAGCCATAATACACGTGTGAGGCGCAGCAGGATTTAGCGGCCTTCTAATTACCAGAAAGCAACGCCAAAGTCATATATGTCTGCTATTTCTGAACAAAGGGGATCCCAGACAAGTATTTACAACCATTTGTGCCATAATTGCACAAGCTGTTTGTAAATTATTTCAGTGAGAAACCTAAAATTGTGAAAAATTTAACTTTTTTTTTCAATTTGATCGCATTTGGCGGTGAAATGGTGGCATGAAATATACCAAAATGTGCCTAGATCAATACTTGGGGTTGTCTACTACACTACACTAAAGCTAAAATTAACCCTACAAGCCCCCTAAAAGCTCCCTAATTAACCCCTTAACTGCTGGGCATAATACACTTGTGGTGCGCAGTGGCATTTAGCGGCCTTCTAATTACCAAAAAGCAACGCCAAAGCCATATATGTCTGCTATTTCTGAACAAAGGGGATCCCAGAGAAGAATTTACAACCATTTATGCCATAATTGCACAAGTTGTTTGTAAATAATTTCAGTGAGAAACCGAAAGTTTGTGAAAAAATTTGTGAAAAAGTGAACGATTTTTTGTATTTGATCGCATTTGGCGGTGAAATGGTGGTATGAAATATACCAAAATTGGCCTAGATCAATACTTTGGGATGTCTACTAAAAAAAATATATATATACATGTCAAGGGATATTCAGGGATTCCTGAAAGATATTAGTGTTCTAATGTAACTAGCGCTAATTTTGGAAAAAAGTGGTTTGGAAATAGCAAAGTGCTACTTGTATTTATGGCCCTATAACTTGCAAAAAAAGCAAAGAACATGTAAACATTTGGTATTTCTAAACTCAGGACAAAATTTAGAAACTATTTAGCATGGGTGTTTTTTGGTGGTTGTAGATATGTAACAGATTTTGGGGGTCAAAGTTAGAAAAAGTGTGTTTTTTTCCATTTTTCCTCATATTTTATAATTTTTTTTATAGTAAATTATAAGATATGATGAAAATAATGGTATCTTTAGAAAGTCCATTTAGTGGCGAGAAAAACGGTATATAATATGTGTGGGTACAGTAAATGAGTAAGAAGAAAATTACAGCTAAACACAAACACTGCAAAAATGTAAAAATAGCCTTGGTCCCAAACGGACAGAAAATGGAAAAGTGCTGTGGTCATTAAGGGGTTAATTTTGACTTTCCTATCCCTTTAAAATCAGCTACACCTGAATTTTGTGTATATACATCATGGAAGTTTTCTACTCCTAGTGCACTTGTAAAATTTTACTACTGAAGGGTCTTGAGGATCCTATATCTTCATCTGTAAAGAAAGAACCCCTTAACCTGCGCCATCCACTACCAAATCCATACACACATATAAACATACATATATATATATATATAAAACATAATTTTATGTAAGAACTTACCTGATAAATTAATTTCTTTCATGGTGGCGAGAGTTCTCAAGCTAGTGATGGGATATACATTCCTACCAGGAGGGGACAAAGTTTCCCAAACCTCAAATGTCTATAAATACACCTACCACCTCACTCATACCTCAGTTTAACGTATAGCCAAGTTAGTGAGGTGTATAAGGAGTAAATGCATAAAAAAGAGTAACAGGATAAATAATGTGCTCTATACAAAAAAAATCATAACCCCCCCAAAAATGGGTGGGTCTCATGGACTCTCGCCACCATGAAAGAAATTAATTTATCAGGTAAGTTCTTACATAAATTATGTTTTCTTACATATAGATGGCGATGAGCTACTTACTGATGGGATATAATACTCAAGATGTGGAAGTCCATAGAGGAAGGGATAAAATAAAAACAGCTATTTCCGCTGAGAAATTAAATCCCCAAAAAATTGTTTTCTTAAAAAAATAAAAATAAATCATAGGCACTAGAATCAAACTGAGGCAGCTGCCTGAAGAACCTTGCTACCAAAAGCTGCTTCCAAAGAAGCAAAAATGTCAAAATGGTAAAATTTAGTAAAGGTATGAAAAAAAGACCAAGTGGCTGCTTTGCAGATTTGATCAACTGAAGCTTCATTCTTCAAAGCCCATGATGTGGCAACTGATCTTGTAGAATGAGCTGTTATTCTCTGAGGTGGAGACTGTCCCGCCTCCAAATAAGCTTTGTAAATCAGAAGTTTCAACCAAGATGCCGAAGAAATGGCAGAGGCTTTCTGACCTTTTCTGAAACCAGAAAAACATAACAAATAGACTAGAAGTCTTTCTGAAATCTTTAGTAGCCTCAACATAAAATTTCAAAGCTCTAACCTCATCCAAAGAATGTAAAGATCTTTTAAGAGTATTCTTAGGATTAGGACACAAGGAAGGAAAAATAATATACCTATTAATGTTGTTAGAATTCACAACTTTAGGCAAACATTTAAACGAAGACCGCAAAACAGTTTTATCTTGATGGAAAATCAGATAAGGAGACTCACAAGAGAGAGCAGACAATTCAGAAACTCTTTTAGCAGAAGAGATAGCCAAGAGAAATAAAACTTTCCAAGAAAGTAGTTTAATGTCCAAAGAATGCATAGAGACAGTGCGCTCTCCGTATTCAGCATTGCACCAGCAGCTCACAAGAGCTGCTGGTGCAACAGCGCCCCCTGCAGACTCGCGGCCAATTGGCCACCAGCAGGGAGGTGTCAATCAACCCGATCGTACTCAATCGGGTTGATTTGTGGCGATTCCTCTCCGCCTGAGGGTTATGGAGCAGTGGTCTTTAGACCGCTGCTTCATAACTGCTGTTTCTGGCGAGTCTGAAGACTCGTCAGAAACACGGGCCCACAAGCTCCATACGGAGCTTGATAAATGGGCCTCATAGGCTCAAAAGGAGGAGAGTGCAAAGTCTTTAATACCAAATTTATACTCCAAGGAGGAGAGATAGATTTAATAACAGGTTTGATACAAGTCAAAGCCTGTACGAAACAGTGAACATCCGGAAGATTAACAATCTTTCTGTGAAATAAGACAGAAAGAGCAGAGATTAGTCCTTTCAAAGTATTGGCAGACAAACCTTTATCCAAACCATCCTGAAAAACTGTAGAATCCTACGAATTTTTAAAAGAATGCAAAGAATAATTGAGTGGAACACCATGAAATATAGGTTTTCCAAACCTTGTGATACTTTTTTCTTGAAACAGGCTTACAAGCCTGTACTATAGTGTTAATCACAGAGTCAGAGAAATCTCTATGACTAAGGACTAAGCGTTCAGTTTCCATGCCTTTAAATTTAGAGATTTGAGATCCGGATGGAAAAACGGGCCTTAAGACAAAAGGTCTGGTCTTAGAGGAAGTGACCAATGTTGTCAACTGGACATTCAGACAAGGTCCACATACCAGAACCTGTAAGGGCATGCTGGCGTTATCAGAAACACATAAGATTGTTCCATAATGATCTTTGAGATCACTCTTGGAAGAAAAACCAGAGGTGGAAAAATGTAAGCAGGTTGGTAAAACCATGGAACTGCTAGAGCATCCATCAATTCCGCCTGATGAAAGAGAGCAAACGGTATAGCTTCTAATGCTGCAACCATGACACCTACCACTTCCATGCATTGTGCTACTGATGGATGAGCATTGGACTGAAGTAGGCGACATGCCCTCTGAAGCTTCTCCCTGCACTTGTCGGTGAGATAGATGCGCATGCTGACGTTAACTATGAACATTCCTAGAAAGTGAATCCTCTTAGCCAGAAAGAGGGAGCTCTTTTCCAAATTTACCTTCCAACCGTGCATCCGAAGACACAAGAGTAACTTCTGCATGTGGTCCTAAGCCAATGGAAGGTGCCTGAACCAGGATGTTGTCCAGGTCAGCAGACACTGCGATCCCCTACAGGCAAACCACGGCCAGCAGGGCTCCCAGCACCTTGGTGAACACTCTTGGTGCCATGGCCAATACAAAAGGAACCGCAACAAACTAGTAGTGCTTGTCTAGGAAGGTGAACCAAAGAAAACGGTAGTGGATCCCTGTGTATCGGGATGTGGAGGTATGCGTCCTTTAGATCTATTAAAGACATGAACTGACCCTCCTGAACCAGGGGGAGAATGAATTTTTATCTCCATCTTGAAGGTGGGAACTCTTATGAACCTGTTGAGAACGTTTAGGTCTAAAATAGGACAGAAAGTGCCCTTTTTCTTGTGATACACACAGAGAATTGAATAGAACCCCTGTCCCCTCTCTAGTGAGGGGACTGGAACCACCATTCCCATGACACAGAGGTCTTCCATGCAGCAGTGCTGCTCTTTTTACTGGGTGTCCAGACACCCTTGACAGTAAGAAGCAGTTCCTTGGGGGACAAGACCAAAAGCTTATTATGTAACCCTGGCAGATAAAGTCCACTACCCCAAGGGTCCTGGGAGGATCAAATTTATTCATTTTGGAATAGAGAAAGTCTGCCCCCCACGTGACCTGGTCCCAGGTCAGGGGCGATCCCATCATACTGATTTGTTGTCTTTGGAAACCTTCTTGGGCTACTTGTTTTTTTTCAACAACTTTGTCATTCCCCCGATTCTTGTTCCGAAAATGAACAAAAACGTCCAGCCGAACGACACTTAGGTTAAAATGTTTTGTTCTGCGGCGGGAAAGCAATCTTTCCGCCTGTGACTGTGGCTATAATGGAGTTCAGACCCGGACCAAACAGAGATTTACCCTTGAACGAAAAGGAGAGTAGACTAGATTTAGACATGTTATCCGCCAACCAGGATTTGAGCCACAAAGCCCTCCTAGCCAGAACTGCAAAACAAGAGTCTTTTGTATTAATGTGAATAATTTGCAGAATGGCATCCCTGATGAAGGCATTAGCCAACCTTAGGGATTGTATGTGATCCTGAATCTCCTCCAGGGAGTTTCCACCATAATTTGATCCGCTAAGGACTCACACCAGAACTTGGCAGCTCCCGTTACTGCCTCTATTCCTACTGCTAGTTTTAACAGTGTGCCAGACTGGAGAAACACTCTCCTAAGGTACCCCTCAAGCTTTCTATAAAGGGGATCCCTTAAGGAAGTACTGTCCTCGAGCGGTGTAGTTGTGTGCTTGGCTAGTGTTAAGATAGCCCAATCCACCTTAGGCACACTGTTCCAGACCTCCGTGTGGGCTGTCGGAACAGGGAACAATCTCTTAAATGCCATCGAAGGGGCAAACGGAGTGCCTGGCATCTCCCACTCCTTGGAGATGTTTTCAGAGATAATGGAGGAAACCGGAAAGACATCCAGGGCCCTAGATCTAAACATGTACTGCAGTCTCTTCACCTGTTCTTCCTCATGTGGTTTTGCCGCCGGCACCCCCAGGGTAGATACAACTCTTCAGCAGGGGCCTGAACTGCTCCACTTTGAATCTAATCGTACCCTCCTCAAACTCCTCTTCGGAGTGGTCGGTGGATGGGAGTTCACCTTTAAGGCTAACTAAGGGTTCATCCTCAGAAGCTTGCACATAGATATCGGTCGTGGCCTCCACCACCGCACCTGAGCTACGTACAGAACAATGTTTAACCTTTCTCTTCCTTTATCTTTCCTGATACCTGGATAGAGCTTAGGGCAGCAGACACAGCAGCCTGTATACTGTCACGCTGCTTCCTTGCGCCATCCTGGCTGTTGCCAGAGATACGGCGGTTGCTGCTCTGGTTGTTGCCAGGGACGCGGCGGTTGCTGTGAGCTTGCGGTGATGACGTTATCGATGCACGTCTCTTCCCCTCTGAAGCCAGATCCTTGGAGTTCCTTGGTGCGAATTGGCGCCTATGTAAGTACTTGCAGAACTTACATTCACTGCCCAAGTATAGGTGTTACTGTGTGTGCTCCTAGGTGCTTTATTACTTGTATTACTGGATTGCCTTAATATTGCTGAACTCTGCCTGTCTGACTACTCTGCCTGTTTAATCCTTGAATTGCCGGATTGCCTTATCATTGCCAAACTTTGCCTGACTACTCTGCCTGGTTTACCCCTGAACTGCTAAACTGCTGGATTATCTTTCTGTTGCCGTGAAGGACTACCCTGTCTACTGTGAGTACTGCTTACCTCATTTTCTACACTCACTTTGTTCTGGGATATTTCCTTATCCTTCCGCCTTGATGCCGGGATAAGAAGAATACTGGTCAAGTTTGGTCTGATAGGGAAATATCCCATGAGCATTACAAATACGAGCCGTGAAGTAGTCTGGAAGGGAGCCTACCGCAGCTGGGGCCTAGCCATTCACTGCACGGTTTTCAGGGGCAACTGAATCCGCAATCATGTGCTGTTGGACAGGAATATCTGCGTCAGCAGACGCTTGCAAAGCCGCAGTAGGGCCTTCCGGAGACAGGTCATGCGGGAGATCCTCCGTGGTCTGACTGCTTGGGCCTCCTGAATAAGATGCAAGGACGTAGGTGAGGCAGCAATTATACATAGTTGCGGCAGGGGATTCACAGTGATTATCTTACAAAGCATACATTTACTGTTGTCAATGGAAATCTATCTATATATATTTTCCAATCATGGGAAAAAAAGAACTGTGTTCCTATTGTTTCCGAGGCATTTGAAAAGAAGCAGTTTGTACCAGAATGTCTTCTAGATAAGGAGCTACTGCAATACCGTGAGCTCTCACTATGGACAAAAGAGGTCTGAGAACCTTTGTGCAGATTCTTTTTGCTGTTGCCAGACCAAATGCAAGTGCCACATTTTTAGAAAGGCAAATATGAGGAATTTTGTGTGTTCCCTTTGGACATGCAAATAAGCATCTTTTAAGACCTTCCTGCACTATTAGTGTGAATAGTTTCCATATTGAAATCTGGAACTTTCAGAAATGTGTTCAGAATTTTGAGATCAAAGACAGGCCTGTAAGTCCATTCTTTCTTTGGAACAATTAAAAGGTTTGAGTCCCTGATTCTGATCCTATAAGGGGACCGGAGTAATCACTACCATGACTTCTAGGTCTGTTACACATGCCAATACAGTTCTGGCCAATAAAGAATCTTTTGGTATATATAAAAAAAAAGTAGGAATCTTCCTCGAGGAACGCAAGACCAAAAGCCTGAGTCACCTCTGGGAAATTAGTATCCAAGGAACTTTAACTGATTTTTTCCAAGCCTCCATAAAAACTTCAGTCTGTCCCCCCACCAGAGTAGAGTCTGGATTGGGGGCCGAAGATTCATTCTGATGAAGGAAGGGTGTGTTTGGACTTATCCCAATAGTAATTAGGCTTCCACAGACTTGGAATGATGAAAGGAGTGAAATCGTCAAGTGGACCCTTAGCCTTTACCTCCAGTGGCTGTAGCAATGATAGCAAGTCCAGATCCAAACATCTTTCCCTGAAATGGAAAAGCAATGAATATACATTTTTGTTTCTATCCATCTTATAAAAATATTATTTTGAGTTTAATGTCCTTTTACTTGTTTATTCACTACATGTCATATTTGCTTGTTGTTTTATAAAAAGTCCACAGAACTTAATGTAATAAACGGCTAGATTTAGAGTTCTGCGGCCAAAGGGGTGCGTTAGCTACGCATGTATTTTTTCCCCCGCACCTTTTAAATAACGCTGGTATTTAGAGTTCACAGAAGGGCTGCGTTAGGCTCCAAAAAGGGAGCGTAGTGCATAATTTACCGCCACTGCAACTCTCAATACCAGCGGTGCTTACGGACGCGGCCAGCTTAAAAATCGTGCTCGTGCACAATATCCCCATAGGAAACAATGGGGCAGTTTGGGCTGAAAAAAAACCTAACGCCTGCAAAAAAGCAGCGTTCAGCTCCTAACGCAGCCCCATTGTTTCCTATGGGGAAACACTTCCTAAGTCTGCACCTAACACCCTAACATGTACCCCGAGTCTAAACACCCCTAACCTTACACCTATTAACCCCTAATCTGCCGACCCCGCTATCGCTGACCCCTGCATTTTATTATTAACCCCTAATCTGCCGCTCCGTACACCGCCACAACCTACGTTATCCCTATGTACCCCTAATCTGCTGCCCCTAACCCCGCCGACCCCTAAATTATATTTATTAACCCCTAATCTGCCGCCCCCAACGTCGCCGCCACCTACCTACAATTATTAACCCCTAATCTGCCGACCGGACCTCACCGCTACTCTAATAAAGTTATTAACCCCTAATCCGCCTCACTCCCGCCTCAAAAACCCTATAATAAATAGTATTAACCCCTAATCTGCCCTCCCTAACATCGCCGACACCTAACTTCAAGTATTAACCCCTAATCTGCCGACCGGACCTCGCCGCTACTCTAATAAATATATTAACCCCTAAAGCTAAGTCTAACCCTAACACCCCCCTAAATTAAATATAATTTAAATCTAACGAAATAAAATAAATCTGATTAAATAAATTGTTCCTATTTAAAGCTAAATACTTACCTGTAAAATAAACCCTAATATAGCTACAATATAAATAATAATTATATTGTAGCTATTTTAGGATTTATATTTATTTTACAGGCAACTTTGTATTTATTTTAACCAGGTACAATAGCTATTAAATAGTTAATAACTATTTAATAGCTACCTAGTTAAAATAATTACAAAATTACCTGTAAAATAAATCCTAACCTAAGTTACAATTAAACCTAACACTACACTATCAATAAATAAATTAAATAAACTATCTACAATTATATCAACTAAACTAAATTACAAAAAAATAAAAAAAGATTACAAGAATTTTAAACTAATTACACCTACTCTAAGTCCCCTAAAAAAATAACAAAGCCCCCCAAAATAAAAAAATGCCCTACCCTATTCTAAAATAAAAATTGTAAAGCTCTTTTACCTTACCAGCCCTTAAAAAGGGCCTTTTGCAGGGCATGCCCCAAAGAATTCTGCTCTTTTGCCTGTAAAAAAAAACATTCAATAACCCCCCCAACATTTCAACCCACCACCCACATAACCCTAATCTAACCCAAACCCCCCTTAAATAAACCTAACACTAAGCCCCTGAAGATCTCCCTACCTTGTCTTCACCACGCCGGGTATCACCGATCCGTCCAGAAGAGGGTCCGAAGTCTTCCTCCTATCCGGCAAGAAGAGCTCCTCCAGAGGGTCCAAAGTCTTCATCCTATCCGGGCAGAAGAGGACATCCGGACCGGCAGACATCTTCATCCAAGCGGCATCTTCTATCTTCTTCGATCCGGCGCGGGACCATCTTCAAGCAGCCGACGCGGAGCCATCCTTCTTCACCGATGGACTAACGATGAATGAAGGTTCCTTTAAGGGACGTCATCCAAGATGGCGTCCCTCGAATTCCGATTGGCTGATAGGATTCTATCAGCCAATCGGAATTAAGGTAGGAAAAATCTGATTGGCTGATTGAATCAGCCAATCAGATTCAAGTTCAATCCGATTGGCTGATCCAATCAGATTGAGCTCGCATTCTATTGGCTGTTCCGATCAGCCAATAGAATGCAAGCTCAATCTGATTGGCTGATTGGATCAGCCAAACGGATTGAACTTGAATCTGATTGGCTGATTCAATCAGCCAATCAGATTTTTCCTACCTTAATTCCGATTGGCTGATAGAATCCTATCAGCCAATCGGAATTCGAGGGACGCCATCTTGGATGACGTCCCTTAAAGGAACCTTCATTCGTCGTTAGTCCGTCGGTGAAGAAGGATGGCTCCGCGTCGGCTGCTTGAAGATGGTCCCGCTCCGCGCCGGATGGAAGAAGATAGAAGATGCCGCTTGGATGAAGATGTCTGCCGGTCCGGATGTCCTCTTCTGCCCGGATAGGATGAAGACTTTGGACCCTCTGGAGGAGCTCTTCTTGCCGGATAGGAGGAAGACTTCGGACCCTCTTCTGGACGGATCGGTGATACCCGGCGTGGTGAAGACAAGGTAGGGAGATCTTCAGGGGCTTAGTGTTAGGTTTATTTAAGGGGGGTTTGGGTTAGATTAGGGTTATGTGGGTGGTGGGTTGAAATGTTGGGGGGGGGTATTGAATGTTTTTTTTTACAGGCAAAAGAGCAGAATTCTTTGGGGCATGCCCCGCAAAAGGCCCTTTTTTAAGGGCTGGTAAGGTAAAAGAGCTTTACAATTTTTATTTTAGAATAGGGTAGGGCATTTTTTTATTTTGGGGGGCTGTGTTATTTTTTTAGGGGGCTTAGAGTAGGTGTAATTAGTTTAAAATTCTTGTAATCTTTTTTTATTTTTTGTAATTTAGTTTAGTTGATATAATTGTAGATAATTGTAGATAGTTTATTTAATTTATTTATTGATAGTGTAGTGTTAGGTTTAATTGTAACAGGTTAGGATTTATTTTACAGGTAATTTTGTAATTATTTTAACTAGGTAGCTATTAAATAGTTATTAACTATTTAATAGCTATTGTACCTGGTTAAAATAAATACAAAGTTGCCTGTAAAATAAATATAAATCCTAAAATAGCTACAATATAATTATTATTTATATTGTAGCTATATTAGGGTTTATTTAGCTTTAAATAGGAATAATTTATTTAATAAGATTTATTTTATTTCGTTAGATTTAAATTATATTTAACTTAGGGGGGTGTTAGGGTTAGACTTAGCTTTAGGGGTTAATACATTTATTAGAGTAGCGGTGAGGTCCGGTCGGCAGATTAGGGGTTAATAATTGTAAGTAGGTGGCGGCAATGTTAGGGAGGGCAGATTAGGGGTTAATACTATTTATTATAGGGTTTTTGAGGCGGGAGTGAGGCGGATTAGGGGTTAATAACTTTATTAGAGTAGCGGTGAGGTCCGGTAGGCAGATTAGGGGTTAATAATTGTAGGTAGGTGGCGGCGATGTTGGGAGCGGCAGATTAGGGGTTAATAAATATAATATAGGGGTCAGCGGGGGTTAGGGGCAGCAGATTAGGGGTACATAGGGATAACGTAGGTTGCGGCGGTGTGCGGTCGGCAGATTAGGGGTTAAAAAATTGAATAGAGTGGCGGCGATGTGGGGGGGCCTCGGTTTAGGGGTACATAAGTAGTTTATGGGTGTTAGTGTACTTTAGAGCACAGTAGTTAAGAGCTTTATGAACCGGCGTTAGCCCAGAAAGCTCTTAACTCCTGGCTTTTTCCTGCGGCTGGAGTCTTGTCGTTAGAGTTTTAACGCTCACTTCAGCCAAGACTCTAAATACCAGCGTTAGAAAGATCCCATTGAAAAGATAGGATACGCAATTGACGTAAGGGGATCTGCGGTATGGAAAAGTCGCGGCTGGAAAGTGAGCGTTAGACCCTTTCCTGACTGACTCTAAATACCAGCGGGCGGTAAAAACCAGCGTTAGGACCCCCTAACGCTGGTTTGGACAGCTAACGCAGAACTCTAAATCTAGGCGAAAGTGTTTTTCAATTCAGGCAAAGGATTAAATAGTATGCACAAAGGAATGAGTCTGACAAATAAGATGAATTCAAATTATGTTACAATTTATTTACAAATAATACACCTAGTGCATTTAATATGTCAGGGAATTCTCCAGGTATTGACATACTGCAATATCATCTTCTGTATTAAAAAGATTCCACACCAACAAAGGTTCAGCCTACTGCTGCTGATTTTTTATTTATTTTGTTGTTATAAACCAGGAATAGTGAGTGGGTTTCCCCGCTCTAGACAAGGTGGAAATATTACATCCCAAAGTGGATATAGTAGTGGGTTTATACCATACTTTCACCCTTTTTTTTATTTATTTATTTTACAGATTGTTGCTTCTGTGATCAGCTCCCACTGCTTCTGTAACACACGAAAATCCCTGGTCACTGAAGAAAAAAAAAACAGAGATGAATACAGGTAAGTGATAGATTAACAATACACAAATTAACAGATGTTTGTAAAAGGTATGCAATGGTCTTCTGACTCACATGAGAAGTTTCTCAAGTTCATGTGTAACTGTCGTCACAACAGGGGGACCCTGGTACACAAGTGCAGTGTACAACTGGACCAATGAGGCACCCGCACGGATCTTTTGCAGAGCATCAAGGCCACTGCTCACACCTCCAACTCCTATGATGGGTATCTTACCTATAAAAGACAATCATTATTCAGCGGTATATGGTAATTTATATTTCACCAGGTTAATTGAGATGCTGAGCTTGTTTTTATGGTTTCATGCGAATTGGGCATACAGTCATAAATGAAGGTCTGTATATGCTTTTTTTTTTTTAAACAGTAGATAGAAACACAGAAACTGGGGGAAATTACCTGTTATTTTTCATGGCTAATTTTTTTTTTTAACCACTAGAAAATATCCAGCCAACCACTAATTTTGGGTTGGCTGGACCCAATATACAGGCCTAACATACAAGCCCCCCTTACACTTAAAGGAAATGGAAGCCCATTTTTTTCTTCTTTTATGATTCAGATAGAGAATGTAATCTTAAACAACAACCAATTTGCTTCAATTAGCTAATTTGTTTTGTTCTCTTGGTATCCTTTGTTGAAAAGGTTACCTAGGAAGGCTCATGATCTGCTGATTGGCTCACCCAATGTGTTTAGCTAGCTCCCAGTAAGTGCATTGCTGCTTCTTTAACAAAGGATACCAAGAGAATGAAGCAATTTAGATAATAAAGAGTAAATTGCAAATTTGTTTACAATTGCATGATTCTCAAGTGAATTTATTAACTATTTTGCAAAGAGCTCTCCAATGGCTGTCCAGGACGATCTGTAGGGAAAAGTCTGAAGATTTCTGTTCCTATAATATAAAAGGCCAAGTGTGTTTGTCCGAAGCTGTCATGCGCAGTAGAGACTGTGCGAGGAGAAACACAAACGTGACGGCACCGTGGCCGCGAGAGATACTTAGAGCTCAAAAGAGTGGGGGATAGAGAGAGCAAAAGAGAGGGGGATAGAGAGAGCACAAGGGAGGGAGACAGCAAAAGAGAGGCGGGAGAAAGGGGAGAGAGAGAGCAAAAGAGGGGAGAGAGAGAGCGCAAAAGAGAGGGGAGAGAGAGCGCAAAAGAAAGGGGGGAAATGAGCAAAAGAGAGGGGGGAGAGAGAGAGAGCGCAAAAGAGAGGGGGGAGAGAGCATAAGAGAGGAGGGAGAGAGAGCATAAGAGAGGGGGAAGAGAGAGCAAACGAAAGGGAGAGAGACAGCAAAAGAGAGGGGGGAGAGAATGCAAACAAAAGGGAGAGAGAAAGCAAAAGAGAGGGGGAGAGAGAGCAAAAGAAAGGGAGAGAGATAGCAAAAAAGAGGGAGAGAGCAAAAGAGAGGGAGAGAGACAGCAAAAGAGAGGGGGAGAGAGAGAGCAAAAGAGAGGGAGAGAGACAGCAAAAGAGAGGGGGAAAAAGAGCAAAAGAGAGGGGGAGAGAGAGCATGAGAGGGGGAGAGAGCATGAGAGGGGGAGAGAGCATGAGAGGGGGAGAGAGCATAAGAGAGGGGGGAGAGAGAGCAAAAGAAAGGGGAGAGAGAGCAAAAGAGGGGGGATAGAGAGAGCAAAAAAAACAATTTATGTAAGAACTTACCTGATAAATTCATTTCTTTCATATTAGCAAGAGTCCATGAGCTAGTGACGTATGGGATATACATTCCTACCAGGAGGGGCAAAGTTTCCCAAACCTTAAAATGCCTATAAATACACCCCTCACCACACCCACAATTCAGTTTAACGAATAGCCAAGAAGTGGGGTGATAAGAAAGGAGCGAAAGCATAAAAAAAATAAGGAATTGGAATAATTGTGCTTTATACAAAAAATCATAACCACCACAAAAAAAGGGTGGGCCTCATGGACTCTTGCTAATATGAAAGAAATGAATTTATCAGGTAAGTTCTTACATAAATTATGTTTTCTTTCATGTAATTAGCAAGAGTCCATGAGCTAGTGACGTATGGGATAATAAATACCCAAGATGTGGAACTTCCACGCAAGAGTCACTAGAGAGGGAGGGATAAAATAAAGACAGCCAATTCCGCTGAAAAATTAATCCACTACCCAAATCAAAAAAGTTTCAATTTTATAATGAAAAAAACTGAAATTATAAGCAGAAGAATCAAACTGAAACAGCTGCCTGAAGTACCATTCTACCAAAACTGATTCTAAAAAAGAGAAAACATCAAAATGGTAGAACATAGTAAAAGTATGCAAAGAAGACCAAGTCATTGCTTTGCAAATCTGATCAACAGAAGCTTCATTCTTAAAAAGCCCAGGAAGTAGAAACTTACCTAGTAGAATGAGCCATAATCCTCCGAGGCGGGAATCCACCCCGACTCCAAATAAGCATGATGAATCAAAAGTTTAAGCAAGATGCCAAATAAATGGCAGAAGCCTTTTGACCTTCCTAACACCAGAAAAGATAACAAATAGACTAGAAGACTATCTGAAATCTGAATAGCTTCAACATAAGATTTCAAAACTCTTACCATATCCAAAGAATGTAAGAATCTTACCAAAGAAGTCTTAGTAAAAGACAATAATTCCTCCCTAATGTTGATAGAAATCACAACTTTAGGTAAAAATTGAAATGAGGATAGCAAAAACCACCTTATCCTGATGAAAAAAATCAGAAAAAGGAGACTCACAAGAAAGAACAGATAATTAAAAATTGTTCTAGCTGAAGAGATGTCTAAAAAGAACAATACTTTCCATGAAAGTAAATAATGTCTAGAGAAAACATATGCTCAAATAGAAGAGCCTGTAAAGCCTTTAGAACCAAATTAAAACTCCAAGGAGGAGAAATTGGCTTAATGACAGGTTTGATAAGAACCAAAGCCTGAACAAAATAATGAATAACAGGAAGGAATACTGCCTTACCCTGATGAAAAATCAGAAAAGGAGATCCACAAGAAAGAGCAGAAAATTCAGAAACTCTTCGAGCAGAAGAGATAACCAAAAGGAACAATACTTTCCAAGAAAGTAATTTTAATGTCCAGAGAACGCAAAGGTTCAAACGGAGGAGCCTGTAAAGCCCTCATTACCAAATTGAGACTCCAAGGAGGAGATATTGACTTAATGACAGGCTTGATACAAACCAAAGCCTGCACAAAACAATGAATATCAGAATGAATAGCAATCTTTCTGTGAAAAAGAACAGAAAGAGTAGAAATTTGTCCTTTCAAATAACTTGCAGACAAAACCAACCTGAAAAATTGTAAAATTCTAGGAATTCTAAAAGAATGCCAAAAGAATTTATGAGAAGAACACCAAGAAATGAAAGTCTTCCAAACTCGAAAATAAATCTTTCTAGAGACAGATTTACAAACCTGTAACATAGTATTAACCACTGAGTCAGAGAAACCTCTATGACTTAAGAATCAAACGTTCAATCTCCATATCTTCAATTTAAATGATTTGAGATCCTGATGGAAAAATGGGCCTTGAGATAAAAGGACTGGTCTTAACGGAAATGTCCAAGGTTGGCAACTGGCCATCCGAATGAGATCCGCATACCAAAACCTGTGAGGCCATGCTGGAACCACCAGCAGTACAAACGAATGCTCCATTAGAATTTTGAAGAACTAGAGGCGGAAGATATAGACAGAATGATAATTCCAAGGAAGTGTCAATGCATACGCTACTTCCGCCTGAGGATCCCCGGACCTGAAATAGGCCCCTGGGAAATTCCTTGTTAAGACGAGAGGCCAACAGATCTATTTCTGGAAGCCCTCACATCTGAAAAATTGAAAAACATATCTGGGTAAAGACCATTCTCCCGGATGTAAAGCTTGATTAACAGATATAATCCGCTTCCCAAACATCTATACCTGGGAAAAGGACCCCAGAATTTAGATAGGAGCTGGATTTAGCCCAAGCAAATATCTGAGATACTTTGTCACAGTCTAAAGACTGATAGTCACACCCTGATGATTGACATACACCACAGATGTGATATTGTCTGAAAAACAATAAACGTCTCTTCCTCAAAGAAACTAACTGAAAAACTCTGAGAAAACACGGAGTTCTAAAATATCAAATGGTAATCTCGCCTACTGAGATTTCCAAACCCCTTGTGCTGACAGAGATCCTCAGACAGCCTCCCAACCAAAAAGACTCACATCTGTAGAGATCATGGTCCAGGTTGAACTAAATGATGGTGATCTTAACCACCAAATCAAGAGAGATAAATATTAGGATTTGAAGATTTAAAATGCGAAATCCTAGAATCCCTGCACCATAATTCAGCATAAAAGACTGGAAAGGTTCTTTCTATTGAAAATGAGCAAAGGGAATGAATCCAATGCTGTGGCCATAAGACCTAAAACTTCTATGCATATATAGCAACTGAAGGAAATAATAGAGACTAAAGGTACCGACAGACGGAACCCAATAAAATTGTCCCTTGTCTGATAGAGACAAAGACAGAGACACAAACTATCTGGAAACCCAAAAAAAGGTGACCCTTGTGAGAGGAATCAAGAGCTTTTGAAAGAAAGATCCTCTATGTCCTGAAGAACAAAGTGAATCATATGAGATACCGCATCCTCAGAAAAAAATCTGAAAGAATACAGAAAAAATATGCATTTATTGTATCTAAAGAAAACAAATAATGCTATCACTGACCAAAAAAAAAAAAAAAAAAAAAGGCAGAATAGTCTGAATAAAAACTCCAAAACTCAGTTCCTAAAAATGGAACTGGAAGAAATACCCCAGAAGATTCCAGGTCTGAACAGCGCTTGAACCCCACGGGTGACTAGCCATGCTTCAACAGTACCCAAAATAAATAGGACCGAAACACACTTAAAGAAAGTGTTAGTCTTACTGGAATAAAATCAAAGAAATTTGGACCTGAATAGAACCAAATAAATTTCAAAAAAGTCTTAACCTGCCCCTTGCCAGCCAAGCTGGAATACAGCACATACATCGCAATTTAAGGAAGCTGATTTTGAACGGAAAAAAATTCCAATTAAAAACATGTTACTTGGGAAAGAATTCAGGAATTCATTCCATAATAAGAACAACCAAACTAATGTAAGCTTAAAGTTTTAGTCTTAGAACTCAATCTTGAAGCCCAGAGTAACAGTTAAGAATTGAATCCAATCATAAAACAAATAATTGATTATCTTAGAAAAAAAGAAATATGGATTTTTAGAAATCACAAAATTTTTCTAGCTCAAACAGCTAAAGACATAGATGAAACCTCATTTGCGAAAATATTCAATAAAAAGAAGACACAAATGAAATTATTAGCATGATAGTCCAGTTAAAGGACCAGACAATACAGTGGACTTGCATAATCAATAAATCCAAAACAACAAGACAAATGCAACAGCACCTAGTCTAGTAAATTTTGTCCCTTTAACAATGCTAAAATAAATCATAATCTGATACTTGAACTTAAAGTAAACAGAAAAAATGAAGCAATTGCAACATCCAAATAAATCATAGGTCCAAGAAAAGTACCTGAAACTAAATAATTTTCCATAAATAAGATACAACCATCTAAAGGAAAATAAATACTATTTTGCTATAGAAACAATAGCATAATTAGTAGGAGTAGAGATAGCCCCAATAAATTGGAGAACCCTCCAAATTGAATTAAACTGCCGGCAAAGAGTATAGTTTAAAACCTTTGAAGAAGAAATAAAAGAAAATTCTCAGCCTATTCCATTCCCTAGTATAAGGAATTGGAAAAAAACCTCTGAAAACACAGAAGAATAAATAAGCAGAAATAGTGTTAGCTAGTCTAGAAAAAGAACTAGTTACCTTAATGTAAAATAATCAACACCTTTTCAACAAAGAACAAATGTACTTTAATAAAAAAAAAAAGTAGATTTGTTAGTGTCAATATCTGATGAAGAAAATTCTGAATGAGAAAAAAACATCATCAGAGAAGGATAAATCAGTATGTTGTTGGTCATTTGAAACTTCAATAATTAAAAAAGAAGTTGAAAAAGACCTAAAATTTTTTATTAGAAGGCACAAAGTCAGACAAAGCCTTTAAAATAGAATCAGAAAAATATTTCTTAAAAATCTTCTAAATATTTCTTGTACATAAAATGTAAAAAGAATGGCAATATATAAAGCATAAATACTAATGGATTCTGCATGTAAAAGTTTATCATGATAACCTATTACAAACCATAGCTAAAGATAAACATTCATAACATTTAAAATAAATGAACTTAGCTTTGGTAGGACTGAACTCAGTCAAGCGTTTTTCCAGAAGTAGCTTCTGATCCAGGGACAATCTGAGACATCTTGCAATATGTAATAGAGAAAACAACATATAAAGCAAAATCTATCAAATTCCTTAAATGACAGTTTCAGGAATGGGAAAAAAATGCCAATGAACAAGCTTCTAGCAACCAGAAGCAAATAAACAATGAGACTTAAATAATGTGGAGACAATAATGACGCCACATCCGGCGACGCCGACATTTTTGGCGCAAAACGTCAAAAAAATGACGCAAACACAAACAACTTCCGGCGACAAATACGACGCCGGAAATGACAAAGAAATTTTTTTGCGCCAAAAAAATCTGCGCCAAGAAGGACGCAATAAAATGAAGCATTTTCAGCCCCCGCGAGCCTAACAGCCCACAGGAAAAAGTCAAATTTAAGGTAAGAAAAAATTTATTATTCAAATGCCCCCAGAATTGAACAATCTGAAGAAATACTTCTGGGTGAAGAGACCATTCGCCCGGATGTAATGTTTGGCGACTGAGATAATCCGCTTCCCAATTGTCTATACCTGGGATCCTGAATCAAGGCAAATAAATGTTTAAACACATATATTAGAACTTTATATAAAAGTGCCCAACCATAGCTTAGAGTGTCACAGAAAATAAGACTTACTTACCCCAGGACACTCATCTACATGTAGTAGAAAGCCAAACCAGTACTGAATGAGAATCAGTAGAGGTAATGGTATATATAAGAGTATATCGTCGATCTGAAAAGGGAGGTAAGAGATGAATCTCTACGACCGATAACAGAGAACCTATGTACTTGTTTCAAGTACATTAAAGGGTTTAGTAAAACTGAGGCTGTGGGTATTTTACATAAAATGGAAAATTCAAGAACAAGGGGTCATGAGCTCAAGCTAAAGGGTAGTAGATTCAGAAGTAATTTGAGGAAGCACTTCTTTACAGAAAGAGTGATTGATTTATGGAATAAACTTCCTCAAGAGGTAGTAGCAACAAACACTGTGGGGGACTTTAAAAATGCATGGGACAAGCATAGGGCTATCCTACGAACTAGATAAGTTTATACTGTTAGGTAAGGTCGGGCAGACTTGCTGGGCCTATGGCTCTTATCTGCCGTCAATATCTATGTTTCTATGTTTCTATGAAATAGACCCCGTAGAAGGAGATCATTGAATTCAAATAGGCAATACTCTCTTCACATCCCTCTGACATTCACTGCACTCTGAGAGGAAAACCGGGCTCCAGCCTGCTGCGAAGCGCATATCAACGTAGAATCTAGCACAAACTTACTTCACCACCTCCATGGGAGGCAAAGTTTGTAAAACTGAATTGTGAGTGTGGTGAGGGGTGTATTTATAGGCATTTTAAGGTTTGGGAAACTTTGCCCCTCCTGGTAGGAATGTATATCCCATACGTCACTAGCTCATGGACTCTTGCTAATTACATGAAAGAAAGGGGGGAGAAAGAGAGGGGGAGAGAGATAAGAAAAGAGAGGGAGAGAGATAACAAAAGAGAGGGAGAGAGATAGCAAAAGAGAGGGAGAGAGATGGCAAAAGAGAGGGAGAGAGATGGCAAAAGAGAAGGAGAGAGATGGCAAAAGAGAGGGAGAGAGACAGCAAGAGATGGAAAGAGACAGCAAGAGATGGAAAGAGACAGCAAGAGATGGAAAGAGACAGCAAGAGATGGAAAGAGACAGCAAAAGAGAGGGAGAGAGACAGCAAAAGAGAGGAGGGAGAGAGAGCAAAAGAGAGGGGAGGGAGAGATAGGTTGATTCAATCCCATGAGCTTCTGCACGCAAAGCAGGGAAGCTAACCACCAAGCTACAGCGGTGCTGGATTGGCTCGCCCAAACACTTTAAGTCCAAAAAGGACGCAAAATTCCCTAAGGATTTTTAAAAAAAAAAATGAAAAATGACCCCGTGATCTGAACACGCAACTGGAGTCAGAAGCACTATCGTTGCGCAGAAGGTCTGACCAAAATCCTAGGTCCTGCTGAGACCGGAGACTACCCACTGGAATGCAAATAAAAATTCCATGCTAGAGAATAAAAACACAATGGATATGAGATTGCGGAACAAAAAACATTGTACTGTTGACAAAGGTCGCCACATCAAATAATTATAATTAAACACTGGTAATGATAAAAAAATTCTAAATAGGTAAGCATTTCAAGATGTTAAATGTATAATATATAATGAACTGAAAGATATAATAAAGAACATAAAAAGTTAGAGCAAAAACATAATTTATGTAAGAACTTACCTGATAAATTCATTTCTTTCATATTAGCAAGAGTCCATGAGCTAGTGACGTATGGGATATACATTCCTACCAGGAGGGGCAAAGTTTCCCAAACCTCAAAATGCCTATAAATACACCCCTCACCACACCCACAAATCAGTTTAACGAATAGCCAAGAAGTGGGGTGATAAGAAAAAAGTGCAAAAGCATGAAAAATAAGGAATTTGAAAAATTGTGCTTTATACAAAAAAATCATAACCACCACAAAAAAAGGGTGGGCCTCATGGACTCTTGCTAATATGAAAGAAATTAATTTATCAGGTAAGTTCTTACATAAATTATGTTTTCTTTCATGTAATTAGCAAGAGTCCATGAGCTAGTGACGTATGGGATAATAAATACCCAAGATGTGGAACTTCCACGCAAGAGTCACTAGAGAGGGAGGGATAAAATAAAGACAGCCAATTCCGCTGAAAAATAATAATCCACAACCCAAAACAAAAGTTTTAATCTTATAATGAAAAAAACTGAAATTATAAGCAGAACAATCAAACTGAAACCGCTGCCTGAAGTACTTTTCTACCAAAAACTGCTTCAGAAGAAGAAAACACATCAAAATGGTAGAATTTAGTAAAAGTATGCAAAGAAGACCAAGTGGCTGCTTTGCAAATCTGATCAACCGAAGCTTCATTCCTAAACGCCCAGGAAGTAGAAACTGACCTAGTAGAATGAGCTGTAATCCTTAGAGGCGGAGTTTTACCCGACTCGACATAAGCATGATGAATCAAAGATTTTAACCAAGATGCCAAAGAAATGGCAGAGGCCTTCTGACCTTTCCTGGAACCGGAAAAGATAATAAATAGACTAGAAGTCTTTCGGAAACCTTAGTAGCTTCAACATAATATTTCAAAGCTCTAACTACATCCAAAGAATGCAACGATCTTTCCTTAGAATTGTTAGGATTAGGACATAATGAAGGAACCACAATTTCTCTACTAATGTTGTTAGAGTTCACAACCTTAGGTAAAAATTTAAATGAAGTTCGCAACACCGCCTTATCCTGATGAAAAATCAGAAAAGGAGATTCACAAGAAAGAGCAGATAACTCTGAAACTCTTCTAGCAGAAGAGATTGCCAAAAGGAACAGGACTTTCCAAGAAAGTAATTTAATGTCCAGAGAATGCATAGGTTCAAACGGAGGAGCTTGTAAAGCCATCAGAACCAAATTCAAATTCCAAGGAGGAGAGATTGACTTAATGACAGGTTTGATACGAACCAAAGCCTGAACAAAACAATGAATATCAGGAAGATTAGCAATCTTTCTGTGAAACAACACAGAAAGAGCAGAAATGTGTCCTTTCAAAGAACTTGCAGACAAACCTTTATCCAGACCTTCCTGAAGAAATTGTAAAATTCTAGGAATTCTAAAAGAATGCCAGGAAAAATGATGAGAAGAGCACCAAGAGATGTAAGTCTTCCAGACTCGATAATATATCTTCCTAGATACAGTTTTACGAGCCTGTAACATAGTATTAATTACGGAGTCAGAGAAACCTCTATGACTGAGAATCAAGCGTTCAATCTCCATACCTTCAAATTTAAGGATTTGAGATCCTGATGGAAAAAAGGACCTTGCGATAGAAGGTCTGGTCTTAACGGAAGAGTCCATGGTTGACAAGTAGCCATCTGAACAAGATCCGCATACCAAAACCTGTGAGGCCATGCTGGAGCCACCAGCAGAACAAACGAACGCTCCTTTAGAATCTTGGAAATCACTCTTGGAAGAAGAACTAGAGGCGGAAAGATATAGGCAGGATGATACTTCCAAGGAAGAGACAATGCATCCACAGCTTCCGCCTGAGGATCCCTGGATCTGGACAGATACCTGGGAAGCTTCTTGTTTAGATGAGAAGCCATCAGATCTATTTCTGGAAGTCCCCAGAATTGAACAATCTGAAGAAATACTTCTGGGTGAAGAGACCATTCGCCCGGATGTAATGTTTGGCGACTGAGATAATCCGCTTCCCAATTGTCTATACCTGGGATGTGAACCGCAGAAATTAGACAGGAGCTGGATTCCGCCCATACAAGTATTCAAGATACTTCTTTCATAGCCAGAGGACTGTGAGTCCCTCCTTGATGATTGACATATGCCACGGTTGTGACATTGTAAGTCTGAAAACAAATGAACGACTCTCTCTTTAGAAGAGGCCACGACTGAAGAGCTCTGAAAATCGCACGGAGTTCCAAAATATTGATTGGTAATCTAGCCTCCTGAGATTCCCAAACCCCCTGTGCTGTCAGAGACCCCCATACAGCTCCCCAACCTGTCAGACTTGCATCTGTTGAGATCACAGTCCAGGTTGGAGGAAAAAAAGAAGCCCCCTGAACTAAACGATGGTGGTCTGTCCACCACGTCAGAGAGTGTCGTACATTCGGTTTTAAAGAAATTAATTGTGATATCTTTGTATAATCCCTGCACCACTGGTTCAGCATACAGAGCTGAAGAGGTCGCATGTGAAAACGAGCAAAGGGGATCGCGTCCGATGCAGCAGTCATAAGACCTAGAATTTCCATGCATAAGGCTACCGAAGGGAATGATTGAGACTGAAGGTTTCGACAAGCTGAAACCAATTTCAGACGTCTCTTGTCTGTTAAAGACAGAGTCATGGACACTGAATCTATCTGGAAACCTAAAAAGGTTACCCTTGTCTGAGGAATCAACGAACTCTTTGGTAAATTGATCCTCCAACCATGTTCTTGAAGAAACGATACAAGTCGATTCGTATGAGATTCTGCTAAATGTGAAGACTGAGCAAGTACCAAGATATCGTCCAAATAAGGAAATACCACAATACCCTGTTCTCTCATTACAGATAGTAGGGCACCGAGAACTTTTGAAAAAATCCTTGGGGCTGTTGCTAGGCCAAACGGCAGAGCCACAAACTGGTAATGCTTGTCTAGAAAAGAGAATCTCAGAAACTGAAAGTGATCTGGATGAATCGGAATATGCAGATATGCATCCTGAAAATCTATTGTGGACATATAATGCCCTTGCTGAACAAAAGGCAGAATAGTCCTTATAGTTACCATTTTGAATGTTGGCATTCTTACATAACGATTCAATATCTTTAAATCCAGTACTGGTCTGAAGGAATTCTCCTTCTTTGGCACAATGAATAGATTTGAGTAGAACCCCAGACCTTGTTCCAGAACTGGAACAGGCACAATTACTCCAGCCAACTCTAGATCTGAAACACATTTCAGAAACACTTGAGCCTTCACTGGATTTATTGCAACATGAGAAAGAAAAAATCTTCTTGCAGGAGGCCTTATCTTGAAACCTATTCTGTACCCTTGAGAAACAATGTTCTGAATCCAAAGACTGTGAATCGAATTGATCCAAATTTCTTTGAAAAATCGTAATCTGCCCCCTACCAGCTGCGCTGGAATGAGGGCCGCACCTTCATGTGGACTTGGGAGCTGACTTTGGCTTTCTAAAAGGCTTGGATTTATTCCAGACTGGAGATGGTTTCCAAACTGATACCGTTCCTGTTGGGGAAGGATCAGGCTTTTGTTCCTTATTGTGACGAAAGGAACGAAAACGATTAGCAGCCCTATATTTACCTTTGGATTTTTTTATCCTGTGGTAAAAAAGTTCCTTTCCCCCCAGTAACAGTTGAAATAATAGAATCCAACTGTGAACCAAACAATTTATTACCTTGGAAAGAAAGGGAAAGCAAAGTTGACTTAGAAGACATATCAGCATTCCAAGTTTTAAGCCATAAAGCTCTTCTAGCTAAAATAGCTAAAGACATATACCTGACATCAACCCTAATGATGTCAAAGATGGCATCACAAATAAAGTTATTAGCATGTTGAAGAAGATTAACAATGCTATGAGTATTATGGTCTGTCACTTGTTGTGCTAAAGCCTCCAACCAGAAAGTTGAAGCTGCAGCAACATCCGCCAAAGATATAGCAGGCCTAAGAAGATTACCTGAACATAAATAAGCTTTTCTTAGAAAGAATTCAATTTTCCTATCTAAAGGATCCTTAAAGGAAGTACTATCTGCCGTAGGAATAGTAGTACGTTTAGCAAGAGAAGAGATAGCCCCATCAACCTTAGGGATTTTGTCCCAAAACTCTAATCTGTCAGATGGCACAGGATATAATTTCTTAAACCTTTCAGAAGGAGTAAATGAATTACCCAGATTATTCCATTCCCTGGAAATTACTTCAGAAATAGCATCAGGGACGGGAAAAACCTCCGGAATAACTACAGGAGGTTTAAAAACCGTATTTAAACGTTTAGATTTAGTATCAAGAGGACCAGAATCCTCTATTTCTAATGCAATTAAGACTTCTTTAAGTAAAGAACGAATAAATTCCATTTTAAATAAATATGAAGATTTATCAGTGTCAATCTCTGAAACAGAATCCTCTGAACCAGACAAATCATCATCAGAAACAGAATCAGAAAGATGTTGTTCATTTAAAAATTCATCTGGAAAATGAGAAGTTTTAAAAGACCTTTTACGTTTACTGGAAGGAGGAATAACAGACATAGCCTTCCTAATAGATTTAGAAACAAAATCTCTTATATTAACAGGAACACCCTGAGTATTAGATGTTGACTGAACAGCAACAGGTAATGGAACATTACTAAAGGAAATATTATCTGCATTAGCAAGTTTATCATGACATTCATCACAAACAACAGCCGGAGGGACAGTTACCACAAGTTTACAGCAAATACACTTAACTTTGGTAGATCCAGCATCAGGCAGCGATTTTCCAGAAGTAGCTTCTGATTCAGGGTCAATCTGAGACATCTTGCAATATGTAATAGAAAAAACAACATATAAAGCAAAATTTATCAAATTCCTTAAATGACAGTTTCAGGAATGGGAAAAAATGCCAATGAACAAGCTTCTAGCAACCAGAAGCAAATAAACAACTAGACTTAAATAATGTGGAGACAAAAATGACGCCCATATTTTTTAGCGCCAAAAAAGACGCCCACATTATTTGGCGCCTAAATGCTTTGGCGCCAAAAATGACGCCACATCCGGTGACGCTGACATTTTTGGCGCGAAAAAACGTCAAAAACATGACGCAACTTCCGGCGACAAGCATGACGCCGGAAATGACAAAGAAAATTTTTGCGCCAAAAAAGTCTGCGCCAAGAATGACGCAATAAAATGAAGCATTTTCAGCCCCCGCGAGCTTAACAGCCCACAGGGAAAAAAGTCAATTTTTAAGGTAAGAAAAAATGTTTTAATTCATATGCATTATCCCAATAATGAAACTGACTGTCTGAAAAAAGGAATATTGAACATCCTGAATCAAGGCAAATAAATGTTTAAACACATATATTTAGAACTTTTATATAAAGTGCCCAACCATAGCTTAGAGTGTCACAAAAAATAAGGCTTACTTACCCCAGGACACTCATCTACATGTAGTAGAAAGCCAAACCAGTACTGAAACGAGAATCAGTAGAGGTAATGGTACATAAGAGTATATCGTCGATCTGAAAAGGGAGGTAAGAGATGAATCTCTACGACCGATAACAGAGAACCTATGAAATAGATCCCGTAGAAGGGACCATTGAATTCAAATAGGCAATACTCTCTTCACATCCCTCTGACATTCACTGCACACTGAGAGGAAAACCGGGCTCCAGCCTGCTGCGAAGCGCATATCAACGTAGAATCTAGCACAAACGTACTTCACCACCTCCACGGGAGGCAAAGTTTGTAAAACTGATTTGTGGGTTTCAATCATCCAAATCTAATTTCTCTGAGACTGACTGCATGGAGATTGAACGCTTGATTCTATCAAAGCGTGGCTTCTCCGAGTCAGTCATTGATACTTTAATACAGGCACGAAAGCCTGTTACCAGGAAAAATCTACCACAAGATATGGAGTAAATATCTTTATTGGTGTGAATCCAAGAATTACTCATGGAGTAAGGTTAGGATTCCTAGAATATTGTCTTTTCTCCAAGAGGGCTTGGACAAAGGATTATCAGCTAGTTCCTTAAAGGGACAGATTTCTGCTCTGTCTATTCTTTTGCACAAGCGTCTGGCAGAGGTTCCAGACGTCCAGGCATTTTGTCAGGCTTTGGTTAGAATTAAGCCTGTGTTTAAACCTGTTGCTCCCCCGTGGAGCTTAAACTTGGTTCTTAAAGTTCTTCAAGGAGTTCCGTTGGAACCCCTTCATTCCATTGATATTAAACTTTTATCTTGGAAGTTCTGTTTTTGATAGCTATTTCCTCGGCTCGGAGAGTCTCTGAGCTATCTGCCTTACAATGTGATTCTCCTTATCTGATTTTTCATGCAGATAAGGTAGTCCCTGCATACCAAACCTGGGTTTTTACCTAAGGTGGTTTCTAACAAGAATATCAATCAAGAGATTGTTGTTCCATCATTGTGTCCTAATCCTTCTTCAAAGAAGGAACGTCTTTTACATAATCTGGAAGTAGTCCGTGCCTTGAAGTTTTACTTACAAGCTACTAAAGATTTTCGTCAAACATCTACCCTGTTTGTCGTTTACTCTGGACAGAGGAGAAGTCAAAAAGCTTCGGCACCTCTCTTTCCTTTTGGCTTTGGAGCATAATACGCCTAGCCTATGAGACTGCTGGACAGGGATTACAGCTCATTCTACTAGAGCTGTGGCTTCCACCTGGGGCCTTAAAAATGAGGCCTCTGTTGAACAGATTTGCAAGGCCGCGACTTGGTCTTCGCTTCACACTTTTTCCAAATTTTACAAACTTGATACTTTTGCTTCTTCGGAGGCTGTTTTTGGGAGAAAGGTTCTTCAGGCAGTGGTTCCTTCCGCTTAATCCTGCCTTGTCCCTCCCATCATCCGTGTACTTTAGCTTTGGTATTGGTTATCCCATAAGTAATGGATGATCCGTGGACTGGATACACTTAACAAGAGAAAACATAATTTATGCTTACCTGATAAATGTATTTCTCTTGTAGTGTATCCAGTCCACGGCCCGCCCTGTCCTTTTAAGGCAGGTTCTAAATTTTAATTAAACTACAGTCATCACTGCACCCTATGGTTTCTCCTTTCTCTGTTTGTTTTCGGTCGAATGACTTGATATGACAGTTAGGGGAGGAGCTATATAGCAGCTCTGCTGTGGGTGATCCTCTTGCAACTTCCTGTTGGGAAGGAGAATATCCCATAAGTAATGGATGATCCGTGGACTGGATACACTACAAGAGAAATACATTTATCAGGTAAGCATAAATTATGTTTTCAGGACGTCTCTTTTTCTGTCAGAGACAAAGTCATGGACACTGAATCTATTTGGAAACCTAAAAAGGTTACCCTTGTCTGAGGAATCAAGGAACTCTTTGGCAAATTGATCCTCCAACCATGTTCTTGAAGAAACAACACAAGTTGATTCGTATGAGATTCTGCAGAATGTAAAGACTGAGCAAGTACCAAGATATCATCCAAATAAGGGAATACCGCAATACCCTGTTCTCTGATTACAGAGAGAAGGGCACCGAGAACCTTCGAAAAGATCCTTGGCGCTGTTGCTAGACAAAATGGAAGAGCAATAAACTGGTAATGCTTGTCTAGAAAAGAGAATCTCAGAAACTGATAGTGATCTGGATGAATCGGAATATGCAGGTATGCATCCTGTAAATCTATTGTAGACATATAATGCCCTTGCTGAACAAAAGGCAGAATAGTCCTTATAGTTACCATTTTGAATGTTGGTATCCTTACATAACGATTCAATATTTTTAGATCCAGAACCGGTCTGAAAGAATTCTCTTTCTTTGGTACGATGAATAGATTTGAATAAAACCCCAGACCCTGTTCCAGAACTGGAATTGGTATAATTACCCCAGCTAACTCTAGGTCTGAAACACAATTCAGAAACGCCTGAGCCTTCACAGGATTGACTGGAATACGTGAGAGAAAGAATCTTCTCACAGGCGGTCTTACTTTGAAACCTATTCTGTACCCTTGCGAAACAAGGTTCTGAATCCAAAGATTGTGAACCGAATTGATCCAAACATCTTTGAAAAATTGTAACCTGCCCCCTACCAGCTGCGCTGGAATGAGGGCCGCACCTTCATGCGGATTTAGGGGCTGGTTTTGACTTTCTGGAAGGCTTGGATTTACTCCAGACTGGATTAGGTTTCCAACCGGAAACTGTTCCTTTAGGGGAAGGATCGGGCTTCTGCTCCTTCTGACGAAAGGAACGAAAACGATTAGCAGCCCTGTAATTACCTTTAGATTTTTTCCCCTGAGGCAAAAAAGCACCCTTCCCTCCAGTAACAGTTGAAATTATAGAATCCAACTGAGAACCAAACAACTTATTACCTTGGAAAGAGAGAGAAAGCAAAGTTGATTTAGAAGTCATATCTACATTCCAGGATTTAAGCCATAAAGCTCGTCTAGCTAAAATAGCTAAAGACATATACCGGACATCAACTCTAATGATATAAAAAATGGCATCACAGACAAAGTTATTAGCGTGTTGAAAAAGTTTAACAATGCTATAGGTATTATGATCTGTCACTTGTTGCGCTAAAGTCTCCAACCAGAAAGTTGAAGCTGCAGTAACATCAGCCAAAGAGATAGCAGGTAGATTACCTGAACATAAATAAGCTTTTCTCAAAAAAGATTCAATTTTCCTATCTAAAGGATCTTTAAACGAAGTGCTATCTGCCGTAGGAATAGCAGTACATTTGGCTAGAGTAGAGATAGCCCCCATTCGACTTTAGGGATTTTATCCCAAAATTCCAGTCTATCAGATGGCACAGGATACAATTTCTTAAACCTTGGGGAAGGAGTAAATGAAGTACCCAGACTATCCCATTCCCTAGCAATCACATCTGAGATAGCGTCAGGAACTGGAAAAACTTCCGGAATTAACACATGAGGTTTATAAACCGAATTTAAACGTTTAGCAGTTTTAGTATCAAGAGGACTGGACTCCTCCATATCTAAAGCAATCAAAACTTCTTTAAGCAATGACGAATAAACTCCATTTTAAATAAATATGAAGATTTATCAGTATCAATATCTGTGGTAGAATCTTCTGAACCGGAAAAAACCTCATCAGAAACAGATAAGTCAGAATGATGGCGGTCACCTAAAAATTCATCTGAAATGTGAGAAGTTTTGAAAGACCTTTTACGTTTACTGGAAGGAGGAATAACAGACAGAGCCTTCCTAATGGAATTAGAAACACATTCTTTTACATTAACAGGAACATCCTGAACAATAGATGTTGAAGGAACAACAGGTAAAGGATTATTACTAATGGACACAGAATCTGCGTTGGAAAGTTTATCATGACAGCTTTCACAAACTACAGCTGGAGGAACAGTTACCACAAGTTTACAACATATGCACTTAACTTTGGTAGAAACAGAATCAGGCAGCGTCTGTCCATTAGTGGATTTTGATCCAGGGTCAGGATGAGACATCTTGCAATATGTAATAGAAAAAACAACATATAAAGCAAAATTATCAAATTCCTTAAATGACAGTTTCAGGAATGGGAAAGAATGCAAAAAATAAGCTTCTAGAACCAGAAGCAAAGAAAAAGAAATGTTTAAATAATGTGAGTAAAAAAGACACCCACATTTTTTTGGCGCAAAAAAATGTCTGAATACTCATGCGTAACAGAATACAACTTCCGGCGTAAATTACGTCACCGGAAATGACAAAATTTTTAACGCCAAAAAAATTTCGCACCAAAAATGACGAAATAAAAAAAAAACATTTTCTGCCCCCGCGAGCCTAACAGCATGCAGGAAAAAAAGGTCAAATTAAATTTTTCAAGGTAAGAAAAAATAATTAAATGCATTATCCCAATAATGAAACTGACAGTCTGTATAGAAAAGGAATACTGAATACCCTGAATCAAGGCAAATATAAGTTTATAGACATATATTTAGAACTTTACAAATAAAGTGCCCAACCATAGCGCAGAGTGTCACAAAGAAATAAGATTTACTTACCCCAGGACACTCCTCTACATATAGCAGATAGCCAAACCAGTACTGAAACGAGAATCAGTAGAGGTAATGGTATATAAGAGTATATCGTCGATCTGAAAAGGGAGGTAGGAGAAGAAATCTCTACGACTGATAACAGAGAACCTATGAAATAGATCCCCTAGAGGTAGACCATTGTATTCAAATAGGCAATACTCTCTTCACGTCTCTCTGACATTCGCTGCACTTCGAGAGGAAAACCGGGCTTCAACCTGTTGCGAAGCGCATATCAACGAAGAATCTTAAGCACAAACTTACTTCACCACCTCCACGGGAGGCAAAGTTTGTAAAACTGAATTGTGGGTGTGGTGAGGGGTGTATTTTTAGGCATTTTAAGGTTTGGGAAACTTTGCCCCTCCTGGTAGGAATGTATATCCCATACGTCACTAGCTCATGGACTCTTGCTAATTACATGAAAGAAATATACATTTATCCTCCATAGGTGAACGCACAGACATACTAGAGCGTAAACAACAAGACCTCACAGTGGACCACTCCAACCTGTTCTCTTACTCCCAATCCTTGTCTGAACAGATTTAATCACTGGAAACGAAACTTGCCGAACTGGAGGACCGCTTCAGGCGCAACAACATTGACTGAGACGCGTCCCCGAAACAGTCTTACAGAAAGATCTACAAACTTATCTCCAGGACATTTTCACCTCTGCACTGGGCTCGTTAAATGAACCAGAGTCCACCGAGCAAGTAGACCAAGATATCTTTCAGACGATAAACCAAGAGATATTGTGGCTAGACTCCATTACTTCACGTTCCAAGAAAGGCTCCTGAGGGCTATTAACTTGGGCACTCTCCGCTCCAGCAAATTTGATTCCGTACAAGTCTTCCCAGATCTTTCCCCACACACTCTTCAACTCTGGAAAGCCTACCAATAATTCACCAGAATCCTAAGGAATAAGGGGATTAAGTATCGCTGGGGGTTTCCAGTCAGACGTCTTATTTCAAAGAATGACCTCCAGTTTACCGCCTCAACACCTGACCAAGCTAGAGATCTACTCGCCAAATGGGACCTTCTTTCCACACAGATGGCTTCCACCTCTTCAAAGAAAGATTTGTCCACATCTCTTCGGGCTGAAGCCCCTTTGTGGCAACAACTAGCCCCAAGGGCAAAACTACCAAGATCTCACCAGTCGTACCACTAAACATCCTTACCCTCAGCACAAGAAGTTGAATGACCTACCTCCAGTGGGTTAACTGTCCAGTTCTCTCATGCAACCACAATCTACAGCTCCAGTCAGCAGAAGTCTTGACTGAACTCTACACACCTCTTCTATGAGGCATAAATACCATTATTTTCTATTTTTGAACTTTATTAGGACTTTAAATAAAAAAACAACTTATGCAAAGTCCACCCTGAACATACCTGGCAAACCCTTATCCTTACCCCTCTGACCCCATCCACCCTCGACTCCCCCTCCCTCCCTAAGACAAGTATACTACTACAAAAGCAACCGTGCAGCCCGCCTTTTAGCCAACAAATTATGCATCCGCACCCAACAGCGCAGAATTCCAATCATAAAAACACCCGTAGGTCCAGTATTTTCTCCCAAGAAGATTGGGAGAGCATTTGCCCAATATTACAAATCCCTATAGAACATAGAAAAATCTCCCGAGGTAGTTAAAACTCCCCCAGTAATGATTAACCCCTTAACGACACGCGTCGTACAGGGTACGTCTTGCACAAACTGGTCTTTAAAGACCAGCGACGTACCCTGTACGACGTTGGGGTTGAAAGCGGCTGGAAGCGATCCTGGTCGCTTCCAGCCGCTTTCCGGTTATTGTAGTGATGCCTCGATATCGAGGCATCACTGCAATAACATTTTACCCCATCCAATGCAGAGAGAGCCACTCTGTGGCCCTCTCTGCACCGGACATCGATGCCGCGATCATTGGTAGGTGGGAGCAGACGTGGGAGGCGGGTGGGCGGCGATCGATGGCTTACCGGTGGGCGGGATCGTGGGCGGGCTTGCTTGGGGGCGCGCCCGGACGCGCGCGCGTGCACATGGGAGGCGGGCGGGTGCGTGCACGGGGAGGGAGCGGGTGGGAACCGTTACACTATGGAACAGTGTGGTTTCTGGTTTGTGTTTAGAGGGAGAGAGGGGGAATAAATATGTGAATCGAAGTGATCTGGGAGGGGGTGGGGGTTTAGTCTTGGGGGGGGGGGGAAGCTACACTACAGAAAAGTGGGGAAAAAATAAAAAATATACATTTTTTTTGTAAGCTGGGTACTGGCAGACAGCTGCCAGTACCCAAGATGGCTCCCAATAATGTAGAGGGGGAGGGTTAGAGAACTGTTTGGGGGGGGGGGTCAGGGAGGTTTGGGGCTAAGAGGGATCCTACACAGCAGCATATGTAAATATTCTCCAAAAAACATAAATAAAAAAATAAAGATACCTTTTATTTTAGTACTGGCAGACTTTCAGATGGCGGGGACAATTGTGGGGTGGGGGAGGGAAGAGAGCTGTTTGGGAGGGATCAGGGGGTCTGATGTGTAAGGTGGGAGGCTGATCTCTACACTAAAGCTAAAATTAACCCTGCAAACTCCCTACAAGATCCCTAATTAACCCCTTCACTGCTAGACATAATACAGTTGTGATGTGCAGCGGCATTTAGCAGCCTTCTAATTACCAAAAAGCATTGCCAAAGCCATATATGTCCGCTATTTCTGAACAAAGGGGATACCAGAGAAGCATTTACAACCATTTGTGCCATAATTGCACAAGCTGTTTGTAAATAATTTCAGTGAGAAACCTAAAATTGCGAAAAAATTTACGTTTTTTTTTACATTTGATCGCATTTGGCGGTGAAATGGTGGCATTAAATATACCAAAATGGGCCTAGATCAATACTTTGGGTTGTCTACTACACTACACTAAAGCTAAAATTAACTCTACAAGCTCTCTACATGCTCCCTAAATTAACCCCTTCACTGCTGGACATAAAACACGTGTGGTGCGCAGTGGCATTTAGCAGCCTTCTAATTACCAAAAAGCAATGCCAAAGCCATATAAGTCTGCTATTTCTGAACAAAGGGGATCCCAGAGAAGCACTTACAACAAATATGCCATAATTGCAGAAGTTGTTTGTAAATAATTTCTGTGAGAAAACTAAAGTTTGTGAAAAAATTTGTGAAAAAGTGAACATTTTTTTTTATTTGATCGCATTTGGCGGTGAAATGGTGGCATGAAATATACCAAAATGGGCCTAGATCAATACTTTGGGATGTCTTCTAAAAAAAAATATATACATGTCAAGGGATATTTAGGTATTCCTGACAGATATCAGGGTTCCAATGTAACTAGCGCTCATTTTGAAAAAAAGTGGTTTTGAAATAGCAAAGTGCTACTTGTATTTATTGCCCTATAACTTGCAAATAAAGCAAAGAACATGTTAACATTGGGTATTTCTAAACTCAGGACAAATTTTAGAAACTATTTAGCATGGTTGTTTTTTGGTGGTTGTAAATGTGTAACAGATTTTGGGGGTCAAAGTTAGAAAAAGTGTGTTTTTTTCCATTTTTTTCCTCATATTTTATAATATTTTTAATAGTAAATTATAAGATATGATGAAAATAATGGTATCTTTAGAAAGTCCATTTAATGGCGAGAAAAACGGTATATAATATGTGTGGGTACAGTAAATGAGTAAGAGGAAAATTACAGCTAAACACAAACACTGCAGAAATGTAAAAATAGCCCTGGTCCTTAAGGGAAAGAAATTGAAAAATGGCCTTGTCCTTAAGGGGTTAAGCATTTTCTCTCCTCCCTGACTCTTTCGACCCTAACCCTGGAAGATGATCTTGGCCTCTCAGACCCCCCCTCCCTTGAGGAACTAAAGGTGGCAATAACTTCCCTAAAGCTTAACAAGGCCCCAGGTCTTGACGGGTTCACAAGTATATTCTTTAAGACTTTATCCCATCAACTGGCCCCATTATCTACTCAGATTCTATAACTCTTCCATCTCAGAGTGATCTATGGAGGCCAGAATTCCTAGAAGCCACAATATTAACCATACTTAAAGAAGGCAAAAACCATTCACTATGTGAAAGTTACAGACCCATTTCTCTAATAAATGTGGACCTCAAAACCAATGCTAAAATCCTGCCACTCGACTAAATTCTAAACTCCCGTCACTCATACACCCAGACCAGGTGGGTTTCATCTTGAGAAGACAGGGCCCTGATAGCACCAGACGCCTCTTGAATATCTTCTGAAAGGTCTCTGAAATGGGGATCCCCCTCCTCACCCTGTCAATGGACGCAGAAAAAGCATTTGACAGGATGAGGTGGGCTTACATGTTTGCGACCCTTCACGCTTTTGGTATCCCAAGGGATTTCATTAAGGCAGTCCAGACTCTATATTTTTCTCTCACAGCCAGGGCCAGAGGAGTAGGCTTTTGCTCTGAACCAATTATTATTCATAAAGAGACTAGGCATGGCTACCCCCTATCTCCCCTGCTCTTCGCTCTGGCAATTGAGCCTTTAGCGGTGGCAATCCGGACCTCCACCCAAATTCAGGGCCACCTCCTGCATGACACCCATCAGAAAGTAGCGTTATACGCTGACAACCTGACCTTATTCCTAACTGACGCAGACACTTCCCTACCCGCCCTCTTCGGCCTAGACCTTCCCTATAAACTTACCCCAATCCATATTATCACCACTTAAAAGAGACTATAACTTCAAATGATCCCTCAAATGACTTATGCACTTAGGAGTATTTCTATCCCATGATTTTAAAGAAATTATTGACAGAAACTTCAATAACTTACTGCTCCAACAAGACCTAAACTCCAGGAGGTACGACGAGATCTCATGGATGGGCAGAATCTCTGCGATCAAAATGATGCAACTCCCTAAAATTACTTATTTTTTCCAAGGGTTTACCCATGAGACTTCCGACCAACCTCCGGAACAAATTCCAAGCGGTCATCAATAGGTACATTTGGTAAGCGCCCAAGAATAACAGCATCTCTGTTACAATGCCCCCTTTTATCAGGTGGCCTCAACCTCCCAAACATCAGCTCATATTACAAAGTGTCAATGATCACACACATCTCATCATGGGCAGTATCCAAGACCCTCCCAAGATGGTTTGAGATCAAACAGGCATCTCTCCCAGCACATATGACACTGACTGACCTACTTTGGATGCCCTCTCATAGCTCCGCTTCTATCCCCCTTCACAACAAGATTGTTTTTTCAGTGTAGAGACCAATGGCTTCTTCTTTGCCATCACGCCCAAATTTTCTCATATTTGTCCCCTATTCATTCCTGTTGAGGTCTACTTTACAGTAAGTGGTAAAGAATAAGGGTTGGCGCTAACTGTAATCCTAAAAGCCTAGTTGTGAAAACTACTCCTCCTTAGTAGTTTGATTAAAGTTAAATAAAGAAAACTGGAATTGAATAACTGGCGCTAAATGAATAGCTAGGATTACACTACCTACGGTAAAAACAGAATTTATGTTTACCTGATAAATTACTTTCTCCAACGGTGTGTCCGGTCCACGGCGTCATCCTTACTTGTGGGATATTCTCTTCCCCAACAGGAAATGGCAAAGAGCCCAGCAAAGCTGGTCACATGATCCCTCCTAGGCTCCGCCTACCCCAGTCATTCGACCGACGTTAAGGAGGAATATTTGCATAGGAGAAACCATATGAAACCGTGGTGACTGTAGTTAAAGAAAATAAATTATCAGACCTGATTAAAAAACCAGGGCGGGCCGTGGACCGGACACACCGTTGGAGAAAGTAATTTATCAGGTAAACATAAATTCTGTTTACCTGATAAATTACTTTCTCCAACGGTGTGTCCGGTCCACGGCGTCATCCTTACTTGTGGGATATTCTCCTCCCCAACAGGAAATGGCAAAGAGCCCAGCAAAGCTGGTCACATGATCCCTCCTAGGCTCCGCCTACCCCAGTCATTCGACCGACGTTAAGGAGGAATATTTGCATAGGAGAAACCATATGAAACCGTGGTGACTGTAGTTAAAGAAAATAAATTATCAGACCTGATTAAAAAACCAGGGCGGGCCGTGGACCGGACACACCGTTGGAGAAAGTAATTTATCAGGTAAACATAAATTCTGTTTTCTCCAACATAGGTGTGTCCGGTCCACGGCGTCATCCTTACTTGTGGGAACCAATACCAAAGCTTTAGGACACGGATGATGGGAGGGAGCAAATCAGGTCACCTAGATGGAAGGCACCACGGCTTGCAAAACCTTTCTCCCAAAAATAGCCTCAGAAGAAGCAAAAGTATCAAACTTGTAAAATTTGGTAAAAGTGTGCAGTGAAGACCAAGTCGCTGCCCTACATATCTGATCAACAGAAGCCTCGTTCTTGAAGGCCCATGTGGAAGCCACAGCCCTAGTGGAATGAGCTGTGATTCTTTCGGGAGGCTGCCGTCCGGCAGTCTCGTAAGCCAATCTGATGATGCTTTTAATCCAAAAAGAGAGAGAGGTAGAAGTTGCTTTTTGACCTCTCCTTTTACCGGAATAAACAACAAACAAGGAAGATGTTTGTCTAAAATCCTTTGTAGCATCTAAATAGAATTTTAGAGCGCGAACAACATCCAAATTGTGCAACAAACGTTCCTTCTTCGAAACTGGTTTCGGACACAGAGAAGGTACGATAATCTCCTGGTTAATGTTTTTGTTAGAAACAACTTTTGGAAGAAAACCAGGTTTAGTACGTAAAAACCACCTTATCTGCATGGAACACCAGATAAGGAGGAGAACACTGCAGAGCAGATAATTCTGAAACTCTTCTAGCAGAAGAAATTGCAACCAAAAACAAAACTTTCCAAGATAATAACTTAATATCAACGGAATGTAAGGGTTCAAACGGAACCCCCTGAAGAACTGAAAGAACTAAGTTGAGACTCCAAGGAGGAGTCAAAGGTTTGTAAACAGGCTTGATTCTAACCAGAGCCTGAACAAAGGCTTGAACATCTGGCACAGCTGCCAGCTTTTTATGAAGTAACACAGACAAGGCAGAAATCTGTCCCTTCAGGGAACTTGCAGATAATCCTTTTTCCAATCCTTCTTGAAGGAAGGATAGAATCTTAGGAATCTTAACCTTGTCCCAAGGGAATCCTTTAGATTCACACCAACAGATATATTTTTTCCAAATTTTGTGGTAAATCTTTCTAGTTACAGGCTTTCTGGCCTGAACAAGAGTATCGATAACAGAATCTGAGAACCCTCGCTTCGATAAGATCAAGCGTTCAATCTCCAAGCAGTCAGCTGGAGTGAGACCAGATTCGGATGTTCGAACGGACCTTGAACAAGAAGGTCTCGTCTCAAAGGTAGCTTCCATGGTGGAGCCGATGACATATTCACCAGATCTGCATACCAAGTCCTGCGTGGCCACGCAGGAGCTATCAAGATCACCGACGCCCTTTCCTGATTGATCCTGGCTACCAGCCTGGGGATGAGAGGAAACGGCGGGAATACATAAGCTAGTTTGAAGGTCCAAGGTGCTACTAGTGCATCCACTAGAGCCGCCTTGGGATCCCTGGATCTGGACCCGTAGCAAGGAACTTTGAAGTTCTGACGAGAGGCCATCAGATCCATGTCTGGAATGCCCCACAGTTGAGTGACTTGGGCAAAGATTTCCGGATGGAGTTCCCACTCCCCCGGATGCAATGTCTGACGACTCAGAAAATCCGCTTCCCAATTTTCCACTCCTGGGATGTGGATAGCAGACAGGTGGCAGGAGTGAGACTCCGCCCATAGAATGATTTTGGTCACTTCTTCCATCGCCAGGGAACTCCTTGTTCCCCCCTGATGGTTGATGTACGCAACAGTTGTCATGTTGTCTGATTGAAACCGTATGAACTTGGCCCTCGCTAGCTGAGGCCAAGCCTTGAGAGCATTGAATATCGCTCTCAGTTCCAGAATATTTATCGGTAGAAGAGATTCTTCCCGAGACCAAAGACCCTGAGCTTTCAGGGATCCCCAGACCGCGCCCCCAGCCCATCAGACTGGCGTCGGTCGTGACAATGACCCACTCTGGTCTGCGGAAGGTCATCCCTTGTGACAGGTTGTCCAGGGACAGCCACCAACGGAGTGAGTCTCTGGTCCTCTGATTTACTTGTATCCTCGGAGACAAGTTTGTATAGTCCCCATTCCACTGACTGAGCATGCACAGTTGTAATGGTCTTAGATGAATGCGCGCAAAAGGAACTATGTCCATTGCCGCTACCATCAAACCTATCACTTCCATGCACTGCGCTATGGAAGGAAGAGGAACGGAATGAAGTATCCGACAAGAGTCTAGAAGTTTTGTTTTTCTGGCCTCTGTCAGAAAAATCCTCATTTCTAAGGAGTCTATTATTGTCCCCAAGAAGGGAACCCTTGTTGACGGAGATAGAGAACTCTTTTCCACGTTCACTTTCCATCCGTGAGATCTGAGAAAGGCCAGGACAATGTCCGTGTGAGCCTTTGCTTGAGGAAGGGACGACGCTTGAATCAGAATGTCGTCCAAGTAAGGTACTACAGCAATGCCCCTTGGTCTTAGCACAGCTAGAAGGGACCCTAGTACCTTTGTGAAAATCCTTGGAGCAGTGGCTAATCCGAAAGGAAGCGCCACGAACTGGTAATGCTTGTCCAGGAATGCGAACCTTAGGAACCGATGATGTTCCTTGTGGATAGGAATATGTAGATACGCATCCTTTAAATCCACCGTGGTCATGAATTGACCTTCCTGGATGGAAGGAAGAATTGTTCGAATGGTTTCCATTTTGAACGATGGAACCTTGAGAAACTTGTTTAAGATCTTGAGATCTAAGATTGGTCTGAACGTTCCCTCTTTTTTGGGAACTATGAACAGATTGGAGTAGAACCCCATCCCTTGTTCTCCTAATGGAACAGGATGAATCACTCCCATTTGTAACAGGTCTTCTACACAACGTAAGAATGCCTGTCTTTTTATGTGGTCTGAAGACAACTGAGACCTGTGGAACCTCCCCCTTGGGGGAAGCCCCTTGAATTCAAGAAGATAACCTTGGGAGACTATTTCTAGCGCCCAAGGATCCAGAACATCTCTTGCCCAAGCCCGAGCGAAGAGAGAGAGTCTGCCCCCCACCAGATCCGGTCCCGGATCGGGGGCCAACATTTCATGCTGTCTTGGTAGCAGTGGCAGGTTTCTTGGCCTGCTTTCCCTTGTTCCAGCCTTGCATTGGCCTCCAAGCTGGCTTGGCTTGAGAAGTATTACCCTCTTGCTTAGAGGACGTAGCACTTTGGGCTGGTCCGTTTCTACGAAAGGGACGAAAATTAGGTTTATTTTTGGCCTTGAAAGGCCGATCCTGAGGAAGGGCATGGCCCTTACCCCCAGTGATATCAGAGATAATCTCTTTCAAGTCAGGGCCAAACAGCGTTTTCCCCTTGAAAGGAATGTTAAGTAGCTTGTTCTTGGAAGACGCATCAGCTGACCAAGATTTCAACCAAAGCGCTCTGCGCGCCACAATAGCAAACCCAGAATTCTTAGCCGCTAACCTAGCCAATTGCAAAGTGGCGTCTAGGGTGAAAGAATTAGCCAATTTGAGAGCATTGATTCTGTCCATAATCTCCTCATAAGGAGGAGAATCACTATCGACCGCCTTTACCAGCTCATCGAACCAGAAACACGCGGCTGTAGCGACAGGGACAATGCATGAAATTGATTGTAGAAGGTAACCCTGCTGAACAAACATCTTTTTAAGTAAACCTTCTAATTTTTTATCCATAGGATCTTTGAAAGCACAACTATCTTCTATGGGTATAGTGGTGCGTTTGTTTAAAGTGGAAACCGCTCCCTCGACCTTGGGGACTGTCTGCCATAAGTCCTTTCTGGGGTCGACCATAGGAAACAATTTTTTAAATATGGGGGGAGGGACGAAAGGAATACCGGGCCTTTCCCATTCTTTATTTACAATGTCCGCCACCCGCTTGGGTATAGGAAAAGCTTCTGGGAGCCCCGGGACCTCTAGGAACTTGTCCATTTTACATAGTTTCTCTGGGATGACCAACTTGTCACAATCATCCAGAGTGGATAATACCTCCTTAAGCAGAATGCGGAGATGTTCCAACTTAAATTTAAACGTAATCACATCAGGTTCAGCTTGTTGAGAAATGTTCCCTGAATCAGTAATTTCTCCCTCAGACAAAACCTCCCTGGCCCCATCAGACTAGTTTAGGGGCCCTTCAGAACCATTATTATCAGCGTCGTCATGCTCTTCAGTATCTAAAACAGAGCAGTCGCGCTTACGCTGATAAGTGTGCATTTTGGCTAAAATGTTTTTGACAGAATTATCCATTACAGCCGTTAATTGTTGCATAGTAAGGAGTATTGGCGCGCTAGATGTACTAGGGGCCTCCTGAGTGGGCAAGACTCGTGTAGACGAAGGAGGGAATGATGCAGTACCATGCTTACTCCCCTCACTTGAGGAATCATCTTGGGCATCATTGTCATTGTCACATAAATCACATTTATTTAAATGAGAAGGAACTCTGGCTTCCCCACATTCAGAACACAGTCTATCTGGTAGTTCAGACATGTTAAACAGGCATAAACTTGATAACAAAGTACAAAAAACGTTTTAAAATAAAACCGTTACTGTCACTTTAAATTTTAAACTGAACACACTTTATTACTGCAATTGCGAAAAAATATGAAGGAATTGTTCAAAATTCACCAAAATTTCACCACAGTGTCTTAAAGCCTTAAAAGTATTGCACCCCAAATTTGGAAGCTTTAACCCTTAAAATAACGGAACCGGAGCCGTTCTTAACTTTAACCCCTTTACAGTCCCTGGTGTCTGCTTTGCTGAGACCCAACCAAGCCCAAAGGGGAATACGATACCAAATGACGCCTTCAGAAAGTCTTTTCTATGTATCAGAGCTCCTCACACATGCGACTGCATGTCATGCCTCTCAAAAACAAGTGCGCAACACCGGCGCGAAAATGAGGCTCTGCCTATGATTTGGGAAAGCCCCTAAAGAGAAAGGTGTCTAAAAAAGTGCCTGCCGATATAAACTTATCAAAATACCCAGATTAAATGATTCCTCAAGGCTAAATATGTGTTAATAATGAATCGATTTAGCCCAGAAAAAGTCTACAGTCTTAATAAGCCCTTGTGAAGCCCTTATTTACAATCTTAATAAATATGGCTTACCGGATCCCATAGGGAAAATGACAGCTTCCAGCATTACATCGTCTTGTTAGAATGTGTCATACCTCAAGCAGCAAGAGACTGCTCACTGTTCCCCCAACTGAAGTTAATTCCTCTCAACAGTCCTGTGTGGAACAGCCATGGATTTTAGTAACGGTTGCTAAAATCATTTTCCTCATACAAACAGAAATCTTCATCTCTTTTCTGTTTCTGAGTAAATAGTACATACCAGCACTATTTTAAAATAACAAACTCTTGATTGAATAATAAAAACTACAGTTAAACACTAAAAAACTCTAAGCCATCTCCGTGGAGATGTTGCCTGTACAACGGCAAAGAGAATGACTGGGGTAGGCGGAGCCTAGGAGGGATCATGTGACCAGCTTTGCTGGGCTCTTTGCCATTTCCTGTTGGGGAAGAGAATATCCCACAAGTAAGGATGACGCCGTGGACCGGACACACCTATGTTGGAGAAAATAGATTCAATACCTATATATTAGATATCAGTGGTAAATAAAAACTCGCATGGCAAAAATCACATGTATGTGAATTACCTATAAATGACAAGTGCACTTGCTACTTGGTGTCAAACCTTAAAAAGCAAATAATGAAACTCTGTGGTCTAAACCGTGCTATAGTGTGTACTAGAATCTAACAATAGCCTTAACTAGTATTAAAATGCAGGAAAAGGATACAGTGTGTAAAGGATACAATGTGTAAGAATATATATCAAAATACAATGTGTAAAAAAATGTATCAAAATACATCAAAATACAAATGCGGTGTATAGCGGTCTGCTAAGTGAAACAAAAATCTGTTGCAGTATATAGGTTCCGGTATATGCAAATAAATCTCTCTGACTATAGTTTAAAAATCATAAATATATTTAATATTAGACATTAAACATTCGTATAAAAAAGTGGCTGATTGATATATAAAACTCACACTAGGGACGTCTCCCTTGAGTGTAATAGGCAAGAAACAAATATTGGCTCCAAATAGAATGAATATATCAACAGATGTCTGATACAACAAAGTTCCTGTATGATGGGAAAGTCACAGTTTTATAACTAGTAAGGTACCTTACTGAACTCGGAGTTACGGGAGCCGACAGCTCGACCATATATTGATTCCTAGTGCTTACTTCGGCGTCTGTGTCTTACGGGGTATTTCGCGGCTAAACAACAAACCGCCCGCTTTCGTGATGATTGGCGGTTTGGGCCACACACCCTTTCTTTGATAGGCCGGATGGATCCTCTTACTGAGTATGTGTGACGGTATCTCTGATGATAGGTGTAACCGTCCGGTCACTGTTAAAACGTCCCAAGGTGCCTGTGACCCTTAGATTTGGTGGAAGTGTTCCTTAAAAACTGCACTTCATGCAGTATGAGCAGCAAAATAGGACCACTAATATTGGCGCTGATCAGATCCCTGGTCCTCAAGTGGCAGTTAGCTTTGTTCGTCCACAAGAGGGGGCTGGATCGCAGCTATTAGTGTTGTATAAGTCTCTTAGTGTCCAATAGTAAAAACAAAACACTGGAGTAAATTTCTACGCGTTTCACCCCAGGAGGGCTTTATCAAGATACTCCAGGTATATTACACACACCTTTTAAAGGTGTTCCTTAGATCTCATTGGCCAGTAAATAACCAATCTTATTGGAGCCAATAAACACCACCTCTTTTTTCTTTAAGGTGGAAATTCCTAAATCTGTACACTCACATATGTTGATGTATATAAAAAGGAAAAGAACACTAATACATTTGACTAATTGTCAGCGTTTTTTAAAAACTTGATAAGAATGAAAAGTAAACCTAATATATTATTAATAAAGAACATATAAGAGAAAATATAGGAGTAAGTTGTCATCAATACCTTATTAGTAATTCGTATATTAACTTAGTGTGATAATGCCAACTTTAATATCAAATATACTGCTGATTCTGATACTTGCTTAATTGAATATGGACCTTATGAGTAATAAGTAGAATCTAAATCTAAATCTAGACACTTACATATGCTGTTTTGTATAAAGAGAGAAATAACACTAATAGATTTCACTAATTGTCAACGTTTTTTAAAACATGGTAAAAATAAAGTGTAGATCTAAGTATAGGAAATATGAGGATGTGGTGCCACCTATACCTTAAGTGCTTATCGTATATTAACTTGGTGCGATGATACCAGATACTTTCTTATTAAATAAAAACCCTAGCAGTTATAAGTAGAACCAAACTAAAGTAGTGAATAAGATGTGATATAATGATGTGAAACATAAATATTTGAAACCTACTGAACAACCATGTCTAAATTCGAATAGGACATCTCTATAATAATACATGTTTACTGATGTTTATTATGTATATTTGAATGATGTAGTGCCTGCTAAATCTCTCAGGCTAGTTATATATTGACATTAATAATATCTACTTCATTATAACTCTAATTCTTTATAATAGACAAATATATCTATATGGACTAAGTAATGATGTATGTGAAGTCTAATAATATGGCGGGTTGTTTAGTTCCATACAGTGCACCCCAAAGTGGAAATGATAGAAGGTTACAGAAAAATGGATATTTCTAATTCTGAATTAAGTCCCTGGGGTTGTAAGGTTTGTAAAGTGTATATAGTTTCAGATTCGACTCTAAGTAGTTCTGTTTCCAAATTACCCCCTCTCCAGGTCTACTTTACAGCCTCCCAACCGCGAGTCATAGTGTGAGGTCCAGACTAACAGGGTTTAAACTTTCAGATCTCTTCTTTGAGGAAGAACTTATGACTCACAACAGGTTTGTGGAAAAGACCTCCACTTCAGTTGAATTCCATTTTGACTTATTGAGGCTTCGCTCACTAATGAAATCCTGGGGATTTTTCAACTCCCCCCTGAGACCCCTCACTATGTGGTAAACCAGAATCCAAACGGAAACACAACTTTTGTCTCCTCTCTCCTACCACTATCAATGCATCCTAAATTCCCAAAATATGAGCACATCCTGGCCAGGGAAAAAAACTGGGCACTAACACTCCCAGAAAAAGCCTGGAGCACAGCGATAACCCATTCCAAACAATCCATTCACTGCATGACCCTCTATGAGCTTTTCTACAAATTGCTCACTAGATGGCACTATGTGTCTTTCAAACTGAATAAGATGTTCCCCACTTGTTTCCCCTTTTGCTGGCTACGGTGCTCACAGACTTGAGATTCACAACATGTTTGGTGGTCATGCCCTGTCATCAAACCTTTTTGGTCCAAGTTACTTACACTATGCCAGCTGCTTGGCCTGACCGAGAGTCTGCCCCCGAAACTGCATTCCTCCATCTTAAACTACACAAACAGACCCTCCCCAAACGCTGCTTGCTAATCACAGTACTGATGGCGGTGAAACTCTCAATAGCCAGGAATTGGAAAAAACCTAACCCCCAAACTGACAGAGCCTGATTAACCTAATCACATATTTCAGATCAATGGAAAGCTATGTATATAGCTCTAAACTTCAACACAACCTACACTTTCTAATCTGGGAACCCTGGGATGCCATTGGTGAGACCAGACTTCTGTCCCTCTTAACTCCTGGACTCTACTGACTTAGAACAGGCAACCCCTTGTCCTCAAAACTGCCCAGCCCAACACCCAGCCCTCCTTTTTTTTCTTCTCTTCCCTCCATCCTCTCTCACCCACTCAGTCAACTATTAGAAGATAAAGCTCTTCCGTTTTTCTCACCGCACCTACCCCCTCTCTTAGTTGACCCACATTCTTATCTCACATATCCAGAGTCCTTTCATGGACCCTGCTTTGTTCTAACTAAAAGTTAAATATGTTTGTTAGTTATGTTTGAAAAAGTATTTCAGAAACGACCAGTATTTGAGAATGATAGTTTACAAAGCAAGGTTAAAAAGATTCATGTTCACAATTCTCTACACCTTGTGAAATTTCCTGAAAATTGAAGGAAAAGACAATATAAACATAAAAAGAAAAAAGAGCTAGTCTGGATTGGCCAAGCCGACACATCACGGGACTCAATATATAGACTTTGCTATATTACCCTTTGGGGTTCTCTTTTGACACATGGACGAGACGAACCATAACTGTGGTTTGGACTTTACTGTCAGGGTATCTGTAAATGGATAATACATATCTATATAATAAGATAAAGTAAGTATAATATTTTAATCAAAGGTATTTGGTAACTACAACTAGATTGCAGTTAGTAATTTTAAAAGGTCACCATTTGTATTTTAAGCTCATGTTCAGTCTTGTGTAGTTTAACTAGTCATATTTAGTGCTAAGTAATTTATATTTGCAACTATATATTTTAGAATTGCCTTATTGCAGTTAAATAAGAGGTTATTTCAGTTCAGATAAATTGGCATATCAATTGGATGTTAAAGTATTTTGTTATATTGTCTAACTAAGCATTGTTAAGTTAACGGTCCATACTCTAGTATTTTATTGTGATATTTTAATGTCATTCATTGTGAATAAGGTAAATTGTAAAGGTATATTTTTTATGATCTTTGTATAGAATATTGTAACAGCTTAAGTGTGCATCCTTTGATTCATAATCTGGTTTCTAGAAATATAATTCAATGTGTTTATAAATTTGAACTAATCTAAAGAATTTAGGAATAATTATTGATTTTAATTGTTTAGTATATGCATTTTAATTGGAGGTTATTTTAAAGAATAATTATTAAATAAATGATATAATAACCCTGCTATATACTGACATATAATTTGTAGGCACCGCAGTAGATATTATTACATGTATCACATTGATATAAGATATTTGTAGTAAATAGATATTTATTTATATATATATATATATATATATATATATATATATATATAAATATATAAAAATTATTTTTTGAAAAATTGATACATTTTTAAGTTCTTATTTCAAAATTAATATAAATATGTTTTAATCATTTTTTTTTTCTTCTTCCTTATTGGTCAAAATTGTATTAGCGTTTTAATTTAACCAAATACTAAGCCAATATAATAATGTCTGTTACATTGAATCTATGCATAGTATTGAAATATGTTCCCCAAAATCTCCCGTTAGTCAGGCAGAAACGCTTAAAACAGAAGCCATTACTCACCTTAAGAATAGATTAAGTATTAAGGGGGAATTAGGCACTTACATTAAGAGGCCAAAAATATTGCAAATAATATATGGTGTGGCGAAAGCGAAATATTTCAAGGGCTGTTAAAATTGGGCCAACCTCAAAAGCAGAGGAAACGTGACAAAATAATTTTCAAAACTTGGGGCCTGCTCCTCTATGTGAACGATGAAATGTACAATAAAATTGAAGTACAAAATTCACAATTGGAGCAGCTGAGGGGTGAAAATTATTCCTTAAGGTTAGATGAGGAAGAGGCAGAGCGAGTCCAGGATAAAATTGACGAGTTTGCCCAAAACATGGCCACCTTACAAAAATATAACCAGAGCTTAGTAGCCCAGATAGAAGATTTGCATAAGCAACTCGCACAAAGCCAAAGAGAGTTAAGTGGTTTAAAAAGGCTGTATCATCATAATGAAAACCCCTCTATTAGCAATGAGGATAATGCAGATAATTCTAAATCCCTTAAAGAATTGATTAGAAATGAACTGCAGAACTTTAGGGAAGAATTTAAACAAAGGACCCCTATTGGGTCAGAAATACAATTACCAAATAGACAGTCACCTCATGTTATAAATTCAGGGAACTGCTATACCTCAAAGGAGGGGGAGGGAAGCTCTAGTAGTGAGTCAGAGGATGGAGCCAGCTACCCAAATAGCCCACATAGTACGTAGGGGGTCTCCCCATAGTATAAACATAGATACTGACGGCAGATAAGAGCCATAGGCCCAGCAAGTCTGCCCGATATTACCGAACAGTATAAACTTATCTAGTTTGTAGGATAGCCTTATGCTTGTCCCATGCATTTTTAAAGTCCCCCACAGTGTTTGTCGCTATTACCTCTTGAGGAAGTTTATTCCATAAATCAATCACTCTTTCTGTAAAGAAGTGCTTACTCAAATTACTCCTGAATCTACTACCCTTTAGCTTGAGATCATGACCCCTTTTTCTTGAATTTTCCATTTTATGTAAAATACCCACAGCCTCAGTTTTACTAAGCCCTTTAACGTAGCAAATATAGGACAGATAGGGAGCGCTCCAGCCCCAAAAATAAGGTCCCTAGGAAAGCCCAAGATACGTCTAATAAGGTATATGACACCCCTAAAATAATTACTTTCTTAAAGGATGCAGTACCTAAATTTTCCAAAAACGGAACCACTTCTATAATTGACCACTTAGAGAATTATGAAAATGCTTTGTCCATCATGAATGATACTAGTAAGCAGCCCTGGGTATTTGAGGGTAAATATCACACATTTTTTGCTTCACTAAAAGGATATGAATAGTCATTCCTGGAGTGGAATGAAAAATCAGTGCAAAAAGGAATTTGGGAAATATTGCACCAAAACGCAGTGAAAATAGCTGTATACGGTTTAAAATGTGTCGCGAATCAAAGCCCTATAGAATTACTTTCTGTACTGAAAAGTGCGAACAGTATGGCTGAAGACTACCCCATATTTGAAAGCTCAGAATTTGTAAATTTATTTTTCGAAGCATTGCCTGTGGACATCAAAATTAATTTAGCAAGAGATTTTGATGAGCACTGCTCATTGGACTGGCTGATCACAGAGAGCACAAAGTTATACTCTATTCAGCAGTCCGGTGAACAGGGGGTTAAAAAAGAACCAAGGGCCAGCCTCAAAATTGTGGCAGAAACTAGGGTGTCACCTAGCCCCCTCAATTTGGAGTCTAACAAGAAAACATATGTGGAGGTGGCCCGAGAACACAGGCCATCCCCACAAAGTTTTAACTCTGCCCCTCCCCCAACACGGGCTGAGGTGCAAAGAGAATATACTCAAAATGGAGGGCATACCAGGTAAATAATTATCCCCAAAGAGATGAAAACCCACAAGGTTATCGGTATCCCCTTAAAAGTAAATAACAAAAGTGGCAAAAATAAGTAAATAGTGCTCCCCAAAATATTAACGCTGAACAAGTTGAACCCCAAAGACAACCGCGTCAAAATAGGAAAAATAGCTATGATTCTGAGGGATCCTAAGGATCCAGGAATCAGCACCCTGGGGACATCAAAAAATCAGTCCATGGGTAAAGATAGCTTGTCAATTCAAGTGGGCCAACTCAGTACGCAAGTAAGTAAATTATGTATGCTATTTACTAATATGAGCAAAGCTTTTACGGCTCAGCACCCTAATAATCCTTTTTGGGGGTACAGCCAGTGGTCAGCAGTGGGCCACAGGCTCAGTCATAAATACTGCAGTATTACCTGAAAGAGAGGGGAGAGATATATAAAAAAAAAAAGATAAATGTCAATAATGGTAATAATCATGTTCTCTCCCTACAGACCGGAGACGGACAATTTAGCTGTGATGATGAACAACCTCAGCCTGGAAGCTCTAACAAATATCTTCCTTTGCAGTATTCTCTTAACCTTATTTCCACAGATGCAGTACACAGGAACCCGGCCAGCCCTATTATAGAGGAGGGGACCGGTAAGAATGAGAGTTCTTCTGCATCAGGTAACATGGCGGTTTCAGGTAACTTGTGGGGAAGCCCACAGATGTGTATTTATGCCAATTTTATGTGTGAAATGGTAGAAACTGCAGGGAGATATTATGTATTAGCTGAGCTCCAGGATTCAGTCTCCAACCCTATCATGGGATTAATTGATACTGGATCTCAGGCAACTATTTTATCCCACAGGTACTACACACAGCTAAATGAGCTAACACCCCACAAACCTAAGATAAAATAATTTGATGGTTCACTAATAGGTTTTGGGGGTGACTCTCTAAAAGTCCACGGTACTGCATGGTTAAAATTGAAACTGGGGAACAGGGTCATAAGACACCCTGTCATTATAGTGGATCTGCCAACTGATCGTTTAATTATTGGTAGTGATCTCCTGAAGCGATTAAGCACCATAATTGATTGCATAAATAATGTAATTTGGTCACAAGTAAAAAGGCCTTATAATTATGAGCGGTCCGGTATATCTCGCAACCCGACATAAATGTCACGTGGTGTAAGAGAAGCCAGATGCTGTGGAGATTCATTTCAGGAATGACTCTATACCTGAAATCACTATCCTACAAATAGATGATCAGACTTCTTTAAGTGGCTCTGATGGTAATATTTTTAACATTTCGCCTGGAAAGATAGCAAATATTTCCTTAGACGGCGATGTATTAACCATATCTCTCCACAAAGGTGATCATAAAATCCCTAAAGGGGGAGGCCACACTCAATACCTCGCAGGAATTACAAAAGTTAAAGATGATCTATTTATCCCTATGCAAGTGCATGACAGTGGAAAAACCAAGTATGCCAAATCGAGCTTAAAACAGGAAGCTAGCTGGGGCGGAGCTTGGCCACTTAGAGAGATGGCCGCACACTGATACAGCTCCTAGGCCCATTCCACTTGCTCGGGCAATACCGACCACCAAAAATTAACGAGGACCCACCACAGAGAGAGATATTGACTCCCACAGCACTGTGTCAAGATCGGGGAGTGTCGGAGCGAAGGGGAACAAGCTACTTGCAGGTGCAGCATTCGCGCCATAACGGAGGCCTACAAACTGTAACCGGAGAGATCGCAACGCTTGGCACATAGTCCCCGGCACGAAAACATCCCCACAGAGCTAGCGAAACAGCGCTCACACGCAACAACAAGGGCTGCTGAAGGAGAACTGAGAGTGGAGCCATTAGAACGCACGGAGGTACGTTATAGACAGGGCGCATCTAAAGCGCTCACACCGCAATAAGTACCCACGTGGGGATAGCCCATTAGCTAACGGACCCTCTGCAGAGACAGACCCACCTAATTACACTGCAGTTGGCACTAATAAGCATAAGGCACAGCGGGCTAAGCATTAACCCTCTGATAAAACAGCAGCAACATAACCTCCCTTAAACTGAATTGACAGTACGTAGACATAAACACAGGAGCGTGTGTGCATAAAATCAAAGAAAAGAACAGGGCCTATACAACATCTCCCTCATTACAGTATATAATGCCAGGGAAAACCTGAGGTCCCATCTGGAACCAAAACAATGCAGCAATATTTAAAACAGACAGACACCCTGCCACCAACACCTAATACAGGACAAGATGGATGCACACATACAGAGCCATCTCCCCACTCACAAGCTTGCCATACTTCAGACTCAACAAATCTAACAAAAGGGGACTTAAAACATCTATGTACAAAAGAGGATATAAAAGAGATGATGACAGAAGTAAAGGGGTGGTATGGCGACATGGAAAAAGACATCCTGAAAGTAACAAAAAGAGTGTCAACTCTAGAAGAGAGCCATAATACTACATACAACGATGTACAACATCTGTCAAAGATAGTCTATGACCAAGATGCCACTATACACCACCTATTAGAAAAGGTAGAAGACTTGGACAATAGAGGGAGGCGGAACAATCTCCGTATCAGGGGAATCTCCGAAACGATACTCCCGGCAGCACTAGAAGGCGATCTGCAGGCACTATTTAGGACAGTAAAGGGAGACAATAACGCACCTGAGATAGCAATTGAAAGAGCACAAAGGGCGCTGAGGGCTAAACCACCCCCCAAAGCTCCTCCAAGGGACGTAATACTCAAATTACAGCTCTTTAAAGACAGGGAAGAGATTTTGAAGTGCTCCAGGCAGAAAACAAATCTCACACATGCAGGTGCACGGATACAGATTTTCGCAGATCTAAGCCCAGCTACCCTGCAGAAGAGGAGAGAGCTACAACACATAACATCAGCACTGAGAGACCAGAACATCGCGTACAGATGGGGCTTCCCAGTGAGCATAATTGCCTCAAGAGGAGACGTCACTGCAGTATATAAATGTGCAGAGGATCTTCAACACTTTTGTAAAGCGCTGCACCTCAGGATTAATCCAACAGAATCCAGACCGCCATTGGAAGCACCTTTACGTACACGCTCAAACAGAGATCCACCATCAGCAGCAGCCCCATTGGAAGAAGACACAGATCAGCAACAGGGAGCAACTGGCCCCTGGGAGTCTGAAAAGGACAATGCTTAACAAGTGGTCCGGGTAACACCCGGAGATGGGACTCGTTTCTTACACATTGAGATACAGGTCGTATAAATGTATAAGCTTTAAAAATGTTATTTTATATAGAGCAAGTTGGTTTGGGATACTTCCCTCACTGTTTAGTCACCTATTGAAATTATATATCTTTACTGTATTGGTGATTTAAGACAATTGAAAACAATCTGTATGTAAGTTGATGCACTGTTGTTTATTTGACATTGGCACATTGATCACTCACTACTACACGACATACAATCACATTAACTACCCCATGCTACAGGAAAGGCAAATATGACTCAGACCAGGACGCTTTCAATGATTACTATCAACGCAAAGGGACTAAATAGCCCAGAGAAAAGGTCCATAGCATTTGGACAGCTGCACAGAGACAAAGGGGACATTATATTTATCCAAGAGACACACTACAAAAAGGGGAGGGAGCCTAAATTTATTAGCAATAAATACAGAACATACTTCCTGGCATCTTGGGACTCCAGAAAGGGAGGGGTGGGGATCTTCCTTAGCAATCAGATGGAGTTCCAACCTAAACAGGTAGAAAAAGACCCAGGTGGGAGGTATATAATTGTTATAGGCCTTTTATATAGTCAGATGGTCACACTTATCAGCACATATCTTCCGAATCAACATATCTTTTTGAAACAGTTAAGCCTCAAAATATTGGAACATGGCAAAGGAACGATACTACTTGGGGGAGACCTGAACATACCACTAGAACCAAACATTAACACATCTAGTGGCAGAACAAGCACACCATTGAGAGTTATAAAAGCAATAAACACACAGTTCAGAATGCTAAGATTACATGACATCTGGCGAGACAACAACCCAGCAGCCAAAGACTTCACATTCTATTCACACCCTCATCAGGTGTACACGAGAATAGATTACCTTATGACTGATCAAGCGGGACTTTCCAAGATAAAAGACTCCAGTATATTACCACTTACATGGTCAGATCACGCCCCAGTAAGGTGCATTATTGACTGGCCCGACGCCCCGACTCTCCCGTACTTATGGAAATTAGACGAACAAACATTACACCACCCACTGATCAAAACAGACATCAACTCCACCTTGACACACTACTTCAGGGAAAACAAGCCCATAGACACCTCCAATGCAACAGTTTGGGAGGCACATAAATGCACAATTAGAGGGGAATTCATTAAACACAAAGCCAGAAATAACAGATCCAACAGGCAATTTGCCAATTCGACGCTTGCGCAAATTAGATATTGGGAAGGGGAACACAAAAAGAACCCAACCTCAGATATAGTCAAGAAATCACTATATCAAGTTAGAAATGACCTACAAAATCATCTTCTCCAACAACAACAACAACAAATGTCTGCTACCCTACAACAAGGACAAGATTGGCACCACGTTAGCACGGACACTTAAACGCAGACAATTAAATACACACATATATGACATTTTAGATGAGACAGGTACTACCTGCAGAGATAGTGAAAAAATAGCGGAGACACTGAGGAGGTACTATGAAAAATTATACAATCTTGACAACCAAAGCGAGCAGACAGATATTGATGGGTATCTGGCTGGGGTCGGCCTCCCCCATCTCTCGGCAGAGGCCTCAAAATATCTCGATTCACCAATCGAAGTTAAAAATGCTATCAAAAGTATGCCAAGTGGTAAAAGCCCGGGCCCAGATGGGCTAGGAATAAAATATTATAAAACATTCTTACACCATATTTTGGCCCCACTCACCTCATTATTCAACGCATTAGCAGCAGAGGGAGGTTTTCCAAAACAGATGCTTTCGGCCTACATTACAGCACTGCCTAAGCCGGGTAAAACGCCAGACAGACCTGAACACTTTAGACCTATTTCACTCCTCAATTCAGATATAAAAATTTACGCGAAGGTCCTAGCCACGAGAATTAACAAATACCTCCCAGAACTGGTACACCCGGACCAGACGGGTTTCATACTGGGAAGAGAGGCAAGGGACAATACCTTAAAGGTTATGCAACTTGTCTCTCATGCTCAACATCAGAGGCTGCCAATGGTCCTAGTGTCCACCGATGCAGAAAAAGCATTCGACAGGGTCCATTGGCAGTTTCTAAGGGGGACACTAACTGCAATGAAATTCAGTGATAACTTCATAGCCCAAATTTTTGCACTATACAGCCAACCAGCAGCACAGGTTAAGGTTAACAACCTACTGTCCGACACGTTCTCAATACAAAACGGAACAAGACAGGGCTGCCCCCTATCTCCAATCTTATTCGTATAGGTAATGGAGGTCTTGGCACAAAAGACAATGTACACATACCACAGGGATTAGAGTAGGGAAGACTGAGCATAAATTGGCACTATATGCGGACGATGTTCTCCTTACCCTTACCAATGTTGACACATCACTGTCAAGAGTATTGGAACTATTTGGGGAATATGGGAGGGTATCCAACTTTCACCTAAACCTCAATAAATCGGAATACTTAAACATCTCATATGACTATGAGGAATTGCTCAGACTACTACACAACTGCCCCCTAAAAAGACAACAAACTAAGATGAAATATCTAGGAATTTACCTATCACCAGACCCTCAGGTAATATTTCAGGCCAATTACAAGGCACTGGAAGGAGAGATTGTGGCAGACCTCTCTAGATGGAGAAACAAAACAACTTCCTGGCTAGGCCTGATCAATGTCATCAAAATGAATATTCTTCCAAGAATACTCTACGTCTTGCAAACCATTCCGGTACCCCTACCACCGGGTTTCATTAACAATTTGCAGTCACACATAGAACATTATATTTGGAAAGAAACTAGACCAAGAATTTCAAGACAAACGCTATACCTGCCGAGGGAGGGGGGAGGGATGGGGGTGCCTAACCTCAACGAGTATAGGCGGGCCATTGCACTCCAGAGACTACTGGACTGGAGCCATAATGACCCACACAAGGTGTGTGTCAGACTGGACTGCGCTATCATGGACACTGATAATGATGGCTTGTCGGCCTGGCTGTGCGCAAAACAGAGACATAAGGCAACAACATCTTATCCCCTGATAAGCGAGTTCTATAATATCTGGGACAAACTGATTAACACTACAGTAGGAATCTCTTTTATCCATTCCCCATTAACACCTCTTCAGGACAACCCAACGCTACCCTGGAACCTAAAAAAAAAAAACCACCAAGAGAATGTTAAGAACGATAGACGAGCTACAGGAACTCCTAGTTGAAGGGAACATGAACTGGTTCGCTTATGCCCAATTGAAACACTTTATAGGAACGCACAAACGTAGGGAGCTCCTGACGGGACCTTTGACAGTATTCAAAACATTATGCATACAACAAACGCCTATCAGACATGCTATTTCAATATTATACAAGATACTTCTGCAACCGGACAAACACGCACTACCAACCTACACAAAAATGTGGGAGAGGAAACTGGGCTCGGATATCTCAGTACAGGACTGGTGGAGGGCATTTGAAACCACAAAAAAGCATCAATCTCCACTAGAATCCAGGAATCTAGCTATAAGTACCTGTCCCGCTGGTACCTCACACCTAGTAGATTGCAAAAAATATATAAAACAGCTAACGGGAAATGTTGGAGAGGTTGCGGAGGAGAGGGCATGCTGACGCACATTTGATGGAGCTGCCCCACGCTAGACTCATACTGTGTGGAGATACTGACACACATCACAAGAGTAGTGGGAAAGACAATTAAAAACGACCCAAAAACACTGTTATACCTTGACCTCCCCAAGGTGGAGAATGGAGCCCTCAGGGCCTTAATGCTAATCATGCTAATCAGCGCGAAACTTTTGATCCCCCGCAAATGGAAGTCACGAGGTATCCCAGGGATGGGGGAATGGAGGGAACAGGTGGATAACCTATTGCAGTTGGAAAGGTATCATCACATAAAAAATGGGACTATAGAGCTGCACGAATACATGACACTCGAATGGACACAATACAGAAGCAGAATTGCATAGACTGGCGACAGACTCCAGATGTGATACATGAGCCACACGGCAGGGGGCTAGCCACCTGACCTTACACCCAAATATATATATATACACCACAACCCATCCAAAACTTATGGGAGCAATCGTAAAGCTAATAAAGGGGGGTTGACGGAGACTGGGAAAGGGCATAGCATCAGACGATAGAGAGCAGGATTAAAACCACACTTAGTGAATAACACCTTCAACCCTTAAAACACACGTGTCCTCACGTATTACTGTCTTGACAATTATCCTTATCTGTTTTCTATCTTTTATATTAACCTTTGAGTCCAGTGCTCTTGTCAATATGCTGTATATTGTTTAGACTGGCTTGATCTGATCATAGACCTCATCCCTATTACCGTTCTAATAAGACTCGGATGGAGGCCCTTGCGAGGCCTATAACATCGGAGAGAGACACTTAGAAACTGTTCATCAGAAGCCAGAGTCTGTGACTTCAACTATGAATCTCCTCTTACCTCTCTTTTCCTCATTCCTGAAAATGTTTGACACTGTTTGACATTATGTTATCATTATATGTTGCGTACATTTAAAGTACAACTTGTAAGCTCTTTTTGGAACCAAATAAAGCTATTTTGAAAACAAAAAAACAAAAAAAAAACAAACAAAAAAAAAACCACCAGGAAGCTAGCTATATAAGCAAAGGCTTATAAGCACAGATCGCTGAACCTAAAGTGATTAAATACCTTTCTCCCCAAGACCACTGTGTCCATGGCCTGGATGACAGGTCTGAAAGCTATAATGTCACAGCTAAATGTTTATTATCTATCTCTATAGGTAATAAATCAGCAAAGCACATGTTTTTAGTTTTAGTTTTAAATACTCCCCATAATCAAATATACATTGGCAATGATCTCTTACATAGATATGCCATACAAATAGACTTGATTAACCTTTGCCTCTGGAGTAGGTTAAAGGGGGACCATGAAGTATTTCAGGATGAAAATGCCGCCCTAAAATTAAACCAGCAATTGCCATATGCTGTAAATATGCAGGTGTCTAACGATGTTGTAATCCCTGCTGGGGCTGATAAATTCCTCTTATCCTTACAGGTAAATAGAGATCAGAAATTAAAAACTTCTGAAACACTAAATTTGCCTCTCCCATAGAATGCAAAATCTGAGTATAACAATGACCCATACCCCTATGGTAAATATTGGAACTATTCCAATACATGTTATCGTGCATAACATGACCCCACAGGATATCACCTTATCCAAGGGAACTACCATAGGATATGTGCTGGAATCAAGTTATTACACTTTTGGATTCCAGAATAATGTAATTGGGCTAATACTTAACTAAACAACAATTAATAGAACAATCCTTTGCATCTATGCCAGAGGGACTATTTACAATTCAGTCTATTTATCCCTTCAGCTCAGAGGAAGGCATCTGTAAAATTGAAGAAGTATCTCTAGTATTTGATCAGCCAATCAAAGATCAAAAATACCCCAATACGCAGAGTCATGGGGGCAATATAAATTATAATCAAGGGGATCTCACCTCTAGGTTGGAAGAAGCCTATGAGATAGGACAGCCTGAAATCTTTCCAGGATTTCAGCAAATAGTCAAGGAGAAAATATCCGTTGCGTTGATGATGAACGTTGATGATGAACGCCAACAGCTACGAGAACTCCTGATGGAGTACAAGGATATTTTTGCTAGGGATTCTTATGACTGTGGGACTACAGACTTGCACATTGAAAGAATCCATACAGATCCCAATGCACCACCTGTCTTTGTTAAACAATACAGACTTCCTTTAGCCTCATATGATTCACTTGCAGAAATCATAAGGAACTTGGAAGAAAGAGGTATTATCAGACAATTACATAGCTCTTATAACAATCCTATTCTAGGTGTTCTTAAGCCCAATGGGCAATGGTGTTTGTGTGCTGACTTAAGACAGCTAAACAAGCGAGTGTACATGTCTGGCTGGCCTGTGCCATATATTGACCAGTGCCTAGCACAGATGCAGGGGTCCAAAATATTCACTGCCATTGATTGAGCACAGGGATATTGGACCATAAAGGTACATGAAGTGGACCAGTATAAGCTTGCATTCTCGTTCCAAAAGGTCCAGTATGCATTCCAGAAACTCCCGTTTGAGTACATAAATTCAGGACATGAATTTGCTGTATTCATGCATAAGGCTATGTCTGATGCACTGGAAAGGGGGACCTTATCTTATGCTGATGATGTTTTAATCAAAAGCACAGACTTTGAAAAACACATCACAGAACTTAAACACGTCCTCAGCCAACTTAAAGGGGCAGGTGTCCAATTATCCCTACAAAAAGCTCAATGGTGCCGCACTCGTGTAAACTTCTTGGGACATGAAGTTACTTCTGAAGGGTTAAATCCTCAGAAAAAAAGGTGCAAGCTATAATAAATTCTAAAAACCCAACTAACTTAAAAGAATTGAGATCATTCCTTGGTATGACAAATTATTCTCACAAATTTATTGATAATTATGCAGAATTAGCTAAACCACTGCTACTTCTTCTAAAGAAGGATGTAAAATGGCACTGGAGTGAGACTCAAGAGACAGCCATCAGAGAGTTGAAGAGAAAACTAACTCAAGCACCTTGCTTAGCGTACCCTGAAGGTGGTAAACCTTTCTACTTAGAAACAGGTTACACAGATATAAGCTCATGCTTATATCTGTGTAACCTGTTTCTAAGTAGAAAGGTTTACCACCTTCAGGGTACGCTAAGCAAGGTGCTGTGTTATACAAAAAGCATGATAATTTAAGCAAAGTCATTGCTTATGGAGGCAAAACTCTATCCCCAGTAGAAATAAAATTTAGTGATTGTGAAAAAGCCCTCTTATCTACTGTATGGGCTCTACAAAATTTCCGCAGCTATATACAGGGCGAGAAAACTATTGTAGAAACGGCCCACCAGCCTCTACTATATCTGCAAAGTGAGAGAATAAGAGATGGAAATTTGTCTAATAGCCACATAACAGCGTGGACTCTTTCCTTACAAGGCTGGCCTTTAGAAAAAGCCCTCTTATCTACTGTATGGGCTCTACAAAATTTCTGCAGCTATGTACAGGGCGAGAAAATTATTGTAGAAACGGCCCACCAGCCTTTGCTATATATGCAAAGTGAGAGAATAAGAGATGGAAATTTGTCTAATAGCCACATAACAGCGTGGACTCTTTCCTTACAAGGCTGGCCTTTAGAAATTCGCTACAAGCAAAATAAAAAAAGAATCCAGTCACACAGGGGCTTGCTGAGCTCCACGACTGTACTGCTAAGGATAAAGGGGAAGAGTTATTAGAAGATGATTTCCTGGAGGAACAATTGCTTTCCCCGTATAAAATATACGAGGACCATTGTCAAACATTACCTTTGGTATATGTTGATGGTTGTTCTTACCATGCCACTATTGAAAATGAGCATAGATTAGTTGCCGGCATTGGTATAACGTGGGCAAATGGATTCCCAAATATTTCTGTAGGTTTCAACATTAAACCAAGATCCAGTCAAGCTGCAGAACTAACCGCTGTTCTAAAAACCATTGAAATGGCTATTGAACAAGGTATTCATGAATTTGTGATCATTACTGACTCAAATTATGTGCGTGCCAATTTTGTTGAATACCTGCCAACTTGGAAAAGGGCATGCAGAAAACTAACAACAAACCAGTCAAACATGGCAAGTTGTTTTGCGAGGTTGATAATATGGTGGTATCCAATGATTTAACCATACACTGGAAAAAGACCAAGGGTCATTCCAGGATTCTAGGTCCTGATAAGGAAGGCGGATTCATTAGCCAAACAAGGAGCCATAACTGGAGAACTCCTTAATATTGACCACTTAATGGGTGCAATTCAGGTAGAAGCCATTACCAGAAACCAGGCTAAACAACAAAGTGAGCCTAACCTGGTACAATGGAGTCAGGATTCTCCTAGTGAGGACCTGATCACTAATCAAAAAGAAGACCCCATTGTAGGCATCTTCTATAAACACATAGAAGATTCTGAAAGCAACCCCATCTCAAAAGATGATTGTATTGGCAAGGAAGATTTTAGAATTTTAATGAAGTCCAAATAACAATTAAAGTTTCAGGATGGTTTGTTAATTACAACTTCCAAAACTGGCATCAAACAATGGGTGGTACCTACAAAGTTCAGAGGTCTAATGCTTCAACATGCCCATGATGCCCCCACATCTGGTCATCGTGGTGCCAAATTAACGTATTAAATATTATGTGACTACGCATTTTGGCCGCACATGTTGAAGGATGTTCAAACCTATTGTCAAGGTTGTTTAATCTGTCCACAATTCCAACCCACTGCCCCAACGCATAGAGCGCCATTGCAGAAAAGGGGGGTGGTAATGCCATGGTCAGATATACAAATTGATTTTATTGGCCCAGTAACTAAGTCATCAAGAGGTAACAAATACATGTTAACAGTGACATGCCTGTTCACTAAATGGGTAGAGTGCATCAGTGCACCTAACAATAGTGCTGAAACATGCGCAGCATTACTCATCAACCACGTGTTTTCCAGATTTGGTTTACCCCAGAGAATCGAATCCGATCGGGGAACCCACTTTACTAGCGAAGTGATGACCAAAATGTGGAAAATACTAGGGGTCAAAAGAAAGCTCCATACTGCATATAGAGCTGCCTCAAGTGGTGGCATAGAGCGTTACAACCAGCCTATTGTGAAAATCCTCAAAAACATAATAACATAGTAGATGAGGTTGAAAAAAGACTGAAGTCCATCGAGATCAACCTATACAAATCTAAAATACTTACAAAAAGCTCCAGTTAAGCTTAAATAACCCCACTAAAAGGTGACCCATTTAATACTAGCAATCATATCCATGATTTTTTTTTATATACAGAAATGTATCCAGACTATTTTTAAATGTATCTAGGGTATTGGCATTCACTACCTCCTTTGGTAATGAGTTCCACAATGTTATTGCTCTTACTGTGAAAAAACGTTTTTCCGTTGCAGGAGATTAAATCTCCTTTCCTCCAACCTTAAATTATGACCTCTTGTCAGAAACAATTTTCTTGGAATAAACAGAGCTTCTGCCATCTCTGTATATGGGCCTTGAATATATTTATATAAAGTAATCATGTCACCTCTCAAGTGCCTTTTTTCTAAAGAGAACAGACCCAGTTTGGCTAGCCTCTCCTCATAGGTTAAATTCTCCAATCACCTTATTAGCTTTGTGGCCCTTCTCTGAACTTTTTCTAGTTCTGCAATATCTTTTTTGCGATCGGTCCCCAGAACTGCACTCCATACTCAAGGTGAGGTCTTACCAGGGCTTTATATAGTGACAGAATTATGATTTCCTCCCTTGAATCAATGCCTCTTTTAATACATGCTAGTATCTTATTAGCCTTTGAAGCCGCTGCCCTGCATTGTGCACCCATCTTTAGCTTGTTATCTATTACTACTCCAAAATCCCTGTCCTCCTCTGTTTGGCTAAGTCTTGTCCCATTTAAAAAATACGTTGCCTGCTTATTTTTCTTTTCCATATTAAATCTCATTTTCCATTTACTTGCCCATACTTCTAATTTTTGCAGATCCCTTTGTAATGAAAGTTCATCCTGCTCTGACCTAATGACCTTACTTAACTTAGTATCATCTGCAAAAATAGAGATGTCGCTATTTAATCCTTGCTCCAAGTCATTTATAAAAATATTAAAAAGAACAGGGCCCAGTACTGATCACTGGGGGACTCCACTAATTACTTTTGTCCAATCTGAGTATGATCCATTTACTAATACTCGTTGCTCCCTATCTTTTATCCAGTTATTTATCCATGAGCTAACATTTTCAGCTATTCCCAGTCCCTTGTGTGCATTAATCTCTCATGTGGCACTGTATCAAATACCTTTGCAAAATCTAAGTCTATCACATCAACTAATTCCCCATTATCTATATTTTTACTTACTTCCTCGTAGCATCTAATTAGATTAGTTTGACATGATCTATTTCTCCTAAAACCATGCTGATTAGAACTCATAATCTTGTTTACACGAATATGCTCATAAAAATAAAATCCCTTATAATCCCTTCAAATATCTTCCCCACTATTGATGTCAGACTAACTGGTCTATAGCATTCCGGATCATCCCTGCTTCCCTTTTTGAAGAGTGGTACCACATCAGCTTTACGCCAATCCTGTGGTACCATGCCTGAGGATAATGAGTCTTGAAAAATTAAGAGTAGAGTTTTGCCTATAACAGTGCTAAGTTCACTCAACACCCTTGGGTGTATTCCATCTGGGCCTGGAGTTTTATTTACCTTAATATTATCCAGTTTATTCATGATATCCTCTAACCATAACCCAGTTAATGGTATGGACTGGCATGTTCTATTTTGTTCCAAAGTATCATCCAATGGTTCCTCTCTTGTGTATACTGAAGGGAAAAAAAAAAAATTATGCTTACGTGATAAATTTCTTTCTCTTGCGTTGTACCGAGTCCACGGATTCATCCTAACTTGTGGGATATTGTCCTTCCTGACAGGAAGTAGCAAAGAGAGCACCACAGCAGAGCTGTCTATATAGCTCCCCCCTTAACTCCACCCCCCAGTCATTCGACCGAAGGCCAAGGAAGAAAAGGAGAAACTATAAGGTGACTGAAGTTTACATAAAAAAATACTATCTGTCTTGAATAGACAGGGCGGGCCATGGACTCGGTACATCGCAAAAGAAAGAAATTTATCAGGTAAGCATAAATTTTGTTTTCTTTTGCATGATGTACCGAGTCCACGGATTCATCCTAACTTGTGGGATACCAATACCAAAGCTTTAGGACACGGATGAAGGGAGGGACAAGACAGGAACCTAAAAGGAAGGCACCACTGCTTGCAAAACCTTTCTCCCAAAAATATCCTCTGAAGAAGCAAAAGTATCAAATTTATAAAATTTTGAAAAGGTATGAAGCGACGACCAAGTCGCAGCCTTACAAATCTGTTCAACAGAAGCATCATTTTTAAAAGCCCATGTGGAAGCTACCGCTCTAGTAGAATGAGCTGTAATCCTTTCAGGAGGCTGCTGTCCAGCAGTCTCATAAGCCAAACGGATGATGCTTTTCAACCAAAAGGAAAGAGAAGTCGCCGTAGCCTTTTGACCCCTACGCTTTCCAGAATAGACAACAAAAAGAAGATGTTTGACGAAAATCTTTGGTTGCCTTCAAATAAAATTTCAAAGCACGAACCACGTCCAAGTTGTGCAACAGACGTTCCTTCTTACAAGAAGGATTAGGCCACAGAGAAGGAACAACAATTTCTTGATTGATATTCCTGTTAGTAACAACCTTAGGCAGGAACCCAGGCTTGGTACGCAAAACCACCTTATCAGCATGGAACACAAGATAAGGAGAGTCACATTGTAATGCAGACAGTTCAGAAACTCTTCGAGCTGAAGAGATAGCAACTAGGAACAAAACTTTCCAAGATAAAAGCTTAATATCTATGGAATGCATGGGTTCAAACGGAACCCCCTGAAGAACTCTAAGAACTAAATTTAGAGTCCATGGCAAACATATGGTTTAAACACAGGCTTAATTCTAACTAAAGCCTGACAAAAAGCCTGAACGTCTGCCAGACGCTTGTGCAACAAAATAGACAGAGCAGATATCTGTCCCTTTAGGGAACTAGCTGATAATCCTTTCGCCAATCCCTCTTGGAGAAAAGACAAAATCCTAGGAATCCTGATTTTACTCCAGGAGAAGCCTTTGGATTCGCACCAAAAAAGATATTTACGCCATATCTTATGATAAATTTTCCTGGTATCAGGCTTTCGAGCCTGAATCAAGGTAATTATGACGGACTCAGAGAAACCCCGCTTTGATAGAATCAAGCGTTCAATCTCCAAGCAGTCAGTTGCAGAGAAATTAGATTTGGATGCTTGAATGGACCTTCAATCAGAAGGTCCTGTCTCAAAGGCAGAGACCATGGTGGAAGGGATGAAATGTCCACCAGGTCTGCATACCAAGTCCTGCGTGGCCACACAGGCGCTATCAAAATCACTGATGCTCTCTGCTGTTTGATTCTGGCAATCAGACGTGGAAGGAGAGGGAAAGGTGGAAACACATAAGCCAGGTTGAACTACCAGGGTACTGCTAGAGCATCTATCAGTACAGCCTGAGGATCCCTTGACCTGGAGCCGTAACAAGGAAGTTTGGAGTTTTGACGAGACGCCATCAGATCCAACTCTGGTGTGCCCCATAGCCGAAACAGCTGAGCAAACACCTCCGGATGGAGTTCCCACTCCCCCGGATGAAAAGTCTGACGACTTAGAAAATCTGCCTCCCAGTTCTCTACACCTGGGATATAGATCGCTGACAGATGGCAAGAGTGAGCCTCTGCCCATTGTATTATCCTTGAGATCTCTATCATCGCTAAGGAACTCTTTGTTCCGCCCTGATGATTGATATAAGCCACAGTCGTGATGCTGTCCGACTGAAACCTGATGAATCTGGTCGAAGCCAGCTGAGACCATGCCTGGAGAGCATTGAATATCGCTCTTAATTCCAGAATATTTATCGGTAGGAGATTCTCCTCCCGAGTCCACAAACCCTGAGTTTTCAGGGAATTCCAGACTGCACCCCAGCCCAGAAGACTGTGTGTCTGTCGTCACTATAACCCATTCTGGCCTGCAGAAACACATTCCCTGGGACAGATGATCCCGTGACAACCACCAAAGAAGATCCAGATTTATCTGAGGAGATAAATCCACATAATCCCCATTCCACTGATTGAGCATGCATAGTTGCAGTGGTCTGAGATGCAAGCGAGCAAACGGAACTATGTCCATTGCCGCTACCATTAGTCCGATTACCTCCATACACTGAACCACTGACGGCCGAGGAATGGAATGAAGAGCTCGGCAGGTGGACAAAATCTTTGATTTCCTGACCTCCGTCAGAAATATTTTCATGTCCACCGAGTATATCAGAGTCCCTAGAAATGAAACTCTTGTGAGGGGGGAAAGAGAACTCTTTTTTACGTTCACTTTCCACCCGTGAGACCTTAGAAAGGCCAACACTAAGTCCATGTGAGACTTGGCTAGTTGGAAGGACGACGCTTGAATTAGAATGTCGTCTAGATAAGGCGCCACTGCTATGCCCCGTGTCCTTAGAACCACCAGAAGGGACCCTAGCACCTTCGTGAAGATTTGCGGCGCCGTGGCCAACCCGAAAGGAAGAGCCACAAGCTGATGCTTGTCCAGAAAGGCGAACCTGAGGGATAGTCCGAATGGTCTCCATCTTGAAAGATGGAACTCTTAGGAATTGGTTTAGGATCTTGAGAACCAGAATTGGTCTGAAGGTTCCCTCCTTTTTGGGAACTATAAACAGATTGGAGTAGAACCCCTGCCCCTGTTCTGCTTTTGGAACTGGGCAGATCACTCCCATGGTAAAAAGGTCTTCTACACAGCGTAAGAACGCCTCTCTTTTTGTCGGGTTTACAGACAATTGAGAAAGATGGAGCCTCCCCCTTGGAGGGGAATCCTTGAAATCTAGAAGGTATCCCTGGGTTACAATTTCTCCTGAACGTCTCTTGCCCAGGCCTGAGCAAAGAGAGAGAGTCTGCCCCCTACTAGATCCGGTCCCGGATCGGGGGCTACCCCTTCATGCTGACTTAGTGGCAGCAGCAGGTTTTTTGGCCTGTTTACCCTTGTTCCAAGCCTGATTAGGTCTCCAGGTTGGCTTGGATTGAGCAAAGTTCCCCTCTTGCTTTGCAGCAGGGGAAAGAGGTAGAGGGACCACTCTTGAAGTTTCGAAAGGAACGAAAATTATTTTTGTTTGGTCCTTGTCTTATTTGACTTATCCTGAGGGAGGGTATGACCCTTCCCTCCAGTAATGTCTGAAATGATCTCTTTCAATGCAGGCCCGAATAGGGTCTTAACTTTGAAAGGGATGGACAAAAGCTTAGATTTAGATGACATCAGCTGACCAGGACTTAAGCCATAACGCTCTACGCGCTAAAATGGCAAAACCTGAATTCTTAGCCGCTAATTTAGCAAGATGAAAAGCGGCGTCTGTAATAAAAGAATTAGCCAACTTAAGAGCCTTAATGCTGTCCAAAATATCATCTAGTGGGCTCTCCATCTGAAGAGCCTCTTCTAAAGCCTCAAACCAAAAGGCAGCTGCAGTGGTTACAGGAACAATGCATGCTATAGGTTGAAGAAGAAAACCTTGATGAACAAAAATGTTCTTTAGGAGACCCTCTAATTTTTTATCCACAGGATCAATGAAAGCACAACTGTCTTCAATAGGTATAGTTGTACGCTTAGCCAGGGTAGAAATAGCTCCCTCCACCTTAGGGGCCGTCTGCCATAAGTCCTTTATGGTGTCAGATATGGGAAAAATTTTCTTAAAAACAGGAGGGGGAGAGAAAGGAATACCTGGTTTATCCCACTCCTTAGTAACAATGTCCGAAATCCTCTTAGGGACCGGAAACACATCAGTGTAAACAGGAACCTCTAAATAATTGTCTATTTTACACAATTTCTCTGGAACTACAATAGGGTCACAATCATCCAGAGTAGCTAAAACCTCCCTGAGCAATAAGCGGAGGTGCTCTAGCTTAAATTTAAATGCTGTCATATCTGAATCTGTCTGAGAGAACATCTTTCCTGAATCAGAAATCTCTTCCTCAGACAGCAAATCCCTCATCCCTACTTCAGAACATTGTGAGGGAATATCGGATACGGCTACTAAAGCGTCAGTAGGCTCAGCATTTGTTCTTAACCCAGAGCTACTGCGCTTCCCTTGCAACCCAGGCAGCTTAGATAAAACCTCTGTGAGGGTAGTATTCATAACTGAAGCCATATCTTGCAAGGTGAAAGAATTAGACGCACTAGAAGTACTTGGCGTCGCTTGTGCGGGCATTACTGGTTGTGACACTTGGGGAGAACTAGATGGCAAAACCTGATTTCCTTCTGTCTGAGAATCATCTAATGCCAAACTTTTATAAGTCAAAATATGCTGTTTGCAATTTATAGACATATCAGTACAAGTGGGACACATTCTAAAAGGGGGTTCCACAATGGCTTCTAAACAAATTGAACAATGAGTTTCCTCAGTGTCAGACATGTTTAACAGACTAGTAATAAAGCAAGCAAGCTTGGAAAACACTATTTAATGAAAAAAAAAACACAATTTGCAAAAACGGTACTGTGCCTTTAAGAGAAAAAAAAAACATACACAAACTGCAAAACAGGTTAAAATTGCTTCAATTTTTCTGAAATTTTAACAGTGTACCCACTAAGCTTTAGAAGGATTGCACCACAAGTTAATAAGCAATAAACCCCAAAATGAAAAAAACGGATTGAAATATGTCTAAAACCGGTTAAAACCCCTATTAGCAAATTGCCACAGCTCTGCTGTGGCCCTATCTGCCCTTAGGAAGTGATAAGATGGGGTTTAAAGCTTCAATTTGTCCCTCAAAAGACTCTCAGGACCTCAGGAGAAGTTGCTTGCTGCTTGTAAATTTAGGCCCCGCCCACCTCACTCGATGTTGCTTGGGCCTACACAAAACTAACAAAGCCTACCTGAAAGCCATGTGGGTTAAAAACAACCCCTAAGACCCCTCAAGAAAATGTCCCATAAAACAGAAAATGTTACTCCCAGACACAAAAACGTTTGTCCCAAATTCACATAAAAAACTGAGTGCCCACAAAAAATTAACCCTTTATGCAAGCTAGTAAAAACCTCTGATAACACTAGGATTACTGCTTACCCTTCCCCTAATGGGGATACTGTCAGCCTTTCTGAGTTAACACAGTCTCTGCAGAAAATATGACTGAACATACCTCATTCCTGTATAGCAAGAAACTGTTCATCACACTGAAGTTTTCCTGTACTCCTCAGCTTCTGTGGGAACAGCAGCGGACCTTAGTTACAAATGCTAAGATCATCATCCTCCAGGCAGAAATCTTCATCTATGTCCTGCCTGAGAGTAAATAATACAACACCGGTACCATTTAAAAATAACAAACACTTGATTGAAGATACAATAAAACTAACAGTTTAACACCTCTTCTCTTTACTCTTCCTGCTTAGAGCCAGCATAGAGAATGACTGGGGGGTGGAGTTAAGGGGGGAGCTATATAGACAGCTCTGCTGTGGTGCTCTCTTTGCTACTCCTGTCAGGAAGGACAATATCCCACAAGTTAGGATGAATCCGTGGACTCGGTACATCATGCAAAAGAAAACTTGTTTAGTACCTCAGCCTTATCCCTGTCATTATGTATCATGCTACCCTCCACGCATTTTAATGTACCTATATTATCCTTCTTAGATTTTTTGCTATTTATGTACTTAAAGAACCTTTTAGGGTTAGATTTATAATCCTTTGCAATTAATTTTTCATTTAAATTTTGGCTAATTTGATTGCTTTTTTGCATGCATTTTTACATTCCTTATAAATATTGTATGTTGAGTTTGTACTTTTTTCTTTGAATAATTTAACCCCTTAATGACCGGACCATTTTTCAATTTTCTTACCCTTAATGACAATGGCTATTTTTACATTTCTGCAGTGTTTGTGTTTAGCTGTAATTTTCCTCTTACTCATTTACTGTACCCACACATATTATATACCGTTTTTCTCGCCATTAAATGGACTTTCTAAAGATACCATTATTTTCATCATGTCTTATAATTTACTAAAAAAAAAAAAAAAATGAGGAAAAAATGGAAAAACACACACTTTTTCTAACTTTGACCCCCAAAATATGTAACACATCTACAATCACCAAAAAACACCCATGCTAAATAGTTTCTAAATTTTGTCCTGAGTTTTTTTGCAATTTATGGGGCAATAAATACAAGTAGCACTTCGCTATTTCCAAACCACTTTTTTTCAAAATTAGCGCTAGTTACATTGGAACCCTGATATCTGTCAGGAATAGCTGAATATCCCTTGACATGTATATATTTTTTTTTAGAAGACAACCCAAAGTATTGATCTAGGCCCATTTTGGTATATTTGATGCCACCATTTCACCGCCAAATGCGATTAAAAAAAAAAAAAAAGTTCACTTTTTCACAAAATTTGTCACAAACTTTAGGTTTCCCACTGAAATTATTTACAAACAGCTTCTGCAATTATGGCACAAATGGTTGTAAATGCTTCTCTGGGATCCCCTTTTTTCAGAAATAGCAGACTTATATGGCTTTGGGGTTGCTTTTTGGTAATTAGATGGCCGCTAAATGCCGCTGCGCACCACACGTGTTTTATGCCCAGGAGTGAAGGGGTTAATTAGGGAGCTTGTAGGGAGCTTGTAGGGTTAATTTTAGCTTTAGTGTAGTGTAGTAGACAACCCCAAGTATTGATCTAGGCCCATTTTGGTATATTTTATGCCACCATTTCACCGCCAAATGCGAGCAAATAAAAAAAAAACTTTACATTTTTCACAATTTTAGGTTTCTCACTGAAATTATTTACAAACAGCTTGTGCTATTATGGCAGAAATTGTTGTAAAAGCTTCTCTGGGATCCCCTTTGTTCAGAAATAGCAGACTTATATGGCTTTGGCGTTGCTTTTTGGTAATTAGAAGGCCGCTAAATGCTGCTGCGCACCACACGTTAATTATGCCCAGCAGTGAAGGGGTTAAATTAGGTAGCTTGTAGGGAGCTTGCAGGGTTAATTTTAGAGATCAGCCTCCCACCTGACACATCCCACCCCCTGATCCCTCCCAAACAGCTCTCTTCCCTCCCCCACCCCACAATTGTTCCCGCCATCTTAAGTACTGGCAGAAAGTCTGCCAGTACTAAATAAAAGAGGTTTTTTTTTTTTTTAAATAAAAATAATAAAATATTTTAGCTGTGATGGACCCCTGCCTTAGCCCCAACCTCCCTGATCCCCCCTCCAGCTCTCTAACCGTCTCCCTTATCTAATTACCGCCATCTTGGGTACTGGCAGCTGTCTTCCAGTACCCAGTTTGGCCCCAAAAACCCCCCAAAAAGTATTTTAATTTTATTTTTAACTTAAAAACTATTTCTGTAGTGTAGCAGCCCCCCCACAATACCCCCACCCCCTCCCCCTCCCAGATCCTTTTATATTTAAAAAATTTTTTTTTTTACCTTTTTCTCCCTTTCTGCCCTCATTCATTGGTGTCAGTGTGGCTAATGTGTGCACGTGCACGCACGTTCACGTGCACACTCACCCCTCGTGCACGTGCATCGTGCACGTGCGCACGCACCCGGCGGACACTGGCACCATTGCTACCGGTGCAGAGAGGGCCACAGAGTGGCTCTCTCTGCATTGGAGGCTTGTAAAGTGGTATTGCAGGATGCCTCCATATCGAGGCATCACTGCAATACCCTCAGAGCTGCTGGAAGCATTTGTGATCGCTTCCAGCACTCTGTTAGACAACTGACGTACCAGGTACGTCCATTGTCATTAACTGTTAGTTTTTGCATGACGTACCTGGTACGTCAGTTGTCATTAAGGGGTTAAATGCCCTACATTTTTTTCCAAATTTCTCTTTACACATTTTTATCAATCCAACGGCTTTGATTTTTTTTTTTTTTTATAACCATATGGTATTTGTTTATATGTATATTTATTTAACAAAGTTTTAAATATTATCCATTTATCCTCTGTATTTTTATTAGAGAATACATTGTCCCAACTTATATTATTTAATTGTTTCCTTAAATCGTTGCATTTTGCTTTTTTGAAGTTAAAAGTCTTAGTTAAACCATTAAGACACAGCATATGAAAAGAGATTTCAAATGTGACCATGTTATGATCACTGTTACCCAAATGTTCTTTGACTTCTATGTTTGATATTATATCTGTATTGTTTGATAGCACTAAATCCAATATAGCTTTACTCCTAGTTGGCTCCTCTATTAATTGTGACAAGAAGTTATCCCTGAGAACATTTAAAAATCTATCCCCCTTAGCTGAATTACTAGTTTCATTGGCCCAGTTTATATCAGGGTAGTTAAAATCTCCCATAATTACAGCACTGTTATTTGCAGCCTTACCTAGTTGCATTAGTAGTTGAGTTTCCTCCAGGTCACTAATGTTAGGGGGCTTGTAGCATGTTCCTAGTAATATTTTTTTAGGATTTTTCCCCCCACTCTTTATTTCAACCCACAGGGTTTATACATTGTCACTTGTATCATAAATATCTTCCATTATTGTAGGTTTAATATACATGCAGATTATATAATATACATGCAAAAAGTTTATAAATGAAACGGGTAAAGACTGGGATGTAAAATTACCTCTAGTCCTAATGGCATTAAGAGCAACTCCAAGTAGTGCTACCAAGATGTCACCTTTTGAATTGATGACTGGTAGAAGAATGGTTCTACCTCAGCATCTACTGTACCGTACATCAGACCAGAACTTGATAAACGCTGCCAATATGCATCAATATGTGGAGAACCTAAGGAAGCACCTGCAATATGCCTTTGCATTTGCGCAAAGGAACTTAAGAGAAGGCTGAAACTGCCACTAAAAACCTATTATGATCTCAAAACATCCAAAAAGGAATATGAAATAAATGATAAAGTTTATCTTTATAATTTTGGAAGAGATCAGGTTAAGGATAAGAAATTTCTTCCATCATGGAAGGGTCCTTTTGTCGTTTCTGACAAAATATATCCAGTCGCCTATAAAATTAGGATCCCTAAAATGATATTTTTATGGATAAATGGGTCCATATCAATCAGTTGCGAGCGTGTCATCCTAGATCCCAACTACAAGTTATAGAGGGAGAATGAAGTATCATATCCCCAAATGCATTAAAGACATATTGTGGTTTAAGATGCCTAGCAAATGAGCATAAGGGCTCAAAAATAACGGACTCTCTTAATAGAAGGCTGTCTATGATGGATACTGTCAATACACTCACCAAGCACCACTGACTTTAAGCCAATTCAAATACATGTGTCCTACATCTATTTAAAATTGGAAGGGGGAATTTATGTTAGGGTATTTGTAAATGTCAGTGGATAATACATATCTATATAATAAGATAAAGTAAGTATGCGATCTATCAAATATTAAGTTTGAGCATGCTTAATACCATTTGCTGGATACATTCTGTGTATTGCAAATCTGAGGTTCAGGCATGAGATGCCTTGCTAATTACATATCAGGACTCAACTTAAACCTTTCTTCCCCTCCCCACTCAATATGCTAAATTATAAAATTGTTCAATCACTAATTTGGCCTTTGAAGCTTATAACTCCACATGGGCTCATTACATGGGCCTGATAATTAACCAAGTTTGGATGTATCCTGGGATGTTTGGAGATGACATTCTGTACATAAAGTCAGATAAGCAAACATAAATTCTGAGAATACAGTAATTAGCACAGACCTGTTGATTGCCCCTATACCTCAGATAAAAATTCATTTTTTAAAGTACAACTATGTTTAAAGGGACAGTCTACACCAGAATTTTTATTGTTTTAAAAGATAGATAATCACTTTATTACCCATTCCCCAGTTTTGCATAACCAACACAGTTATATTTATATACTTTTAACCTCTGTGGTTATCTTGTATCTAAGCCTCTGCGAACTGCCCCTTTATTTCAGTTCTTTTGACAGACTTGCAGTCCTAGCCAATCAGTGCCTGCTCCCAGATAACTTCACGTGCACGAGCACAGTGTAATCTATATGAAATACGTGAACTAACACCCTCTAGTGGTGAAAAACTGTTAAAATGCATTCTGAAAAGAGGTGGCCTTAAAGGTCTAAGAAATTAGCATATGAACCACCTAGGTTAAGCTTTCAACTAAGAATACCAAGAGAACAAAGCAAAATTGGTGATAAAAGTAAATTGGAAAATTGTTTGAAATTGCATGCTCTATCTGAATCATGAAATTTTATTTTGGCCTAGACTGTCGTTTTAAATTACAACTTGTATAATTTTCAATATTGTATAAAAATTTGTATTTGTGAACCTAAGAAGCAGTGCATAGCAGTAGCATGTTGGATACATATTTCCTGAATTTAATAAGTAGCTATACAGTTAATTTAAAATGTCAAATCTATTTCAAAATTAATAACCTATTCTTTTATTTTTTTCAGGGATCTGACAAGTACACGTGTGGTTGCCCCATAAATTTTGTCATATGTTTTTGTGCACTCAGCAAGAGGTGTACTGAATATGAAATATGCTGTGTTTGTATTAATCTGGGATAATAATCAAATGCAACTTTAAATGCATTTAAAAATAATATTAGTATGATACTAGAAATACATTCATGTCTGGTGTCTATGAATGCATACTGGATTATCTTAGATGGGACAGATATATGACCAGACAGGTTTATTAATATAAAGAAATAGTGTATTTGGTGAACATTTTTTTAGATAGTTAAACTGCAGCAATATTTGATGGTAAAACTGCATTTCTGGTTGTCTGCTGCCACATATAGATCAAAGATAAATGGCTACTCAGGGAGGCGTCTCCCAAATTACCAAGAGATGTTCAGCTCAAGGGGTCTATCACAGACAAGTTTCCATGGGGCGTTTCCAATTTCACCAATGATTAGAATAAAAAGGTGTGGGGTTATATCACGTGATATAGCCTCATGCAAGAGAAAAAAAAGGGCTTTTGCTGCTGAATTTTGACTGACAAACTGTTGCCTTGGAATCTAGTCTCTATAAAGCAAATCTGAGCCTAACTTTCATCCATCTTGCAAAATGACCTCTTTTAATTTATGAAGTGAAATTGGACTTATTGGAGAAAACTGAAAAATTAATTTGGTTATTTGGGTAAAGTATACGCAATTGATAAATATATATATATATATATATATATATATTAATCAAAGGTATTTGGTAACTACAACTAGATTGCAGTTAGTAATTTTAAAAGGGCACCATTTGTATTTTAAGCTCATGTTCATAGTCCTGTGTAGTTTAACTAGTCATATTTAGTGCTAAGTAATTTATATTTGCAACCATATATTTTAGAATTGCCTTATTGCAGTTAAATAAGAGGTTATTTCAGTTCAGATAAATTGGCATATCAATTGGATCTTAAAGTATTTTGTTATATTGTCTAACTAAGCATTGTTAAGTTAACGGTCCATACTCTGGTATTTTATTGTGATATTTTAATGTGATTCATTGTGAATAAGGTAAATTGTAAAGGTATATTTTTTATGACCTTTGTATAGAATATTGTAATAGCTTAAGTGTGCATCATTTGATTCATAATCTGGTTTCTATAAATATAATTCAATGTGTTTATAAATTTTAACTAATCTAAAGAATTTAGGAATAATTATTGATTTTAATTGTTTAGTATATGCATTTTAATTGGAGGTTATTTTAACCCTTTGAGTGCTAAGCACTTTTCCACCTGGCTGCTAAGCTGATTTGTGGGTTTTTTAATTTTTTAAAATATTTTTTTTTTAAACTTTTTTTTTTTGATCACTAAGACTTATAACGTTGGAAATGTTAGGCGATTATCTTTCCAATCGTGGGTCTTGGGGGTCTGTAGGCTTCTAAGCAGCATGCCCCCTTTCCCTATACTTGTTATTGTCTTTTTTAAATAAAGTTGCGCAGTGACGTCATCACGTCATTGCGCGTGACGTCACCACGCAAAAGGTGAAGCCCCGGCGATGCCTGTCACCATATAGGCCCGATCGCCGGGGTAGGAGCGGGTGGGAGCCCTCAGATCTCCCTCAAGGTGGGAGAGTGCTTGCGACGGCTCAGAGTCGTCGTTAGCACTCAAGGGGTTAAAAAATAATTATTAAATAAATTATATTATAACTCTGCTATATAATGACATTACTGAACCTAATTCCTTTCATCTGCACAACCTTGTCTCATTGTCTTCATTAGAATGCCTTGTACTGTGTTGTTACTTTTTTCTTTTGTTTTGTTCAAATAAAACAGAATTTATGCTTACCTGATAAATTACTTTCTCCAACAGTGTGTCCGGTCCACGGCGTCATCCTTACTTGTGGGATATTCTCTTCCCCAACAGGAAATGGCAAAGAGCCCAGCAAAGCTGGTCACATGATCCCTCCTAGGCTCCGCCTACCCCAGTCATTCGACCGACGTAAAGGAGGAATATGCATAGGAGAAATCATATGATACCGTGGTGACTGTAGTTAGAGAAAATAATTCATCAGACCTGATTAAAAAAACCAGGGCGGGCCGTGGACCGGACACACCGTTGGAGAAAGTAATTTATCAGGTAAGCATAAATTCTGTTTTCTCCAACATAGGTGTGTCCGGTCCACGGCGTCATCCTTACTTGTGGGAACCAATACCAAAGCTTTAGGACACGGATGATGGGAGGGAGCAAATCAGGTCACCTAGATGGAAGGCACCACGGCTTGCAAAACCTTTCTCCCAAAAATAGCCTCAGAAGAAGCAAAAGTATCAAATTTGTAAAATTTGGTAAAAGTGTGCAGTGAAGACCAAGTCGCTGCCTTACATATCTGATCAACAGAAGCCTCGTTCTTGAAGGCCCATGTGGAAGCCACAGCCCTAGTGGAGTGAGCTGTGATTCTTTCAGGAGGCTGCCGTCCGGCAGTCTCATAAGCCAATCGGATGATGCTTTTAAGCCAAAAAGAGAGAGAGGTAGAAGTTGCTTTTTGACCTCTCCTTTTACCAGAATAAACAACAAACAAAGAAGATGTTTGTCTGAAATCCTTTGTAGCCTCTAAATAGAATTTTAGAGCACGAACTACATCCAAATTGTGTAACAAACGTTCCTTCTTTGAAACTGGATTCGGACACAAAGAAGGCACAACTATCTCCTGGTTAATGTTTTTGTTAGAAACAACTTTCGGAAGAAAACCAGGTTTAGTACGCAAAACCACCTTATCTGCATGGAACACCAGATAAGGAGGAGAACACTGCAGAGCAGATAACTCTGAAACTCTTCTAGCAGAAGAAATTGCAACCAAAAACAAAACTTTCCAAGATAGTAACTTAATATCTACGGAATGTAAGGGTTCAAACGGAACCCCTTGAAGAACTGAAAGAACTAAATTGAGACTCCAAGGAGGAGTCAAAGGTTTGTAAACAGGCTTGATTCTAACCAGAGCCTGAACAAAAGCTTGAACATCTGGCACAGCCGCCAGTTTTTTGTGAAGTAAAACAGATAAAGCAGAAATCTGTCCCTTCAAAGAACTTGCAGATAATCCTTTCTCCAAACCCTCCTGTAGAAAGGATAGAATCTTAGGAATTTTTATCTTGTTCCATGGGAATCCTTTAGATTCACACCAACAAATATATTTTTTCCATATTTTATGGTAAATTTTCCTAGTTACAGGCTTTCTAGCCTGAACAAGAGTATCAATGACAGAATCTGAAAACCCACGCTTTGATAAAATCAAGCGTTCAATCTCCAAGCAGTCAGTTGGAGCGAAGCCAGATTCGGATGTTCGAATGGACCTTGAACAAGAAGGTCCTGTCTCAAAGGTAGCTTCCATGGTGGAGCCGATGACATATTCACCAGGTCTGCATACCAAGTTCTGCGTGGCCACGCAGGAGCTATCAAGATCACCGAAGCCCTCTCCTGATTGATCCTGGCTACCAGCCTGGGAATGAGAGGGAACGGTGGGAATACATAAGCTAGGTTGAAGGTCCAAGGCGCTATCAGTGCATCTACTAGAGTCGCCCTGGGATCCCTGGATCTGGACCCGTAGCAAGGAACCTTGAAGTTCTGACGAGACGCCATCAGGTCCATGTCTGGAATGCCCCATAATTGAGTTATTTGGGCAAAGATTTCCGGATGGAGTTCCCACTCCCCCGGATGGAAAGTCTGACGACTCAGAAAATCCGCTTCCCAATTTTCCACTCCTGGGATGTGGATTGCAGACAAGTGGCAGGAGTGATTCTCCGCCCATTGAATTATTTTGGTCACTTCCTCCATCGCCAGGGAACTCCTTGTTCCCCCCTGATGGTTGATATATGCAACAGTCGTCATGTTGTCTGATTGAAACCTTATGAATTTGGCCTTTGCTAGTTGAGGCCAAGCTTTGAGAGCATTGAATATCGCTCGCAGTTCCAGAATGTTTATCGGGAGAAGAGATTCTTCCCGAGACCATAGACCCTGAGCTTTCAGGGGTTCCCAGACCGCGCCCCAGCCCACCAGACTGGCGTCGGTCGTGACAATGACCCACTCTGGTCTGCGGAAGCTCATTCCCTGTGACAGGTTGTCCAGGTTCAGCCACCAACGGAGTGAATCTCTGGTTCTTTGATCTACTTGGATCGTCGGAGACAAGTCTGTATAATCCCCATTCCACTGTCTGAGCATGCACAGTTGTAATGGTCTTAGATGAATTCGTGCAAAAGGAACTATGTCCATTGCCGCAACCATCAAACCTATTACTTCCATGCACTGCGCTATGGAAGGAAGAAGAACAGAATGAAGTACTTGACAAGAGCTTAGAAGTTTTGATTTTCTGGCCTCTGTCAGAAAAATCTTCATTTCTAAGGAGTCTATTATTGTTCCCAAGAAGGGAACTCTTGTTGACGGGGACAGAGAACTTTTTTCTATGTTCACTTTCCACCCGTGAGATCTGAGAAAGGCTAGGACAATGTCCGTATGAGCCTTTGCTTTTGACAGAGACGACGCTTGAATCAGTATGTCGTCCAAGTAAGGTACTACTGCAATGCCCCTTGGTCTTAGCACCGCTAGAAGGGACCCTAGTACCTTTGTGAAAATCCTTGGAGCAGTGGCTAATCCGAATGGAAGTGCCACAAACTGGTAATGCTTGTCCAGAAAGGCGAACCTTAGGAACCGATGATGTTCCTTGTGGATAGGAATATGTAGATACGCATCCTTTAAATCCACTGTGGTCATGAATTGACCTTCCTGGATGGTAGGAAGAATTGTTCGAATGGTTTCCATCTTGAACGATGGAACCCTGAGAAATTTGTTTAGAATCTTGAGATCTAAAATTGGTCTGAATGTTCCTTCTTTTTTGGGAACTATGAACAGATTGGAGTAAAACCCCATCCCTTGTTCTCCTAATGGAACAGGATGAATCACTCCCATTCTTAACAGGTCTTCTACACAATGTAAGAATGCCTGTCTTTTTATTTGGTTTGAAGACAATTGAGACCTGTGGAACCTCCCCCTTGGGGGTAGTTCCTTGAATTCCAGGAGATAACCTTGAGAAACTATTTCTAGCGCCCAAGGATCCTGAACATCTCTTGCCCAAGCCTGAGCAAAGAGAGAGAGTCTGCCCCCCACCAGATCCGGTCCCGGATCGGGGGCCAACACTTCATGCTGTTTTAGTAGCAGTGGCAGGTTTCTTGGCCTGCTTACCCTTGTTCCAGCCTTGCATCGGTCTCCAGGCTGGTTTGGTTTGAGAACTATTACCCTCTTGCTTAGAGGGTGTAGAATTTGAGGCTGGTCCGTTTCTGCGAAAGGGACGAAAATTTGGCTTATTTTTAGCCTTAAAAGACCTATCCTGAGGAAGGGCGTGGCCCTTTCCCCCAGTGATGTCTGAAATAATCTCTTTCAAGTCAGGGCCAAACAGCGTTTTACCTTTGAAAGGGATGTTAAGCAATTTGTTCTTGGAGGACACATCCGCTGACCAAGACTTTAGCCAAAGCGCTCTGCGCGCCACAATAGCAAAACCTGAATTTTTCGCCGCTAATCTAGCTAATTGCAAAGTGGCGTCTAAGATAAAAGAGTTAGCCAATTTAAGTGCTTGAACTCTGTCCATAACCTCCTCATACGAAGAGTCTTTATTGAGCGACTTTTCTAGTTCTTCGAACCAGAAACACGCTGCTGTAGTGACAGGACCAATGCATGAAATTGGTTGTAGAAGGTAACCTTGCTGAACAAACATCTTTTTAAGCAAACCCTCTAATTTTTTATCCATAGGATCTTTGAAAGCACAACTATCTTCTATAGGGATAGTAGTGCGTTTGTTTAGAGTAGAAACCGCCCCCTCGACCTTGGGGACTGTCTGCCATAAGTCCTTTCTGGGGTCGACCATAGGAAATAATTTTTTAAATATAGGGGGAGGAACAAAAGGTATGCCGGGCCTTTCCCATTCCTTATTGGACAAAATGTTTTTAATAGAATTATCCATTACAGCCGTTAATTGTTGCATAGTAAGAAGGATTGGCGCACTAGATGTACTAGGGGCCTCTTGTGTGGGCAAGACTGGTGTAGACACAGAAGGGGAAGATGCAGTACCATGCTTACTCCCCTCGCTTGAGGAATCATTTTGGGCAACATCATTATCAGTGGCATCATTGTCCCTACTTTGTTTGGACACTATGTCACATTCATCACATATATTTAAATGGGGAGGAACCTTGGCTTCCAAACATACAGAACATTGTCTATCTGATGGTTCAGACATGTTAACAGGCATAAACTTGATAACAAAGCACAAAAAACGTTTTTAAAATAAAACCGTTACTGTCACTTTAAATTTTAAACTGAACACACTTTATTACTGAATATGTGAAAAAGTATGAAGGAATTGTTCAAAATTCACCAAAATTTCACCACAGTGTCTTAAAGCCTTAAAAACAGAATTTATGTTTACCTGATAAATTACTTTCTCCAACGGTGTGTCCGGTCCACGGCGTCATCCTTACTTGTGGGATATTCTCTTCCCCAACAGGAAATGGCAAAGAGCCCAGCAAAGCTGGTCACATGATCCCTCCTAGGCTCCGCCTTCCCCAGTCATTCGACCGACGTAAAGGAGGAATATTTGCATAGGAGAAACCATATGATACCGTGGTGACTGTAGTTAAAGAAAATAAATTATCAGACCTGATTAAAAAACCAGGGCGGGCCGTGGACCGGACACACCGTTGGAGAAAGTAATTTATCAGGTAAACATAAATTCTGTTTTCTCCAACATAGGTGTGTCCGGTCCACGGCGTCATCCTTACTTGTGGGAACCAATACCAAAGCTTTAGGACACGGATGAAGGGAGGGAGCAAATCAGGTCACCTAAATGGAAGGCACCACGGCTTGCAAAACCTTTCTCCCAAAAATAGCCTCAGAAGAAGCAAAAGTATCAAACTTGTAAAATTTGGTAAAAGTGTGCAGTGAAGACCAAGTCGCTGCCTTACATATCTGATCAACAGAAGCCTCGTTCTTGAAGGCCCATGTGGAAGCCACAGCCCTAGTGGAATGAGCTGTGATTCTTTCAGGAGGCTGCCGTCCGGCAGTCTCATAAGCCAATCTGATGATGCTTTTAATCCAAAAAGAGAGAGAGGTAGAAGTTGCTTTTTGACCTCTCCTTTTACCAGAATAAACAACAAACAAGGAAGATGTTTGTCTAAAATCCTTTGTAGCATCTAAATAGAATTTTAGAGCGCGAACAACATCCAAATTGTGCAACAAACGTTCCTTCTTTGAAACTGGATTCGGACACAAAGAAGGCACGACTATCTCCTGGTTAATGTTCTTGTTAGAAACAACTTTCGGAAGAAAACCAGGTTTAGTACGTAAAACCACCTTATCTGCATGGAACACCAGATAAGGAGGAGAACACTGCAGAGCAGATAATTCTGAAACTCTTCTAGCAGAAGAAATTGCAACCAAAAACAAAACTTTCCAAGATAATAACTTAATATCAACGGAATGTAAGGGTTCAAACGGTACCCCCTGAAGAACTGAAAGAACTAAATTGAGACTCCAAGGAGGAGTCAAAGGTTTGTAAACAGGCTTGATTCTAACCAGAGCCTGAACAAAGGCTTGAACATCTGGCACAGCTGCCAGCTTTTTGTGAAGTAACACAGACAAGGCAGAAATCTGTCCCTTCAAGGAACTTGCAGATAATCCTTTCTCCAATCCTTCTTGAAGAAAGGATAGAATCTTAGGAATTTTTACCTTGTCCCAAGGGAATCCTTTAGATTCACACCAACAGATATATTTTTTCCATATTTTGTGGTAAATTTTTCTAGTTACAGGCTTTCTGGCCTGAACAAGAGTATCAATAACAGAATCTGAGAACCCTCGCTTTGATAAGATCAAGCGTTCAATCTCCAAGCAGTCAGTTGGAGTGAGACCAGATTCGGATGTTCGAACGGACCTTGAACAAGAAGGTCTCGTCTCAAAGGTAGCTTCCATGGTGGAGCCGATGACATATTCACCAGGTCTGCATACCAAGTCCTGCGTGGCCACGCAGGAGCTATCAAGATCACCGATGCCCTCTCCTGATTGATCCTGGCTACCAGCCTGGGGATGAGAGGAAACGGCGGGAATACATAAGCTAGTTTGAAGGTCCAAGGTGCTACTAGTGCATCTACTAGAGTCGCCTTGGGATCCCTGGATCTGGACCCGTAGCAAGGAACCTTGAAGTTCTGACGAGAGGCCATCAGATCCATGTCTGGGATGCCCCACAGTTGAGTAATTTGGGCAAAGATTTCCGGATGGAGTTCCCACTCCCCCGGATGTAAGGTCTGACGACTCAGAAAATCCGCTTCCCAATTTTCCACTCCTGGGATGTGGATTGCAGACAAGTGGCAGGAGTGAGTCTCCGCCCATTGAATGATTTTGGTCACTTCTTCCATCGCCAGGGAACTCCTTGTTCCCCCCTGATGGTTGATGTACGCAACAGTCGTCATGTTGTCTGATTGAAACCGTATGAACTTGGCCTTTGCTAGCTGAGGCCAAGCCTTGAGAGCATTGAGTATCGCTCTCAGTTCCAGAATGTTTATCGGTAGAAGAGATTCTTCCCGAGACCAAAGACCCTGAGCTTTCAGGGGTCCCCAGACCGCGCCCCAGCCCATCAGACTGGCGTCGGTCGTGACAATGACCCACTCTGGTCTGCGGAAGCTCATCCCCTGTGACAGGTTGTCCAGGGACAGCCACCAACGGAGTGAATCTCTGGTCCTCTGATTTACTTGTATCGTCGGAGACAAGTCTGTATAGTCCCCATTCCACTGACTGAGCATGCACAGTTGTAATGGTCTTAGATGAATGCGCGCAAAAGGAACTATGTCCATTGCCGCTACCATCAAACCTATTACTTCCATGCACTGCGCTATGGAAGGAAGAGGAACGGAATGAAGTATTTGACAAAAGTTTAGAAGTTTTGTTTTTCTGGCCTCTGTCAGAAAAATCCTCATTTCTAAGGAGTCTATTATTGTTCCCAAGAAGGGAACCCTTGTTGACGGAGATAGAGAACTCTTTTCTACGTTCACTTTCCATCCGTGAGATCTGAGAAAGGCCAGGACAATGTCCGTGTGAGCCTTTGCTTGAGGAAGGGACGACGCTTGAATCAGAATGTCGTCCAAGTAAGGTACTACTGCAATGCCCCTTGGTCTTAGCACCGCTAGAAGGGACCCTAGTACCTTTGTGAAAATCCTTGGAGCAGTGGCTAATCCGAACGGAAGTGCCACGAACTGGTAATGCTTGTCCAGGAATGCGAACCTTAGGAACCGATGATGTTCCTTGTGGATAGGAATATGTAGATACGCATCCTTTAAATCCACCGTGGTCATGAATTGACCTTCCTGGATGGAAGGAAGAATTGTTCGAATGGTTTCCATTTTGAACGATGGAACCTTGAGAAACTTGTTTAGGATCTTGAGATCTAAGATTGGTCTGAACGTTCCCTCTTTTTTGGGAACTACGAACAGATTGGAGTAGAACCCCATCCCTTGTTCTCCTAATGGAACAGGATGAATCACTCCCATTTTTAACAGGTCTTCTACACAATGTAAGAATGCCTGTTTTTTTATGTGGTCTGAAGACAATTGAGACCTGTGGAACCTCCCCCTTGGGGGAAGCCCCTTGAATTCCAGAAGATAACCTTGGGAGACTATTTCTAGCGCCCAAGGATCCAGAACATCTCTTGCCCAAGCCTGAGCGAAGAGAGAGAGTCTGCCCCCCACCAGATCCGGTCCCGGATCGGGGGCCAACATCTCATGCTGTCTTGGTAGCAGTGGCAGGTTTCTTGGCCTGCTTTCCCTTGTTCCAGCCTTGCATTGGTCTCCAGGCTGGCTTGGCTTGAGAAGTATTACCCTCTTGCTTAGAGGACGTAGCACTTGGGGCTGGTCCGTTTCTACGAAAGGGACGAAAATTAGGTTTATTTTTGGCCTTGAAAGACCTATCCTGAGGAAGGGCGTGGCCCTTGCCCCCAGTGATATCAGAGATAATCTCTTTCAAGTCAGGGCCAAACAGCGTTTTCCCCTTGAAAGGAATGTTAAGCAATTTGTTCTTGGAAGACGCATCCGCTGACCAAGATTTTAACCAAAGCGCTCTGCGCGCCACAATAGCAAACCCAGAATTTTTCGCCGCTAACCTAGCCAATTGCAAAGTGGCGTCTAGGGTGAAAGAATTAGCCAATTTGAGAGCACGGATTCTGTCCATAATCTCCTCATAAGAAGGAGAATTACTAGTGATCGCCTTTTCTAGCTCATCGAACCAGAAACACGCGGCTGTAGTGACAGGGACAATGCATGAAATTGGTTGTAGAAGGTAACCTTGCTGAACAAACATCTTTTTAAGCAAACCTTCTAATTTTTTATCCATAGGATCTTTGAAAGCACAACTATCTTCTATGGGTATAGTGGTGCGTTTGTTTAGAGTAGAAACCGCCCCCTCGACCTTGGGGACTGTCTGCCATAAGTCCTTTCTGGGGTCGACCATAGGAAACAATATTTTAAATATGGGGGGAGGGACGAAAGGTATACCGGGCCTTTCCCATTCTTTATTTACAATGTCCGCCACCCGCTTGGGTATAGGAAAAGCTTCGGGGGGCCCCGGGACCTCTAGGAACTTGTCCATTTTACATAGTTTCTCTGGGATGACCAAATTCTCACAATCATCCAGAGTGGATAACACCTCCTTAAGCAGAGCGCGGAGATGTTCCAACTTAAATTTAAATGTAATCACATCAGGTTCAGCTTGTTGAGAAATTTTCCCTGAATCTGAAATTTCTCCCTCAGACAAAACCTCCCTGGCCCCCTCAGACTGGTGTAGGGGCCCTTCAGAAACAATATCATCAGCGTCCTCATGCTCTTCAGTATTTTCTAAAACAGAGCAGTCGCGCTTTCGCTGATAAGTGGGCATTTTGGCTAAAATGTTTTTGATAGAATTATCCATTACAGCCGTTAATTGTTGCATAGTAAGGAGTATTGGCGCGCTAGATGTACTAGGGGCCTCCTGTGTGGGCAAGACTGGTGTAGACGAAGGAGGGGATGATGCAGTACCATGCTTACTCCCCTCACTTGAGGAATCATCTTGGGCATCATTTTCTCTAAATTTTGTGTCACATAAATCACATCTATTTAAATGAGCAGGAACCTTGGCTTCCCCACCTTCAGAACACAGTCTATCTGGCAGTTCAGACATGTTAAACAGGCATAAACTTGATAACAAAGTACAAAAAACGTTTTAAAATAAAACCGTTACTGTCACTTTAAATTTTAAACTGAACACACTTTATTACTGCAATTGCGAAAAAGTATAAAGGAATTGTTCAAAATTCACCAAAATTTCACCACAGTGTCTTAAAGCCTTAAAAGTATTGCACACCAAATTTGGAAGCTTTAACCCTTAAAATAACGGAACCGGAGCCGTTTTTATATTTAACCCCTTTACAGTCCCTGGTATCTGCTTTGCTGAGACCCAACCAAGCCCAAAGGGGAATACGATACCAAATGACGCCTTCAGAAGTCTTTTCTATGTATCATAGCTCCTCACACATGCATCTGCATGTCATGCTTCTCAAAAACAAGTGCGCAATACAGGCGCGAAAATGAGACTCTGCCTATGATTAGGGAAAGCCCCTAGAGAATAAGGTGTCCAATACAGTGCCTGCCGGTTATTTTACAAAATTCCCAAGATTAAAATAATTCCTCAAGGCTATGGAGTATAAAATATGTTGATATATAAATCGATTTAGCCCAGAAAATGTCTACAGTCTTAAAAAGCCCTTGTGAAGCCCTTATTTACTGTCTGTAATAAAAATGGCTTACCGGATCCCATAGGGAAAATGACAGCTTCCAGCATTACATCGTCTTGTTAGAATGTGTCATACCTCAAGCAGCAAAAGTCTGCTCACTGTTCCCCCAACTGAAGTTAATTCCTCTCAACAGTCCTGTGTGGAACAGCCATCGATTTTAGTAACGGTTGCTAAAATCATTTTCCTCTTACAAACAGAAATCTTCATCTCTTTTCTGTTTCAGAGTAAATAGTACATACCAGCACTATTTTAAAATAACAAACTCTTGATTGAATAATAAAAACTACAGTTAAACACTAAAAAACTCTAAGCCATCTCCGTGGAGATGTTGCCTGTACAACGGCAAAGAGAATGACTGGGGAAGGCGGAGCCTAGGAGGGATCATGTGACCAGCTTTGCTGGGCTCTTTGCCATTTCCTGTTGGGGAAGAGAATATCCCACAAGTAAGGATGACGCCGTGGACCGGACACACCTATGTTGGAGAAAGTATTGCACACCAAATTTGAAAGCTTTAACTCTTAAAATAACGGAACCGGAGCCGTTTTTACATTTAACCCCTATACAGTCCCTGGTATCTGCTTTGCTGAGACCCAACCAAGCCCAGAGGGGAATACGATACCAAATGACGCCTTCAATAAGCTTTTTCAGTGGTTCTTAGCTCCTCACACATGCATCTGCATGCCTTGCTTTCCAAAAACAACTGCGCATTAGTGGCGCGAAAATGAGGCTCTGCCTATGACTAGAAAAGGCCCCCAGTGAAAAAGGTGTCCAATACAGTGCCTGCCGTTTTTTTAATACATCCCCAAGATTAAAAGAACTATTTATAGTTATAATCCACTAAATATACTTATAAAGTAATCGTTTTAGCCCAGAAAAATGTCTACCAGTCTTTAAAGCCCTTGTGAAGCCCTTTATTCTTATACTAAACTAAGAAAATGGCTTACCGGTTCCCATAGGGAAAATGACAGCTTCCAGCATTACCAAGTCTTGTTAGAAATGTGTCATACCTCAAGCAGCAAAAGTCTGCCCACTGTTTCCCCCAACTGAAGTTAATTCATCTCAACAGTCCTGTGTGGAAACAGCCATCGATTTTAGTAAAGGTTGCTAAAATCATTTTCCTCTTACAAACAGAAATCTTCATCTCTTTTCTGTTTCAGAGTAAATAGTACATACCAGCACTATTTTAAAATAACAAACTCTTGATTGAAGAATAAAACTACATTTAAACACCAAAAAACTCTTAGCCATCTCCGTGGAGATGTTGCCTGTGCAACGGCAAAGAGAATGACTGGGGTAGGCGGAGCCTAGGAGGGATCATGTGACCAGCTTTGCTGGGCTCTTTGCCATTTCCTGTTGGGGAAGAGAATATCCCACAAGTAAGGATGACGCCGTGGACCGGACACACCTATGTTGGAGAAAGCTCTTTTGAAAAAATAAAATAAAAAATATACATTTATAAATTAAGAAGTAACAAGTATTATAGAAGGTTTAAATTGTTGATATGCATCTATGAATGCAGCTATATGCCGAAGCCCATCAGAAGTTATCTATTTTAACATGTGAATAAAGTATCCTGAATATTGTTTAGGAGTTATAACATTTGATCAAAAATATATGTCCACAGACTATGTCATGCATGTATACATGTTCATGTAAGCACATTTGTTCACTGGGCTTACCTCAGCGGTACAAGCACAATGCCAAGGATTTAGATCAGCAATAGCATCTACAAACCAGGGGATTGGTGGAAAACATATTTTACCTGAGAAAGGCTTTGGATTCACAAGGAGCATCTTAATGTAGACCAGGAGTTTGGTGGAGAGGCCACATTTCACCCTGGGGGCCTGTGACATTTCTCACTGTCTGGCAGATAACTCTTTGTCTACCCCTCCTAATGGCAGGTTACTGCAAGGAGGAACTGGGCCTTAGATTGGTTAGAGGATCCGCTTTAACGACGAGTAGATCCACACAAAGAGAAAAAAAGAAAATGACTGAGTATCATGGAAAGTGGGAGGGATTTAAGATATGGTGTGTTGTGGTGTCTTTTAGTGGATAGGAGGTGGAATTTCCCACATGTGATGACTCATGGACGCTCACCATCTGATGAAAAAAACTACATGCTCTAATTAAAAGTATAGTAAAGTCCAAATCAAACTTTCATGATTCAGATAGGGCATGTAATTTTAAACAACTTTCTAATTTACTTTTATCATCAAATTTGCCTTGTTCTCTTGTTATTCTTAGTTGAAAGCTAAACCTAGGTAGTTTCATATGCTAATTTCTAAGCCCTTGAGACAGCCTCTCATCTGAATGCATTTGACAGTTTTTCACAGCTAGAGGGCGTTAGTTCATGTGTTTTATATAGATAACACTGTGCTCATGCACGTGAAGTTATTTAAGAGTCAGCACTAATTGCCTGAAATGCGAGTCTGTCAAAAGATATGAGATAAGGAGGCAGTCTGCAGAAGCTTAGATACAAGGTCATTACAGAGATAAAAGGTATATTTCTATAACAGTGTTGGTTATGCAAAACTAGGGAATGGTAAATAAAGGGATTATCTATCATTTTAAACAATAACATTTTTGGTGTTTACTATCCCTTTAATTTAAAATGTAATGTGAAAATACCTGCTGTAAGAGCATACATCTCACGGACAGTCTCAGTGGACAGGTCACGAAGGGGAACTCCACTGAGCCCACCAGATTCACAGCTCTGAGGATCCTGCAAGGTTGAGGGACGACTGATTGTTGTGTTGGTGACAATCAGTCCATCAATCCCAAGCTGAAGAAACATGATAGAAAATATATATATATATCAGCTATCCCAAAAAGTTTTAAATTCTCTCATACATGACCTGTTATCTACTACGATTTTATTCCTAACTAGTCGATAAGCCTGCCCAGAGGGCAGTCTAATTATTTTTTAAACTACAGATGTAGAAACAACCTATTTTGTAACTCTTCTTTTATATAAATATTTAAGCTACAGGTGTAGCAATACTATAATTTTAATGGACTACTATCTTAAATATATCAAAAATATTTTCTATATAATAAACTACAGAGATAGCCACACTCTAATTAGACAAACTACTGTCCTAAATAAATACAAAGTTTCTTCTCTTTAAATTATATCTACTTTAAGTATATTTCATTATATACATAACCCCTAAACCGCAAAAACCCCTACACTGAAATAAACCTATTTACCCTATTAACCCTCTAAACCGCAAAACCCCTACATCACAATAAACCTATTTACCCTATTAACCCCTAAACCGCAAAACCCCTACATCGCAATAAACCTATTTAACTTATTAACCCTTTAAACCGCCAAAACCCACAACGCAAATAACTAAATAACTAAGTACAGTACACTAACCTAACACCCCTAACCTAACAACCCCTAACCTAACACCCCATTAAATAAACCCATATTACCTAAACTAATACATTCTAAAGTAAAAAAAAAAACTAACATTACAGAAAATAAAAAAATAAAATTACCAAATTTATCAAAATTAAACCTAATCCCTATGAAAATAAAAAAGACCCCCCAAAATAAAAACATCCCCTACTCTAAGAATAAACTACCAGTAGCCCTTAAATGGCTTTTTGCAGGGCATTGCCCCAAGATGTCTAACCCCCAGGTTGGTACTCACGGTTCCTGAAGTTTGGCGGAGAAGGTCCTGTTCCTGGCGGTGAAGTCCTCTTCCAAGCGCAACCTCTTCTTCTTCCAGGAACATCCTGCGCGGAGTGGAGCTGAAGACCGCGGAGCTGAACGCCGGCAACCACGGAGCGTGGAGGATACTCTTCGTACGATCTCCACCGTACACTGAAAAGTGAATTCAAGGTACGCGATTAAAGATGGCGTCCCTTGAATTACTATTGGCTGATTTGATTCTTCCAATTCAAATCAGCCAATAGGATGAAAGCTACTCAAATCCTATTGGCTATTTAAATTAGCCAATAGCATGAGAGCAAGTGAAATTCTATTGGCTGATTTGAATAGCCAATAAAAACAGAATTTATGCTTACCTGATAAATTACTTTCTCTTACAGGTGTATTCAGTCCACGGATTCATCCTTACTTGTGGGATATTCTCAATCCCTACAGGAAATGGCAAAGAGAGCACACAGCAAAGCTGTCCATATAGCTCCCCTCAGGCTCCGCCTCCCCAGTTATTCGACCGACGGTTAGGAGAAAAAGGAGAAACCATAGGGTGCAGTGGTGACTGTAGTTATTGTAAAATAAATTTGAACCTGACTTAGATATCAGGGCGGGCCGTGGACTGAATACACCTGTAAGAGAAAGTAATTTATCAGGTAAGCATAAATTCTGTTTTCCCTTACTTGGTGTATTCAGTCAACGGATTCATCCTTACTTGTGGGATACCAATACCAAAGCAATAGGACACGGATGAAGGGAGGGAACAAGTCAGGTAACCTAAACAAAAGGCACCACTGCTTGCAAAACCTTTCTCCCAAAAATAGCCTCCAAAGAAGCAAAAGTATCGAATTTGTAAAATTTGGCAAATGTATGCAGCGAAGACCAAGTCGCTGCCTTACAAATCTGTTCAACAGAAGCCTCGTTCTTGAAAGCCCATGTGGAAGCCACAGCTCTGGTGGAATGAGCTGTAATTCGTTCAGGAGGCTGCTGTCCAGCAGTCTCATAAGCCAATAGGATGATGCTTTTCAGCCAGAAGGAAAGAGAGGTAGCAGTCGCTTTCTGACCTCTCCTCTTACCAGAGTAGACAACAAACAAGGATGATGTTTGTCTGAAATCCTTAGTTGCCTTTAAATAGAATTTTAAGGCACGAACCACGTCAAGATTATGTAAAAGTCGTTCCTTCCTAGAAACTGGATTAGGACACAGAGAAGGAAGTAACTTTAGGAAGAAAACCAGGTTTGGTACGCAAAACAACCTTATCTGCATGGAACACCAGATAGGGTGAATTACACTGCAAAGCAGACAATTCAGAAACTCTTCGGGCAGAAGAAATGGCTACTAAAAACAAAACATTCCAAGATAATAACTTGATATCTATGGAATGCAAAGGTTCAAACGGAACCCCTTGAAGAACTGAAAGAACTAAATTTAGACTCCATGGAGGAGCCACAGGCTTGTAAACAGGCTTGATTCTAACTAATGCCTGTGCAAACACCTGGACGTCTGGTACAGCTGCCAGACGCTTATGTAACAGGATAGACAGAGCAAATATCTGTCCCTTTAAGGAACTAGCTGACAGACCTTTCTCCAATCCTTCTTGGAGAAAAGACAATATCCTTGGAATCCTAACTTTACTCCACGAGTAACCCTTGGATTCACACCAACAAAGATATTTCCGCCATATCTTATGGTACATTTTCCTGGTGACAGGCTTCCTGGCCTGTATCAGAGTGTCTATAACTAAATCAGAGAAACCACGCTTAGCTAGAATTAAGCGTTCAATCTCCAAGCAGTCAGTTGCAGAGAAACTAGATTTGGATGCTTGAAAGGACCTTGAATTAGAAGATCCTGCCTCGATGGCAGTTTCCATGGTGGGACCGATGACATGTCCACTAGGTCTGCATACCAAGTCCTGCGTGGCCACGCAGGCGCTATCAGAATTACCGAAGCCTTCTCCTGTTTGATTCTGGCTACTAGCCGAGGGAGAAGAGGAAACGGTGGAAAGACATAAGCTAGATTAAATGACCAAGGCGCTGTTAATGCATCTATCAACGCCGACTTGGGATCCCTGGATCTGGATCCGTAAAGGGGAAGTTTGGTGTTCTGACAGGACGCCATCAGATCCAATTCTGGAATGCCCCATAGCTTGGGCAGCTGAGCAAAAACCTCCGGATGGAGTTCCCACTCCCCCGGATGGAAAGTCTGACGACTCAGAAAATCCGCCTCCCAGTTGTCTACCCCTGGGATGTGAATTGCAGATAGATGGCAGGAGTGATCCTCCGCCCATTTGATAATCTTGGATACTTCCTTCATCGCTAGGGAACTCTTTGTTCCCCCCTGATGATTGATGTACGCTACAGTCGTGATGTTGTCCGACTGAAATCTGATGAATTTGGCCTCTGCTAGTTGAGGCCACGCCTGGAGCGTGTTGAAAATCGCTCTCAGCTCCAAAATGTTTATCGGGAGAAGAGATTCTTCCCGAGACCATAGTCCCTGAGCCTTCAGGGAGTTCCAGACCGCACCCCAGCCTAACAGACTGGCATCGGTCGTGACAATGATCCACTCCGGTCTGCGGAAACTCATTCCCTGAGACAGGTGATCTTGAGACAACCACCAGAGAAGAGAGTCTCTGGTTTTTAGGCCATTTGAATTTGAGGAGATAAATCTGCGTAATCTCCATTCCACTGTTTGAGCATGCACAGTTGTAGTGGTCTGAGATGGATTCTGGCGAACGGGACTACGTCCATCGCCGCAACCATTAAACCAATTACTTCCATGCACTGAGCCACGGAAGGCCGAGGAATGGAATGAAGAACTCGGCAAGTATTCAACAGTTTTAACCTTCTGACCTCTGTCAGAAAGATTTTCATTTCTACCAAGTCTATTAATGTTCCCAGAAAGGGAACCCTTGTGAGCGGGGACAGAGAACTTTTTTCTACGTTCACCTTCCACCCGTGAGACCTTAGAAAGGCCAGAACGATGTCCGTATGAGCCTTGGCTTTGTGACAAGATGACGCCTGTATTAGTATGTCGTCTAGGTAAGGTGCTACTGCAATGCCCCGCGGTCTTAGTACTGCCAGAAGGGACCCTAGCACCTTTGTGAAAATTCTGGGAGCAGTGGCCAACCCGAAAGGAAGGGCCACGAACTGGTAATGTTTGTCCAGAATAGCGAACCTTAGGAACTGATGGTGATCTTTGTGGATAGGTATATGTAGGTACGCATACTTTAGATCCACAGTAGTCATATATTGACCTTCCTGGATCATTGGCAAGATTGTCCGAATGGTTTCCATCTTGAAAGACAGAACTCTGAGGAATTTGTTTAGAATTTTTAGATCCAGGATTGGCCTGAAAGTTCCCTCCTTTTTGGGAACTACGAACAGGTTTGAGTAAAAGCCCAGTCCTTGTTCTGCAATCGGAACTGGGTGTATCACTCCTGTTTCTTTGTTTTCGCCTGTTTCTTTGTTTTTTCTGAAGACAAACGAGAAATGTGGAACCTTCCCCTTGGGGGAGAATCCTTGAATTCTAGAAGGTACCCCTAAGCAACTATTTCTAATGCCCAGGGATCTGGAACATCTCTTGCCCAAGCCTGAGCAAAGAGAGAGAGTCTGCCCCCTACTAGATCCGATCCCGGATCGGGGGCTACCCCTTCATGCTGTCTTGGTAGTAGGAGCAGGCTTCTTGGCCTGTTTACCCTTATTCCAGCCCTGCAAGGGTCTCCAGGTTGCCTTGGGCTGGGAAGCGTTATCTTGCTTTGCGGCAGCAGAGGTTGCAGCAGGTCCGCTCCTGAAGTTGCGAAAGGAGCGAAAATTAGCCTTGTTTTTGGCCTTAAACGGCCTATCTTGTGGAAGGGCATGGCCCTTGCCTCCAGTGATATCTGAAATAATTTCTTTCAGCTCTGGGCCGAAAAGGGTTTTCCCCTTGAAGGGAATATTTAACAGTTTTGTTTTGGACGACACATCCGCCGACCACGATTTGAGCCAAAGCGCTCTTCGCGCCACGATGGCAAAACCTGAGTTTTTCGCCGCTAGTTTAGCTAATTGGAAAGCGGCATCAGTGATAAAAGAATTAGCCAGCTTTAATGCGTGAATTCTATCCATGACCTCATCGTATGAAGTCTCCCTCTGGAGTGACTCCTCCAGGGCCTCGAACCAAAAAGCCGCTGCAGTAGTTACCGGGATAATGCAGGCAATTAGTTGAAGCAGAAAACCTTGTTGAACAAAAATTTTCTTCAGCAATCCTTCTAATTTTTTATCCATAGGATCTTTAAAAGCACAACTGTCTTCTATTGGTATAGTTGTACGCTTAGCAAGTGTTGAAACAGCTCCCTCTACCTTAGGGACCGTCTGCCACGCGTCCCGCCTAGGGTCGTTTATGGGGAACATTTTCTTAAATATAGGTGGGGGAGCAAAGGGAACACCTGGTCTCTCCCACTCCCTAGTCACAATATCCGCCACCCTCTTTGGGATCGGAAATGCCTCCGTGTATACAGGGACCTCTAAATATCTGTCCATTTTACACAATTTTTCAGGGACGACCATGGGGTCACAGTCATCCAGCGTAGCTAAAACCTCCTTAAGCAGGACGCGGAGGTGTTCTAGCTTAAATTTAAATGCTAAGGAATCTGAATCTGCCTGCTGAGAAACTTTTCCTGCGTCAGAAGTTTCTCCCTCAGACAGCCCTTCCCTCACTGCTACCTCTGAATTTTGTGAGGGTACTACAGATAAATTATCCAAAGCTTCAGATTGCTCATCATCTGTATTTAAAACTGAGCTATCACGCTTTCTTGGAAAAACAGGCAGTTTGGATAAAAATGCTGCAAGGGAATTATCCATTACTGCTGCTAGTTGCTGTAAAGTAATAGGGGCCAATGCGCTAGAGGTACTAGGCGTCGCTTGCGCAGGCATAACTGGTGTAGACACATGGGGGGAGGAAGGAGGACTATCCTCATTACCCTCCGTTAAGGAATCATCTTGGGCAGCATCATTAATTGGCACTGGATGATCCTTAAAATGCTTAGATGTTTTTGCACACTTTAAACATAAATGCAATGGGGGTACTGCCATGGCTTTTGAACATAGAGAACAAGGTCTATCTGAAGGCTCATACATGTTTGACAGACTCAGACAACACTAAAATATTGAAAAAAATACTTTTTAGAAAAAACGTTACTGTCTCTTTAAATGTTAAAAAGGCACACACTTTTTTACCAAATCATCAAAAAACATCCGATCTTAATGAAATTTTCACCACATGATCCTAATGCCTTGAAATGATTGCACACAAGGTTTCAAATCGTTTAACCCCTTAATGCCCAAAACGGAGCAAAATGAAGTAAATACCCGGTTTAACCCACTATAGTACTATGCCACAGTCTTTGCTGTGGCTTTACCTTCCTTTAGGGTTATTTGCAGGTGTAAATCAAACCTCCCTGAAGTCCTCCTGTACTCTAAAGGCTCTGCACATGAAGCTGCGTGGAGCTGTGTTGCAAATCAACTGCGCAATAGAGGCGCGAAAATGAGGCCTCCTCCTTCCCTACTCCAGAGTTATGGGGCCTTTCTGAGTCAGATTAGCTGTCTTATAATATGCCAGGCGTAAAAAAGTCCCCAAAAAGTGTTTGACAACGTTTAAAAACGCTTAAAAATAAAAATAGTACAAACCGGCACGATTTTAAAATAACAAACTCTTGATTGAAGAAATAAAAACTACAAATCTAACACCACATACTCTTTACCATCCCCGTTGAGATGCTACTTGTTAGAGCGGCAAAGAGAATGACTGGGGGGGCGGAGCCTGAGGGGAGCTATATGGACAGCTTTGCTGTGTGCTCTCTTTGCCATTTCCTGTAGGGATTGAGAATATCCCACAAGTAAGGATGAATCTGTGGACTGAATACACCAAGTAAGAGAAATTTCACTTGCTCTCATCCTATTGGCTAATTTAAACAGCCAATAGGATTTGAGTAGCTTTCGTCCTATTGGCTGATTTGAATTCGAAGAATCGAATCAGCCAATAGGTATTCAAGGGACACCATCTTTAATCGCGTACCTTGAATTCACTATTCAGTGTACGGCGGAGATCGTACGAAGAGGATCCTCCAAGCTCCATGGCTCCGTGGTCGCCGGTCTTCAGCTCCGCTCCGCGCAGGATGTTCCTGGAAGAAGAGGTTGCGCTTGGAAGAAGACTTCACCGCCTGGAACAGGACCTTCTCCGACGGACTTTAGGAACCGTGAGTACCAACCTGGGGGTTAGACTTAGGATTTTTTAAGGGTTTTTTGGGGGGATTTGTTTTATTTAGATTAGGGATGGGCAGAAAAAGAGCTAAATGCCCTGTTAAGGGCAATGCCCAAACAAATGTCCTTTTTAGGGCAATGGGTAGTTTAGGTTTTTAGTGTTAGGTTATTTTATTTGGGGGGGTTTGGTGGGTGGTGGAATTTTACTGTTAGGGGGGGGGCATTGTGTATTTTCTTGAAAAAGAGCTAATTATCTTGGGGCAATGCCCTGCAAAAAGCCCTTTTAAGGGCTACTGGTAGTTTATTCTTAGAGTAGGGGGTGTTTTTATTTGGGGGGGTCTTTTTTATTTTCATAGGGATTAGGTTTAATTTTGTTAAATTTGGTATTTGATTTTTTATTTTCTGTAATGTTAGCCTTTTTTATTTTTTGCAACTTTAGAATATATTAGTTTAGATAATTTGGGTTTATTTAATGGGGTGTTAGGTTAGGGGTTGTTAGGTTAGTGTACTGTACGTAGGTATTTAAATAGTTATTTATTATTGATGGTTTTGGCGGTTTAAAGGGTTAATAAGTTAAATAGGTTTATTGCGATGTAGGGGTTTTGCGGTTTAGGGGTTAATAGGGTAAATAGGTTTATTGTGATGTGGGAGTTTTGCGGTTTAGGAGTTAATACTTAGTGTAGGATTTTTTTTGTTATATTTCGTGTGGGCGGTGTTTTTTTTTTTTAATACTTGATGCGGGCGGTTCGTTCTTTAAAATAATACTTTAATGTGGCCGATTAGGTGTTGCTTTTGTAATGCTCCATTTGCCTTTGCTGCATTCACCGGGATGTAGCGATCCACCTTCGGTGGATTCTTTCACCACCCTGCCATTTTCGGAAATTCACCTGGATGCAACTTTGCTGAATCCAGGTGAATTCTTTTGTCCTTGCGCTGCCAACATTCCATTGAGGATGCGTGCGCAACTGCCGACGGACATTACAAACGCAATTATAGTATAGTTTACTTGAATCCACATATTTAAACACTTGTTTCTATTAAACCATGGTGTTTATTTCAATGTTTTTTCACAGTCCTCCCTTAAATAATCAGTCAGAAGAGTCAGTTTAACAAAACTTTAAGTGTAAATATGATAACCGTACCTCTATTAACACACTAGCAATGTCTTTCTTGTCACGTGCAGACAGATCAGGAGCAATCTTCACAAGTAGAGCAGGTTTTTGCTCACATGACAAGGCATCCCGAGCTCTCACTACCTATGGAGAACAACTGTTAACCTGGACTTTCACAATCTTACATAAACATAAGCAGGCATTATGTAAATGTGTCACACCTTGTCCAGAAGGTTGTAAAGTTGCTCTCTGCCCTGAAGATCCCGCAATCCAGGTGTGTTAGGACTGGATACATTAATAACCAAGTAATCAGCAAGAGGTCCAAGCTCTCGTACCCCCTGCATGTAATCATCAGCAGCATCCTCAGTGGTCTTATTCTTTCCCAGATTGATACCAAGCGGCATTCCTCCTACAGGGAATTGCAAGGAAACAGAAAAAAATTGGGAGTTTAAAAATACTAAATATTAAAAAAGAGGAGGTAGGGGTAAACGATGATGGTAAATTGTGCTAGAAGAAAAAACAAAATTTATGCTTACCTGATAAATTGTTTCATGATGATGATCAGTTATCATGTGTGGGAATTCCCCTCCTGACCACTAGGAGGAGGCAAAAGATACTCCAACACAATAGAGCTTTAAATCCCTCCCACTTCCTATGATCTTCAGTCAGTCATTCACGTAGCCAAGTAGATGAGGAAAACAGAACAGCAAGAAAGAAAGCAGGGCAAAAGAAGTGCAAAAACAAGTACAAGGGTGGGCCTCATGGACTATTACCATCATGAAAGAAATTAATTTAAGGTAAGCATAAATATACAGACATACACATCAAAGTGATATAACTTCCAAAAAGTGTAAAAAGAAGACCAAGCACCAAATCTGCTCAATAGAAATCTAATTATGAAAATAAGTAACAACTGCTCAAGTAAAATGCACTGTAATGCGCTCAATGTTTTTTTTTTCCCCACAACCAAATATGCCTTACGAATTAAGGCTTTAAGGCGAAGAAATAGCTATAAGAAAATTAACTTTCCAGGATAAAAGGTTTACACCATGCTTTGTCCCAAAAGGAGGAGGTTAAATAACCATCAAACCCTAATCAAAATGTCAAAGAAGGAGAAACTGGATGAATAACTGGTTTAATTTTAATCAGAGCCTGAACAAAGATCTGAAAATCTGGAATTATAACTATTTTCTATTCAAACAAAAGAGAACAAACTGAAATCTGACCCTTCAGAGAAATGGCTGACCAACCCTTAATAAGGCCCTCCTGCAGAAATGTAAGAATTCTAAAAGAATGTGAGCAGTAACCTTTGTGAGTACACAAAAAAAAAAGATTTTCAAGACCTTATGATAAATATGTCTGCTAACAGGTTTCCTAAACCGAATCTAGGTGTCAATTACTTTATCAGAACAATCTCTAAGCGTTCAATCACCATGCCATCAAATTCAGAGTTTTGAAATCTTGATAGGAGAAAGAAGATCTCTTCTTAGAATAAGCCTCAGAGTTTTGCAATCTTGATAGGAGAAAGAAGATCCCTTTTTAGAAGAAACCTCAACTAGAGCTGCAAGCCAAATCCTTCAAAGCTACAGCAAACAATCAGAATTGCTGAAGTTTGTTCCTTCTTGATTCCGGCTATAAATCTGAGGAAAGATGTAAATCAGGTTGGAAAAAAAGAAAACCACTGGGGCATTTAACTTGTCAAATGACCCAAAGACCTGGCAGAATGAGGCCAGAAGATCTCTGGCAGACCCCATCTCACAATCTGATCAATACTTCCTGATTTAGAGAGCATTCTCCTGTGTGAAGAGACTGGAGACTGAGAAAGGTCTTCCCAGCTGATGATGCAGGACACTTACCTCATCGCTAAGGAACTGTGACTTCCTCCATGATTGACATAGGCCACTGCTGTGACACTGACTGGAATCACATAAAATATTCCTTTCTGAGCTTGGGTCAACTCTGGAGAGCACTGAAGGTTATATAGAGTGTGACGAACCAAAGTTATCCAACCCTGCGCCAGTCACTTATTTGGCACAGAAAGGGGTTATCAGCCCCCTTTTACTGTCACCAATAGGTCACAATCTAGCCACACCAGGCAAGCTTGTGATTCAGTTTAGTGGGTGCAAGGGTTAACCACACTCCCTAGTCTATACTAGACGTAAGAGAAATGCCCAGAACTCCCTTTTAATGCCACCAACAATAAACTATCAATCCTATAGCTCCAATACTGCCACCACTTAAAATTTATTAAAGGGAAAATCCTAAGAAAAAACACAGACTTTACACATTAATTCTCTAAATACAATTTAGTAGAAAATAACCTAAATTATACAGTTCTAATATTCCAGTCTCTTTCAGTAACGTGGTTCAATTATTAGACAAAGGCCAAACTTAATAAAAGAATGATTTATTATGCCAAAAATATTATGCACAATGCATTATTAATAAAAGTTGGTACAAATAACATGACACATTAGCAAACAGTGTTTTAAAATAAAATAGGAGAAAAATAACAGACCTAATACTAAACTAGCTTATGAGTCTGCCCCCAGGGAGATGGGCAAGAAGAAAAGTTGTCACTCACGCTGTAGCAAGCAGCCTCCCATGTAGAATGAACACCTTATTGTTAAAAACATAAGATTCTTATACCATTTTCCAGAGATTAGGTTGCCTGACCACACCCTCCTGGGCGGGCTAAGAAACCCCCCTGTCTTTATGCCCTTCAATAGACTAAGTTCTTGCCTGAAATTATACAATCCATTATAATTTCTGCTAGGTAACTATTTCTATATTTACATATCGAGAACCTCTTAGTTTCATTGGGAGAATCGGTTTGATATCAAATATGCCATAGGTGGTCATAATTACCTTCATTTAAGGTAATAACAGTTTTAACACACATAAGTACATAATATACCAATGTCCTTTCAGTGACATGGTCAGTTTTTGTGATGGAGGCCCTGTTTTGCATCATGCATTCTATTGACAACCTAAGCCATAAACCCTTCCCTGTGCATTTTCTGAAACTAAGAGCTTGAGTGGCTTTATGACTCAATGCATACACAATAACACTTGGTGGGGCTATTTAGGAGGCTCCTGGCACTTCAAAGAAAACACACAATTCTTTTTGAAAAACAAATAACTGTTTTGAGTTCAAGCTACACAGAATTAACACCTTCTTAGTTAAAGCCTGAGGTTTTCGTGACACCTCCCCCAATAAGAGACGCAAAAGGGGGTGGTTACGAGCCATTCCCGATGCGTATCAAAGGGAGCTTCCCCTTGCGGTGATAACGCCATTGCCAGACAAATTGCACATAGCAGTTTTGCCAGCAGGATGCCCTCCTTTTAAAAGTGACACACTAGTTGCTCTACCCAACTGATTTAATATATTACAGGGCTCCTCCCATGCAGCCTGTAGCTGGTTCTGCCTCATGGTTGTTAGTACCAGAACATTTTGCCCCATCTCATATACTCCCTCTCTGGCAGTAAAATCCTGCAATTGTTTTTGTGGGAATATGGCATCTCTGGGTTTTGCAGGTACCTCCCCCAATAAGGCTTACATCTTATCCCTGAATAACATCCCCTTGTACAGAGGTGCCTGTGAAACCTAGGGTCTTGCTACCTATGGTGTGCTCTCTGAACATATTGTGTGCTGTCAGTTGCTGCTTAACTACCATGGGATCTTGCCCGCCCACTGGAGTAGAATTCCTGTACTCCTGCACTCTGTTATGGCTGGTAGGGGGTTGACTAACTGCCCCCCTCCTCTTAACTGTGGGTCCCAGCTGCTGAGCCTGCTGGGGGACTTTGAGGCTGCACGCCTATCACTGTATTTGCTGACTGGCACTGTGGGGCTGTGTAAATACACTTCTCTGTACTCCCCCACCCTGTGCCTGCAGTCTGGGTCAGTCTCTGTCCCCTAGCCTGTGCAGTCTGTTTATAGGTCACAGCTGAGGTTACTGGGGTCTCTGTCACCCACAATCCTTCACACTCACTCTGGGGGTCCCTCAAAGAGTATCCTGTACCCTCCTCCCCCACACACTCTGAAATCTGTGGCTCTGCTGCTTCTGTCATAGAGTGGGCTAGCTTGCCCCCCTGCTCTCTCTCACAGTCAGTCTGCCACTTTGCATCCTCACACAGAATCTGGGATCCTTCTGACACTGGTGCAGACAAGCACACATCTTCCTTCTGCCATTTATCCCAACTATTGTGTCTTCTCACAGGGAATGGAATTGGCCCTGGCACAGACTGGCACACATCATCCAGCGGCCCAGTCACCCAGTCATTCTCTCCCCGTCAATCTCACCTCCTTCTATGGAATCCACTGATTCAATCACAGACAGACACGCACCCTTCATCTGCCTCCTCTCACAGACAGTTTCTCCCCGTACAGCTAAACTTGGTTCAGGCACAGACAGACCCACATAGTCTATCTGCCTTTCTCCCCCATCAGTCTCACCCTGTACAGCTAACTGTAATTCTGCTGATACTGCTGGTTTAAGTACAGGAAGATACACACCGTCTGTCTGTCGTTCTCCCCAGTCAGTTTCTCTTCTTACAGATTTAGCTCTCAGCACAGACACCGCCAGTTCAGGCACAGCCCTGCGAACACATGTACTCTGTCCTCCCTCCTGGTCATAATGTCTCTGAGCATTTTTACACACAGCCCTTTCCACATAAGGGTCTGCAACTAATGTCACTAGGTCACATGTAGCATTGTCAGGCACATAAAGAGATAACAATCTACCCAAATCAGTACCCAGTAAAACATCATTAGGAATATTTTCAGATACCCCCCCATTTCTTAAACCTCTCCCCGCTCCCCAATCAAGATATACACTTGCCATAGGCACTGCAAGTTTCATTCCCCCAATCCCTTTAACTGCTAGAGTCTTTCCAGGGATAATGTTCTCAGAGTTCACTAGCTTTGGACGCACAATAGTCACTTCTGCACCCGTGTCCCTCAGCCCCAAGGTTACCTTGTCTCCAACAGTCACAGGTTGCAAGTTCTCATGGTTGTTTTCCTCTGGACAGGTAACAAACAAAACAGATGCTGGTACTTCTGAGGGATTACCCCCTCCAGCTGATTGCTCCAAGTTAATCCTCTCTGTGCAAATGGAGCTGATGTGGCCCACTTTGTTGCAAGCAAAACATCTGCAGGTATCCCCTTGCCCAGATGCAGCACTCGCCCCTCCTTTCCCAGAGGGAGCAGACACACTAGATAAAGGCACAGCAGGTTTGTGAAGGGGGGGTCGTGCAGCAGCTCCCTTAGAAAAGGATTTTCTCCCATTCCCTGGTGACCTGTTGGCTGTGTAAAAATCAGCCAGCTCGCCAGCTTCCAATGCTGTTATGGGCTTCCGATCCAAAACCCATTATTGAACTTCGGCAGGGTACAGCTGCATAAATTTCTCCTTCACAATCAAATCTTCCAGCTCCTCCATAGTGACAACTTTTAATCCTCTGACCCACTGTTTAAAGGCTGTCATCAAGTTCCCAACAGCTGCAGTAAGCTTTCTGCAGAGAATGGAATTTCTTTCTGTACACCTCAGGAGTAAGATTATATCTCCTCTGCAGTGCAGCTTTAATGGAATCATAGTCCTGATCAAACTCTGGGGGTAGTTCAGCAAATGCCTCCAGTGCAGGACCTTTCAGGCCAGGGGTAAGGTACTTGGCCCACTGCTCCCTTGGCAACTGGAACTGTCTGCAAACTTTCTCAAAGCTATGCAGGAATACATCCACATCTCCATCTTTCTCCAGAGTGGGAAAATTCTCTGCACGCACTCTGGGAGCAGGTGGGTCTCTAGGTTCACTAACAACAGGTGAGACCATCCCTCTCTCCAACCGTGCAAGCTGTAGCTGATACTCTCTCTCAGCCTGTCGTTCAGCAGCCTGTCTTTCAGCTGCCAGAGCCTCTCTCAGCTTCCCTAGCTGCCTGTCTCTCAGCTGCTTCCGCGGCTGCCTGTCTCTCAGCTGCTTTCACAGCAGCCTGTCTCTCATAAAATTTTGTAATCAGTTCCATGCGCAAACTTGCATCCACTGAGCCCATATGTTTAAGAACAGTTTGCAAATAACAGTCCAATGGATCCCCAGATCCTGATGAAGCACTGCCCACAGCTGCAGACATCTCTCCTGAGACTTCAACTGGTGTGATTTGGCTGTTATCATATTCAACAAGAGCTTGTATTAGTAAATCTTTGTTCTTTGAACGTGTTGGAATATCACGTTCCTGGCATAGGAGCCTCAGTGTCTCTTTAGATTGCTGCTCGTATGATTGCATAGCAAAAATAAAATAGAAAAGAAAAACAGAGAATAGGGAAGGGGACTGTTTGCAATGTGTGACTATATAATGCACTGAGTTTTAGCCTTTGGAAATTGTAAGAAACAATTTCTTTTAGTACCGGGATTTTCACACTAGCAAATCCACACGCACTAAAATCTAATAATAAAAAAATTATCTACACCGCTGCCCACCAATTTGTGATGAACCAAGGTTATCCAACCCTGCGCCAGACACTTATTTGGCACTGAAAGGGGTTATCAGCCCCTTTTACTGTTACAAATAGGTCACAATCTAGCCACACCAGGCAAGCTTGTGATTCAGTTTAGTGGGTGCAAGGGTTAACCACACTCCCTAGTCTGTACTAGACATAAGAGAAATGCCCAAAACTCCCTTTTAATGCCACCAACAATAAACTATCAATCCTATAGCTTCAATACTGCCACCACTTAAAATTTATTAAAGGGAAAATCCTAAGAAAAAAACACAGACTTTACACATTAACTCTCTAAATACAATTTAGCAGAAAATAACCTAAATTATACAGTTCTAATATTCCAGTCTCTTTCAGTAATGTGGTTCAATTATTAGACAAAGGCCAAACTTAATAAAAGAATGATTTATTATGCCAAAAATATTATGCACAATGCATTATTAATAAAACTTGGTACTTTAGCAAACAGTGTTTTAAAATAAAATAGGAGAAAAATAACAGACCTAATACTAAACTAGCTTATGAGTCTGCCCCCAGGGAGATGGGCAAGAAGAAAAGTTGTCACTCACGCTGTAGCAAGCAGCCTCCCATGTAGAATGAACACCTTATTGTTAAAAACATAAGATTCTTATACCATTTTCCAGAGATTAGGTTGCCTGACCACACCCTCCTGGGCGGGCTAAGAAACCCCCCTGTCTTTATGCCCTTCAATAGACTAAGTTCTTGCCTGAAATTATACAATCCATTATAATTTCTGCTAGGAAACTATTTCTATATTTACATATTGAGAACCTCTTAGTTTCATTGGGAGAATCGGTTTGATATCAAATATGCCATAGGTATATAACAGTTATAACAGTTTTAACACACATAAGTACATAATATACCAATGTCCTTTCAGTGACCTGGTCAGTTTTTGTGATGGAGGCCCTGTTTTGCATCATGCATTCTATTGACAACCAAAGCCATAAACCCTTTCCTGTGTATTTTCTGAAACTAAGAGTTTGAGTGTATGACTGCATACACAATAACACTTGGTGGGGCTATTTAGGAGGCTCCTGGCACTTCAAAGAAAACACACAATTCTTCTTGAAAAACAAATAACTGTTTTGAGTTCAAGCTACACAGAATTAACCCCTTCTTAGTTAAAGCCTGAGGTTTTCGTGACAGAGTTTCAGAAATATTTATGGGTAACCTCGCCTATCTAGGAGACCAAACTCCCTGAGCTCTCCATAAACCCCAGACAGCACCCTAACCTAACAGGCTGGCAGCTGTGGAAATTACTACCCACAGTGGCCAAAAAAGGAGGCTCCCTGAACCAAGGAATGGTGAATCTGCCAACAATTTAGAGACTTGTCTTGTGATCTAACAGGATCCTGTAAGAAAAATCCTTCCCATTCTATTCAAACAGCATATGCAATTGGAGGGTCGAAGATGAAATCTGGCAAATGGAACTGCATCTGAAACAGCCACCATGAGACCCACAACTTCCATGTACTAAGCAAAGGAAGGGAAAGGGTTCAGCTGCAGAAGGGCACAGGCCTGTGTTGCAGCTTCAGTTTACTCTGACCTGACAGGGACAAATTCAATTTGCTGGATCCATTATGCACTGCAGAAAAGACACACTGGTAATGAGGATTTAAATCTTCCAAAGAGCTCTCCATTTTCCAACATGACTCTGAAGCAACATCTGAGTGTGAGGCACAGCCAGATGAAAAGAAAGGGCCTGAAATGGAAGATTGTCCAAGTAAGGAACTACAGAGATTTGTTGAGTAGGAAATACAGACAACAGAGCTCTGAACACTTTTGTAAAAACTCTGGGAGCTGGAGCCAGACCAAAATATAATGCTCAGCAAAAACAGCAAATCTCAGGAATCTTGACATAATCCCTGTGAATAGGGATATTTAAATAAGCATTTTGTAAGTCAATGGTAGAAATAAACTGACCCTCCCGCACTAAAGAAAATAAAGTGCAAATTATCTCCAACTCGACAGTAGAAATTTTCAGGAATGTGTCCAAAATTTGGAGATACAAAATAGGTAAAAAAAAAACTAAATGTATGCTTACCTGAAAAATTTATTTATTTTATGGTGGTGAGAGTCCACGATCCATTACTCCTGGGAAACAGCATTCCTAACAACTAGGAGGAGGCAAAGATTCCCAAACTCCAAGTGCCCTATGAAACCCCTCCCACCTCTATCATAACCAGTCTGACGTATATAGCCAAGCAAAAAAGAGACAGCAAAATGAAATAAAGAACAAAAAAATGATCATGGAAAAAAAAGAGGAGCTAAAAAATACAGAGAAAGATATCCCCAGAAAAAAAAGTCAGGATGGAGTCTTTGTGGACTGTCACCATCATGAAAGAAATATATTTATCAGGTAAGCATAAATTATGCTTTCTTTCATATAGGTAATGAGAGTCGACGATCCATTACTCCTGGAAAACTAATAAACATGCAGTGAAGCCCATGAGTAATGCAAGCAAGACCAGCATGAGACATCTAATAAAACGTTTACATTTATTTATTTGTTTTTACTTTTTTTTTTTGCCAACACAAGAAATAGTTATAATTAAATACAGCATTTTTTAAATGCAAAAAGAGAAAGAAAAAATAGCATTGAGAAAAAAACTCAAGTAGAAACAACAGCGGGAAGGACTTTCCTACCAAAAGGCTGCTTCAGAAGTAGCAAAAGACATCAAAATGGTGAAAGCTTGTGAAAGTATGTAGGGAAGACAAATCTGATCTAGAGAGGCCTCATTCTTAAAGACCCAAGATGTGGCCACTGACCTAGTAGAAAGGGCAGTAATTCGTTTAGGAGGAGACTGACCCACCTCCAAGTAAGCCTTCTGAATCACAAGCTTAAAAGGACATGAAACCCCAAATTTTTCTTTCATGATTTAGGTAGAACATACAATTTCAAACAACTTTCCAATTTACTTCTATTATTTAATTTGCTTCCTTCTCTTGTTATCCTTTGCTGAAAGGTTTATCTAGGTAAGCTCAGGAGCAGCAAATAAACTAGGTTCTAGCTGCTAATTGGTGGCTGCATATTTATATACCGATTGTCATTATCTCACCTATGTGTTTAGTTAGGAAACAGTAGTGCATTGCTGCTCCTTCAACAAATGATACCAAGAGAATGAAGCAAATTTGATAATAGAAGTAACTTGGAAAGTTGTTTAAAAGTGTATGTTCTACCTAAATCATGAAAGAAAAAAATGTGGGTTTCATGTCCCTTTAAGCCATGAAGCCAAAAAAACAGCGCTAGCGTCCTGACCTTTCCTAGAACCAAAAGAATGAATGAACAAACAAACTAGAAGTTTGTCTGCAAACCTTAGTTGCCTGCAAATAATATTTTTATGCTCTGACAACATCCAAATTATGGAAAAGTCTCTCAGCAGAATTCTTGGGATTAGGAAAAAAAAAAAAGGGAACTACAATTCCTCTACTCATGTTGTGTGACACTCAAGTCAAAATTCAACTTTAATGATTCAGATAGAGCATGCACTTTTAAAGAACTGTCCAATTTACTTCCATTAACAAAATGTGCACAGTCTTTTTATATTTACACTTTTTGCGTCACCAGCTCCTACTAAGCATGTGCAAGAATTCACAATATATATATATATATATATATATATATATATATATATATATATATATATATATATATATATATATATATATATATATATGCATTTGTGATTGGCTGATTGCTGTCACTTGACATGGGGGAGTGGAAACAGACATAACTTTGAAATTTTTTTAGAATAATAAATCTGCTATTCTAAGTGCAATAGCATTGTCTTTTTATCATACATTTGTTTATTATGCAAATCTACTGTATTTACTGGTCCTTAAGTTCTCAAAACTGCCTTATCCTGATGAAGAATAAGATAAGGAGGATCACAAGACAGAGCAGACAACTCAAACTCTTCTAGCAGAAGAAATTGCTAAAAGAAACAAAACCTGCCAGGATAAAAATTTGATATCCAATTTATGCATGGGCTCAAATGGAGAAGCCTGCAAAACCCTTAAAACCAAGTTAAGAATCCAAGGAAGCAAAATTGGTTTAACTACAGGCTTAATTCTGACCAAAACCTGTAAAAAAACAATGAAAATCAAGACAATTAGCAATATTTTTATGAGACAGAACCAAAAGAGCAGAAATCTTAACCTTAAAGTGACCATTGGAACAAAAAAGGGGACTTTCATTCATGAAGCATAAAATACTTCATGCAGAAACCTCCTTTATTTGTTTTAATCATTCGCTGCACTGAGCTGTTCAGGCAGCCCACGGCAAGATGCTGTTTTGCTAAGAGGTGACAATTTCACTCCCCTGAATGTAGGGAAAGACTACTTAGAAACCCAGCAAATGGAACAGCATCAGATGCGGCAATTAGAAGGACTAAAACCTCCATAAAAAGGTCAATTGAAGGGCGCAGAGCAGATCGAAAATGTAAACAAGCGGCCACCAGCTTCAACCTCCTTGATTCTGTCAAAGAAATTCTCATGGGAACTAAATCTATCTGTACACCCTGAAAAGTGACCCTTGATAGAGGGACAAGAGAACTATTTGGAAAATGGATTTTCCAACCATGCTGTTGAAGAAACAACATGAGTCTGTGGTTGTGAGATACAGCTAAAGGAAAATATGGAGCTGGAACCAAGATATTATCCAGGTAAGGAAACACTGAAATACTCTGGACCCTTATTACTGCAAACAGCGAATCCAGAATCCTGGAAGCAGTAGCCAGACCAATGAAAGAGTAACAAACTAATAATGTTTGTCTAGGTAAGTGAACATTAGAAACTGGCAATGATCCTTGTGAATAGAACATGAAGATATGCATCCTCTAAATCTATTGTAGACATTAATTGACTTTACTGCACCAAAGGCAGAATAGTCCAAATGGTTTCTATTTTGAAAGTAGGAACTCTGAGAAACTTGTTCAGAACTTTTAAATCCAGGACAGGCCTGAAAGTTTCCTTCTTCATTGGAACACTGAAGAGGTTTGAATAAAACCCCAAACTTTGTTCCTGAAATGGAACTGGTTCTAAGACTCCCATAGATACTATGTCTGAAACAGACTGAAACAAGTCATTGTGTTCAAAGGAGCCTTTGGAACATGGGACACAAAAAACCTTCCTGGGAGGTCTTACCCTGAAACCTATACAGTAACCATGAGAAACAAAAAATATTTCAAACCCAGGGATCCTGAAACCAAATCTCCTGATTGCGGAGGTCTGCCCCTTACCAGAGAATCGGGATCTGGGGCCACACCTTCATGCAGACTTATTAGTGGAAGCAGGCTTCTTAGGCTGCTTAGATCTGTTGCAGATTGAACTAGGGTACCAAGAACTATTGGAGGATGCCGGCTTTTGAGAAGAAGAGGAACATTTATGTTCTTTGTTACAAAAGGAAAGAAAACAATAAGGAGGTTTACATTTACCCCAAGACTTCTTGTTTTGAGGAAGACTAGCTCCTTTAGGACATACAACTTTAGCAAAAAACAGAATTAGACTGATTAGAATACAATATGTCATTTAAACAAGAAATGCACAGCTGAGCTGGGGGCAATACATCAGTCAATTTACAATATACACATTTCACAATGGATGGAGAGTGTCCAGATGAGTAAGCTTCTAAAGAAGTTTTAGGGATAGATATAGATGGCTTCCTTTTAACTGAAAATCATCAAAAGAGATTATTAAATACTAATCTATATTCTCCAAAGTGGTCTGGCATGTGACCTGCACCTTAATGCGGTCTTGAAGGCTGGAGTAGACTTTTTGGACTGTTTATATGTTTTGGATCAAAAAGGGCTGAACTTCCAGGAAGATTTGGAGTAGCCATAACTCTGGGCAGAAGTTTTTTGAGCCTTAGATTGACTAAGGAAATTAAAGTGCCCTGCAGATCTAGGCTTACCCTTAGATTTTATTTTTATCTTGGGCAGAAAATCTATCATACCCCAACCACTGTGGCAATAATAGCATCCAAACAAACAGTGATTTATTATGAAAGGGGACGGAAAGCAATCTGTGTTTAGACAACAGGGGCCAGATTACATGTGGCTTGCTAAACTTTTTTTCCGCTGGTGTGCTAACTACGCTCAAAGTAAAAAATTATTGCGACGCATTAGTGCATGTCTTAAAAGTAAAAAGCTACTAATCAAGCAAAAACATAATTTATGTAAGAACTTACCTGATAAATTCATTTCTTTCATATTAACAAGAGTCCATGAGCTAGTGACGTATGGGATATACATTCCTACCAGGAGGGGCAAAGTTTCCCAAACCTTAAAATGCCTATAAATACACCCCTCACCACACCCACAAATCAGTTTAACGAATAGCCAAGAAGTGGGGTGATAAGAAAAAAAGTGCGAAGCATATAAAATAAGGAATTGGAATAATTGTGCTTTATACAAAAAAAAATCATAACCACCCCAAAAAAGGGTGGGCCTCATGGACTCTTGTTAATATGAAAGAAATGAATTTATCAGGTAAGTTCTTACATAAATTATGTTTTCTTTCATGTAATTAACAAGAGTCCATGAGCTAGTGACGTATGGGATAATGACTACCCAAGATGTGGATCTTTCCACACAAGAGTCACTAGAGAGGGAGGGATAAAATAAAGACAGCCAATTCCTGCTGAAAATAATCCACACCCAAAATAAAGTTTAACAAAAAACATAAGCAGAAGATTCAAACTGAAACCGCTGCCTGAAGAACTTTTCTACCAAAAACTGCTTCAGAAGAAGAAAATACATCAAAATGGTAGAATTTAGTAAAAGTATGCAAAGAGGACCAAGTTGCTGCTTTGCAGATCTGGTCAACCGAAGCTTCATTCCTAAACGCCCAGGAAGTAGATACTGACCTAGTAGAATGAGCTGTAATTCTCTGAGGCGGAATTTTACCCGACTCAACATAGGCAAGATGATTTAAAGATTTCAACCAAGATGCCAAAGAAATGACAGAAGCTTTCTGGCCTTTCCTAGAACCGGAAAAGATAAGAAATAGACTAGAAGTCTTACAGAAAGATTTCGTAGCTTCAACATAATATTTCAAAGCTCTAACAACATCCAAAGAATGCAACGATTTCTCCTTAGAATTCTTAGGATTAGGACATAATGAAGGAACCACAATTTCTCTACTAATGTTGTTGGAATTCACAACTTTAGGTAAAATTCAAAAGAAGTTCGCAACACCGCCTTATCCTGATGAAGAATCAGAAAAGGAGACTCATAAGAAAGAGCAGATAATTCAGAAACTCTTCTGGCAGAAGAGATGGCCAAAAGGAACAAAACTTTCCAAGAAAGTAATTAATATCCAATGAATGCATAGGTTCAAATGGAGGAGCTTGAAGAGCCCCCAGAACCAAATTCAAACTCCAAGGAGGAGAAATTGACTTAATGACAGGCTTTATACAAACCAAAGCTTGTACAAAACAATGAATATCAGGAAGAATAGCAATCTTTCTGTGAAAAAGAACAGAAAGAGCAGAGATTTGACCTTTCAAGGAACTTGCGGACAAACCCTTATCTAAACCATCCTGAAGAAATTGTAATATTCTCGGTATTCTAAAAGAATGCCAAGAAAAATGATAAGAAAGACACCAAGAAATATAAGTCTTCCAGACTCTATAATATATCTCTCTGGATACAGATGTACGAGTCTGTAACATAGTATTAATCACAGAGTCAGAGAAACCTCTTTGACCAAGAATCAAGCGTTCAATCTCCATACCTTTAAATTTAAGGATTTCAGATCCTGATGGAAAAAAGGACCTTGAGACAAAAGGTCTGGTCTTAACGGAAGAGTCCACGGTTGGCAAGAGGCCATCCGGACAAGATCCGCATACCAAAACCTGTGAGGCCATGCCGGAGCTACCAGCAGAACAAACGAGCATTCCTTCAGAATCTTGGAGATTACTCTTGGAAGAAGAACTAGAGGCGGAAAGATATAGGCAGGATGATACTTCCAAGGAAGTGAAAATGCATCCACTGCCTCCGCCTGAGGATCCCGGGATCTGGACAGATACCTGGGAAGTTTCTTGTTTAGATGAGAAGCCATCAGAACTATTTCTGGAAGTTCCCACATTTGAACAATCTGAAGAAATACCTCTGGGTGAAGAGACCATTCGCCCGGATGCAACGTTTGGCGACTGAGATAATCCGCTTTCCAATTGTCCATACCTGGGATATAAACCGCAGAGATTAGACAGGAGCTGGATTCCGCCCAAACCAAAATTCGAGATACTTCTTTCATAGCCAGAGGACTGTGAGTCCCTCCTTGATGATTGATGTATGCCACAGTTGTGACAATGTCTTATCTGAAAACAATGAACAACTCTCTCTTCAGAAGAGGCCAAGACTGAAGAGCTCTGAAAATTGCACGGGGTTCCAAAATATTGATCGGAAATCTCACCTCCTGAGATTCCCAAACCCCTTGTGCCGTCAGATACCCCCACACAGCTCCCCAACCTGTAAGACTCATATCTGTTGAGATTATAGTCCAGGTCGGAAGAACAAAGAAGCCCCCTGAACTAAACGATGGTGATCTGTCCACCATGTCAGAGAGTGTCGTAAAATCGGTTTAAAGATATTAATTGAGATATCTTTGAGTAATCCCTGCACCATTGGTTCAGCATACAGAGCTGAAGAGGTCGCATGTGAAAACGAGCAAAGGAGATCGCATCTGATGCGGCAGTCCTAAGATCCAACATTTCCATGCATAAGGCTACCAAAGGGAATGATTGTGACTGAAGGTTTTGACAAGCTGATATCAATGTTAAACTTCTCTTGTCTGACAAGGACAGAGTCATAGACACTGAATTTATCTAGAAACCTAAAAAGGTTACCCTTGTCTGAGGAATCAATAAACTGATTGGTAAATTGATCCTCCAACCATGAACTTGAAGAAACAACACAAGTCGATTCGTATGAGATTCTTCGAAAATGAGAAGACTGAGCAAGTACCAAGATATCGTCCAAATAAGGAAATACCAAAACCCTGTTCTCTGATTACAGAAAGAAGGGCACCGAGAACCTTTGAAAAAAATTCTTGGAACTGAGGCTAGGCCAAATAGTAGAGCCACAAAACAGGTAAAGCTTGTCTAAAAAGAGAATCTCAGACACTAAAAGTGATCTGGATGAATCGGAATATGCAGATACACATCCTGTAAATCTATTGTAGACATATAATGCCCTTGCTAAACAAAAGGCAGGATAGTCCTACAGTAACCATCTTGAATGTTGGTATCCTAACATAACGAATCAATAATGATAGATCCAGAACTGGTCTGAAGGAATTGACCTTCTTTGGTACAATGAAGAGATAAAATAAAACCCCAGCCCCTGTTCCAGAACTGGAACTGGCATAAATACTCCAGCCAACTCTAGATCTGAAACACATTTCAGAAATGCTGAGCCTTGCTGTGTTAACTGGGACACGGGAAAGAAAAGAATCTCTTAGCAGGAGGCCTTAACTTGAAGCCAATTCTGTACCTTTCTGAAACAATGTTTCTGAAACCAGAGATTAAGAACGGAATTGATCCAAATTTCTTTGAAGAAAACGTAATCTGCCCCATACCAGCTGAGCTGGAATAAGGGCCGCACCTTCATAGGTACTTAGGAGCTGGCTATAGGTTTCTATAAGGCTCGGATATATTCCAAACTGGAAATAGTTTCCAAACTGATACCGCTCCTGAGGATGAAGGATCAGGCTTTTGTTCCTTGTTGTGAGGAAAGGAACGAAATGAATATTTACCCTGGAAAGAAAAGGAAAGCAAAGTTGACTTAGAAGACATGTCAGCATTCCAAGTTTTAATCCATAAAGCTTTTCTAGCTAAAATAGCTAGAGACATATACCTGACATCAACTCTAATGATATCAAAAGATGGTATCACCAACAAAATTATTAGCATGTTATAGAATAATAATAATGCTATAAAATTATGATCTGTTACTTGTTGCGCTAAAGCTTCTAACCAAAAAGTTGAAGCTGCAGCAACATCCGCTAAAAATATAGCAGGTCTAAGAAGATTACCTGAACATAAGTAAGCTTTTCTTAGAAAGGATTCAATTTTCCTATCTAAAGGATCCTTAAATGAAGTACTATCTGCCATAGGAATAGTAGTACATTAGCAGGAGTAGAGACAGCCCCATAACCTTAGGGATTTTTGTCCCAAAAAACTCTAATCTGTCAGATGGCACAGGATATAATTTGCTTAAACGTCTAGAAGGAGTAAATAAATTACCCAAATTATTCCATTCCCTGGAAATTACTTCAGAAATAGCATCAGGGAGATAAAACACTTCTGGAATAACTACAGGAGATTTAAAAACCTTATTTAAACGTTTACATTTAGTATCAAGAGGACCAAAATCCTCTATTTCTAATGCAAATAATACTTCTTTAAGTGAAGAACGAATAAATTCCATCTTGAACAAATACAAAGATTTATCAGCATCAACCTCTGAGACAGAAACCTCTGAACCAGAAGAACCATTATCAGTATCAGAATGATGATGTTCATTTAAAAATTCATCTGAAAAAAAGAGAAGTTTTAAAAGACTTTTATGTATACTAGAAGGAGAAATAACAGACATAGCCTTCTTAATGGATTTAAAATAAATAAAATCTCTTATGTTATCAGGAACACTCTGAAAATTAGATGTTGACGGAACAGCAACAGGTAATGTAACAGTACTAAAGGAAATTTTATCTGCATTAATAAGTTTGACATGACATGCAATACAAATAACAGCTGGAGAAACAGATACCAAAAGTTTATAGCAGACTTAGCTTGGTAGCTCCAGCACTGTGCAGTGATTTTCCTGTAGTAACTTCTGACTCAGTTGCAACGTGGAACATCTTGCAATATGTAAAAGAAAAAAACAACATATAAAGCAAAATTGATCAAATTCCTTAAATGACAGTTTCAGGAATGGGAAAAAAATGCCAGAGAACAAGCTTCTAGCAACCAGAAGCAATAAATAATGAGACTTAAATAATGTGGAGACAAAAATGACGCCCATATTTTTTAGCGCCAAAAAAGACGCCCACATTATTTGGCGCCTAAATGCTTTTGGCGCCAAAAATGACGCCACATCCGGAACGCCGACATTTTTGGCGCAAAATAACGTCAAAGAATGACGCAACTTCCGGCGACACGTATGACGCCGGAAACGGAAATAGAATTTTTGCGCCAAAAAAAGTCCGCGCCAAGAATGACGCAATAAAATGAAGCATTTTCAGCCCCCGCGAGCCTAACAGCCCACAGGGAAAAAGTCAAATTTTAAGGTAAAATATGTTAAATTAAAATGCATTATCCCAAATATGAAACTGACGGTCTGAAAATAAGGAAAGTGAACATTCTGAGTCAAGGCAAATAAATGTTTGAATACATATATTTAGAACTTTATAAACAAAGTGCCCAACCATAGCTAGGAGTGTCACAGAAAATAAGACTTACTTACCCCAGGACACTCATCTACATATAGCAGATAGCCAAACCAGTACTGAAACGAGAATCAGCAGAGGTAATGGTATATATAAGAGTATATCGTCGATCTGAAAAGGGAGGTAAGAGATGAATCTCTACGACCGATAACAGAGAACCTATGAAATAGACCCCTTAGAAGGAGATCACTGCATTCAAATAGGCAATACTCTCCTCACATCCCTCTGACATTCACTGCACGCTGAGAGGAAAACCGGGCTCCAACTTGCTGCGGAGCGCATATCAACGTAGAATCTAGCACAAACTTACTTCACCACCTCCATCGGAGGCAAAGTTTGTAAAACTGATTTGTGGGTGTGGTGAGGGGTGTATTTATAGGCATTTTAAGGTTTGGGAAACTTTGCCCCTCCTGGTAGGAATGTATATCCCATACGTCACTAGCTCATGGACTCTTGTTAATTACATGAAAGAAATAAAATCGTAATCTTTCACTTAGTAGATCTATAAAGAGAGACAAAAACATAAATTATGCTTACCTGATAATTTTATTTCCATCGTGGGGAGGAGAGTCCACGGCTTCATTCATTACTTTTGGGAATAAAGCACCTGGCCACCAGGAGGAGGCAAAGACACCCCAGCCAAAGGCTTAAAATACCTCCCCCACTCCCCTCCTCCCCCAGTCATTCTGCCGAGGGAACAAGGAACAGCAGGAGAAATATCAGGGTATAAATGGTGCCAGAAGATAAATTAAATTTAGGTCCGCCCACCGGAGTTACGGTCAGGAGCCGTGGACTCTCCTCCCCACGATAGAAATTAAATTATTTGGTAAGCATACTTTATGTTTTCCATCTAAAGTGGAGGAGAGTCCACGGCTTCATTCATTACTTTTGGGAAACATATACCCAAGCTTTAGAGGACACTGAATGAAACCGGGAGGGTAAAAATGTGGGCCCTAATCTGAGGCCTGTAAAACCTCTCTCCCAAAAGCAGCTTCCGCAGAAGCAAAACGTCAAATTTGTAAAACTTTGTAAAAGTGTGTAAGGAGGACCAGGTAGCCTTACCAATCTGCTTTATAGAGGCCTCATTCTTGAAGGCTCAAGATGAAGCCACAGCTCTAGTTGAATGAACTGTGACCCTCTAAGGAGGCTTATGTCCCGCTGTCTCATAGGCCAAGCGAATCAAACTCCTCAACCAAAAAGACAAAGAAGTAGAAGAGGCCCTCTGCCCCTTGCGCTTCCCGGAAAACACCACAAAAAGAGATGTAGACTGTCTAATCCTTTGTAGCCTGAAGATAGAACTTCAAGGCATGAACCACATCCAGATTATTAAGTAACCTCTCCTTAGAAGACGAAGGATTAGGACACAAAGTAGGAACAATTATTTCCTGATTGATGTAACGGTTAGACACCACCTTGGGAAGAAACCCCAAACCGGTGCAAAGAACCGCCTTATCCGCATGAAAAACCAGGTAAGGAGGCTCGAATTGCAAGGCAGCGAGCTCAGATACTCTGCGTGCCGATGCAACAGCCAACAGGAAGAGAAACTTCCAGGACAGAATCTTAATGTAAATGGAATGCATACGCAATACCAAGTTTAAGCTCCATGGGGGAGCAGACTGCCTAAAGAAAGGCCTGATTCTAGACAGAACCTGAACAAAAGATTGAATGTCAGGAAGCTCAGCGAGTCTCCTGTGCAACAAGACTGATAATGCCGAAATCTGTCCCTTTAAGGAACTAGCGGCAAGACCCTTCTCCAAACCCTCCTGGAGAAGGGCTTTCTCACACCAGGACAAGTAAGTCCTCCACACCTTATGGTAGATGCGACGAGTGACTGGCTTCCTTGCCTGAACTAAAATGTCAATCACACTTTCAGAAAAACCTCTCTTGGCGAAGACTAAGCGTTCAATCTACACGCAGTCAGCCTCAGAGAAACGAGATTTTGAAAGGGACCCTGTTCCAGCAGATCCCTGAGACAGGGTAACCTTCATGGTGGAGAGGATGACATCCCCACCAAATCCGAAAACCCCGTCCTCCGTGGCCACGATGGAGCAATCAGGATGGCCGAAGCACGCTCCTGTTTGATGTGTGCCACTACACGAGGTAGAAGTGGTAACGGTGGAAATATTTAAGCTAGGCTGAATCCCCAAGGTACTGCTAAGGCATTTATCAGCTCTGCCTGGGGATCCTTCAATCTCGACCCGTATTGGGGTAGCTTGCAATTGAGTCTGGATGCCATGAGATCTATCTCCAGCGTTCCCCATCTGAGACAAATCTCCGCAAACACTTCGGGGTGAAGAGACCATTCCCCCGGATGGAAGGATTGCCTGCTGAGAAAGTCTGCTTCCAAGTTTTCTACACCCAAAATGTGGATCGCTGAAAGCGAGCAGCTGTGGGACTCTGCCCATTCCAAAATCCGAGACACCTCCCTCATTGCTAGGGACCTCCTCGTACCCCCCTGATGGTTGATGTAAGCCACCGAGGTAATGTTGTCAGTCTGGAATCTGATGAAGCTGAACGAGCCCGCCCTCAGAGCATTGTAAATTGCTCGAAGTTCCAGAATATTTATCGGAAGGAGAATACTCCCGGGTCCATTTTCCTTGTGCCATCCTGGCACCCCAAACAGCTCCCCATCCTGCGAGACTCGTGTCCGTGGTCACAATTTCCCAGGACGGTCTCAAGAAGGATGTCCCCAGGGACAGATGCTCCGGACGGGTCCACCAAGAGAGGGAGTCCCTGGTCCGAGAATCCATGGATATCCGCTGGGATAGATCTGAATGATCACCGTTCCACTGTCTCAACATGCACAATTGAAGAGGTCTGAGATGGAACCTGTTGAAAGGGATTACGTCTATGCTGGAGACCAAGAGCCCGATCATCTCCATACACTGAGCCACCGAAGGGCTTGAGGAGGACTAAAGGGCAAGACAGGTGGACGCAATCTTCCTGCGTCGATCTGTGAGAAATATTATCATGGACATAGAGTCTATTATCGTGCCCAGGAACTCCACCCTGTTGCTGGGAACCAGGGAACTCTTTCCTGAGTTGATATTCCAACTGTGAGATTGGAGCAAGAAAAGAAGAGCCCTCTAATGATCCTCTGCGAGGCTGATTGACGGCTCCTGGACTAGGATGTCGTCCAAATAGGGCACCACAGCAATGCCCTTGGATCTGGCCACTGCAAGTAGCGCCCCCAGAACCTTTGTGAAGACTCTCGGGACCTTCGCCAGACCAAAGGGAAGGGCCACAAACTGGGAGTGTTGGTCCAGAAACGCAAATCTTAGGAACTTGAAGTGGTCCCTGTGAATTGGAACATGAAGGTAAGCATCCTTCAAGTCTATTGTCGTCATGAACTGCCCCTCTTGAACTAGAGGCAGATTAGATCTGATAGTTTCCATTTTGAACGATGGAACAGCCAGAAACTTGTTTAAACACTTTAGGTCCAGAATCGGGTGGAACGTGCCCTCCTTCTTTGGAACCACAAAAAGATTTGAATAGTACCCTAGACCCATTTCTGCTTGGGATACTGGTACGATAACACCTAGAGAGGAGAGATCCCTCACACATTCTAGAAAGGCCACTCTCTTTTCCGGTCTTGAAGACAGGTTTGACAGGAGAAATCTGCCCCTGGGCGGATGGGACCTGAATCCTATCCTGTAACCCTGGGCGACAACCTCCAGAACCCAAGGGTCCTGAACGTCCTGCAACCAGGCTTTAGATAAGAGAGACAATCTGCCCCCTACTTGGTCTGGAGACCGGTCGGGGGCCGCCCCTTCATGCCGATTTTGTCTAGGTGGCCTTCTTGTTCTGCTTGGACTACTTCCACGACTGAGCAGGCTTCCAAGTTCCCTTGGACTAATCTGCTTTCGCGGCGGGCTACTGGCGCTGGGCCTTGTCCACACAAAAGGGCCGAAAAGTAGATCCTTTAGGCTTAGCCTTCTTATCCTGCGGTAGGAAAGCTCCCTTGCCTCCCGTAACCGTGGATATGAGCGAATCCAATCCTGGACCGAACAGAATCTTTCCTTGAAAAGTAAAGAGACAACAGCCTCGACTTAGAGGTCATGTCCGCTGACCAAGCCACAGAGCCCTGCAAGCTAAAACGGAGAATCCTGAAACCTTTGCGTTTAGGCCAATAATTTGCATATTGGCATCATAAATGAAAGAATTGGCGACCCTCAATGCCTTAATCTTATATCCTGTATCTCGTGGATGGAAGTATCCCTCTAGACCATATTACACGGCTCCTGGACTAGGATGTCGTCCAAATAGGGCACCACAGCAATGCCCTTGGATCTGGCCACTGCAAGTAGCGCCCCCAGAACCTTTGTGAAGACTCTCGGGACCTTCGCCAGACCAAAGGGAAGGGCCACAAACTGGGAGTGTTGGTCCAGAAACGCAAATCTTAGGAACTTGAAGTGGTCCCTGTGAATTGGAACATGAAGGTAAGCATCCTTCAAGTCTATTGTCGTCATGAACTGCCCCTCTTGAACTAGAGGCAGATTAGATCTGATAGTTTCCATTTTGAACGATGGAACAGCCAGAAACTTGTTTAAACACTTTAGGTCCAGAATCGGGTGGAACGTGCCCTCCTTCTTTGGAACCACAAAAAGATTTGAATAGTACCCTAGACCCATTTCTGCTTGGGATACTGGTACGATAACACCTAGAGAGGAGAGATCCCTCACACATTCTAGAAAGGCCACTCTCTTTTCCGGTCTTGAAGACAGGTTTGACAGGAGAAATCTGCCCCTGGGCGGATGGGACCTGAATCCTATCCTGTAACCCTGGGCGACAACCTCCAGAACCCAAGGGTCCTGAACGTCCTGCAACCAGGCTTTAGATAAGAGAGACAATCTGCCCCCTACTTGGTCTGGAGACCGGTCGGGGGCCGCCCCTTCATGCCGATTTTGTCTAGGTGGCCTTCTTGTTCTGCTTGGACTACTTCCACGACTGAGCAGGCTTCCAAGTTCCCTTGGACTAATCTGCTTTCGCGGCGGGCTACTGGCGCTGGGCCTTGTCCACACAAAAGGGCCGAAAAGTAGATCCTTTAGGCTTAGCCTTCTTATCCTGCGGTAGGAAAGCTCCCTTGCCTCCCGTAACCGTGGATATGAGCGAATCCAATCCTGGACCGAACAGAATCTTTCCTTGAAAAGTAAAGAGACAACAGCCTCGACTTAGAGGTCATGTCCGCTGACCAAGCCACAGAGCCCTGCAAGCTAAAACGGAGAATCCTGAAACCTTTGCGTTTAGGCCAATAATTTGCATATTGGCATCATAAATGAAAGAATTGGCGACCCTCAATGCCTTAATCTTATATCCTGTATCTCGTGGATGGAAGTATCCCTCTAGACCATATTACACAGGGATTCACACCAATATGTCGCAGCTCCGGTAACCGCGGCTACAGCCACTGTCGGTTGAAAAACAAACCCTGTGTGCTGAAACATTTTTCTTAACATGTTTTCCAACTTTTTATCCATGGGCTCTTTAAACGACGAACGATCCTCTAGAGGAATAGTTGTCCCCTTCACGAGCGTGGAAATAGCACCATCAACCTTAAGGACAGTCCCCTACAGCTCTAGATGAGAGTCCGGGACGGGGAACAGTTTCTTAAAGGAAGAAGAAGGGGAAAAGGAAGAACCTAATCGCTCCCATTATTTCTTAATAATATTAGCCATCTTAACAGGAACCGGGAAGGTCTGAGGTACCACCCTGTCCTCGTATACCTTATCAAGCTTAGGAATCATAGGTTCCTCCGGAAGCTTCGGTTTCGGAACCTCCAGAGTAGCAAGCACTTGCTTTAGCAAAAAGCGAAAATTCTCTATCCTAAACCTAAAGTCAGGCTCCTCCGCAGCCGGAGGAGATGACACAGACTCTGACCCAGAAGGAGCCTCCTCCGAAGAATCGGAGTGGGCCTCATCATCGTATAACGCCTCTGATATTTCCATAGGCGTAGACCACCCCTGGGCCGGGCCGCCATGATACGCCCTACGCTTGCACTTAGCAGAACGTGGTAAGGCATGGATCACTTTCGATACCGCCGTTTGCAGTTAATCTGCAAAATCTGACGGCCAACAAAACTCTCCCGTAGGAGTAATGATTGGACCCTGGGGCGCTGCATGTGCACTCGGAGATGAAAGCAGGGAACGCATCTCACGGAACGGGGTACACTCAGAGGTAGAAGGCTCAGTAGTAGTAGACATACCTTTATTTTTAGATTTTGCAACCTTATCGAAGCATGTGGAACATAGTTGAGCAGGCTGATCTACAAGAACCTGCTCACAATTAACACAGGAATGAGACTTTTTTTAAAGAGGGAGTGCGCTCTAACATGTCAGAGTCCTCCATAGCTTGCGCTTTTATACCGTCACCTTATACCTTTCACCTTTATACCTTCAATGGCCGGGGCACTCACCACCTCCTCTGACCCGGACTACAGAAACCGATTTGTCTCCTGCGCTGCAGATCAACAGAGGAAGTGGAGACCATCAAACCCGGTCACATGGGATGCCTTGCAGGACCACCCCTGCAATAAGGAGAAAACGCGCCAAAACTGGCCGCACAATTACTCCTGGAAGTCAACCTGAAAGTTCCACCATTGCCAGAGCCTCATCTCGCACATAAGGCAGCAATCGCACAAACAATATAATGTATAAACCCCCCTGTTCAATAATCCCCTTACCAGGAATATTTACTCTTTATTCCATAAGATAAAAGGCACCACACTGTTACCCTGTCTTCTGTGTTATCATTATGTATAAAAAATGAAACGATCTTACCAGAGAATCTATGCCATGGAACAGGAACACGGCCCTAAAAGTGTGACAGGTAGAAGCATCGCTCCTGACATGGACTTGAGTGCAGAAAGCAGGCAGCAAAACTCATCAACGCTGATTGCTTGTGGAGCTGTTAATATGAGTCGGGATGGTTTAGCAGAAAGACTCTCCCTGCATCTCCGGACTCTAACTTTCATCCAGGCTCTCACTGAGAGGCTGAAAGGATTACTTAAAACTCCAGTCCCATTCCGAAGAGTACTACCCTCCATAAGACACTACGCCGAATCTTCGGCACTTCTCTACCATCCTCCTGTGACAAAAGAATGTGGCAAAGAATGACTGGGGGATGAGGAGGGTGGAGGGGGTATTTAAGTATTTGGCTGTGGTGTCTTTCCCTCCTCCTGGTGGCCAGGTTCCTTATTCCCAAAAGTAATGAATGAAGCCGTGGGCTCTCCTCCCCTTTAGATGAAAAGAACAGTCCCTGTGACCAATTATGAATGGTTTATAAAAAATATCCCATAAAGGAGAAAAAACAAACAAAAAAACCCCACCATACCCCACATATATCCCTCTGACAAGCACTCTACTCTTAGAGGAAACCGAGCCTTAATATAGACTGAAAACCACTCTCTCTAAAGAATCAAATGCATATCTTCATTCTTTAACCAGCGGAGGCAAAGTAAAGTCAGAGGTACTGTATGTGTGAAGTGGAAGGGGTTTTATAGGGCTCTTGGGAATCTTTGCCTCCTCCTAGTGGTAGAGAAGAGTAATTACTAGGAGTAATGGATTGTGGACTCTCAATACCTGTATCAAAGAAAAGGAAATTTATGCTTACCTGATAAATGTATTTCTTTTACGATATGACGAGTCCATAGATTTCATCCTTACTTGTGGGATTTATCCTCCTGCTGACAGGAAGTGGCAAAGAGCACCACAGCAGAGCTGTATATATAGCTCCTGCCTTCCCTCCCAATCCAGTCATTCGTCTGAAGTTAGGAAGAGAAAGGAAAAGCCAAAGGTGCAGAGGTGACTAAAGTTTAATAAAATAATAATAATATACCCGTTTTAAAAATGACAGGGTGGGCCGTGGACTCGTCATATCGTAAAAGAAATAAATTTATCAGGTAAACATAAATTTCCTTTTCTTTTACAAAGATATGATGAGTCCACGGATTTCATCCTTACTTGTGGGATACCAACACCAAAGCTATAGGACACGGATGAAAGGGAGGGACAAGACAGGAACCTAAACGGAAGGCACCACTGCTTGAAGAACCTTTCTCCCAAAAAACAGCCTCAGAAGAAGCAAAAGTATCAAATTTGGAAAATTTGGAAAAAGTATGAAGAGACGACCAAGTTGCCGCCTTGCAAATCTGTTCAAAAGAAGCATAGTTTTTAAATGCCCATGAGGAAGCCACAGCACTAGTAGAATGAGCCGTAATTCTTTCAGGAGGCTGCTGTGTCCAGCAGTCTCATATGCCAGATGGATGATACTCTTCAGCCAAAAGGAAAGAGAGGTAGCCATAGCTTTCTGACCCCTACGTTTTCCAGAGAAAACAACAAATAAAAAAGAAGATTGACAAAATTCTTTAGTCGCCTGCAAGTAAAACTTCAGGGCACGAACTACGTCCAAGTTATGCAACAGCCGTTCCTTCTTAGAAGAAGGATTAGGACACAGAGAAGGATCCACAATTTCCTGATTAATATTCTTATTTGAAACAATCTTAGGAAGGAATCCAGGTTTGGTACGTAGAACCACCTTATCAGAATGAAAGTTAAGATAAGGCGAATCACAATGTAACGCTGAAAGCTCAGAAACTCTGCGAGCAGAGGAAATAGCAACCAAAAACAAAACCTTCCAAGATAATAACTTAATATCTATGGAATGCATGGGTTCAAACGGAACCCCTTGAAGAACATTAAGAACTAAATTCAGACTCCAGGGTGGAGCAATTGGTCTAAACACAGGCTTGATCCTGGTCAGAGCCTGACAAAAAGATTGAACGTCTGGAACATCTGCCAAACGTTTGTGAAGTAAAATTGACAAAGCAGAAATTTGTCCCTTTAAGGAACTTGCTGAAAACCCTTTCTCCAATCCCTCTTGGAGAAAAGACAGAATTCTGGGAATTCTAATTCTACTCCATGAGTAGCCCTTGGACTCACACCAATAAAGATATTTACGCCATATCTTATGATAGATCTTTCTAGTAACAGGCTTACGTGCCTGAATCAAAGTATCAATGACCGAGTCAGAGAACCCACGCTTAAATAAAATCAAGCGTTCAATCTCCACGCAGTCAGTTGCAGAGAAACTAGATTTGGATGATGAAAAGGTCCCTGAATTAGCAGGTCCTGCCTCAATGGAAGCCTCCACAGTGGTAGAGAGGACATTCCCACTAAATCTGCATACCAAGTCCTGCGAGGCCACGCAGGCACGATTAGGATTACTGAAGCCTTCTCCTGTTTGATCCGAGCAATCACCCGGGGAAGGAGAGCAAACGGTGGAAACACATATGCTAGGTTGAACGTCCAAGGCACTGCCAAGGCATCTATCAGTTCGGCCGGAGGATCCCTCAACCTGGATCCGTATCTCAGGAGTTTGGCGTTCTGACGAGACGCCATCAGATCCAATTCTGAGTGCCCCATCTGAGAATCAGAGCGGCAAAGATCTCCGGATGGAGTTCCCACTCCCCCGGATGAAACGTCTGTCTGCTCAAAAAGTCTGCTTCCCAGTTGTCCACTCCTGGGATATAGATTGCTGACAGATAACAAGAGTGAGCCTCCGCCCACTGAATTATCCTCGATACTTCTGTCATCGCTAAGGGACTCCTTGTTCCCCCTTGATGATTGATGTAAGCCACAGTCATGATGTTGTCCGACTGAAAGCGAATGAATTTGGCCAAAGCCAGTTGAGGCCACGCCTGAAGCGCATTGAATATTGCTTTCAACTCCAGGATATTGATTGGAAGTAGAGACTCTGACTGAGTCCACACACCCTGAGCCTTCAGGGAATTCCAGACTGCGCCCCAACCTAGTAGGCTGGCGTCCGTTGTCACTATCACCCATGAGGGTCTGTGGAAGCACGTCCCCTGGGACAGATTTTCCGACGACAACCACCAAAGAAGAGGAGTCTCTTGTCTCCTGATCCAGGTCTATCTGAGGAGACAAATTTGCATAATCCCAATTCCACTGCCTAAGCATGCTCAATTGTAAAGTTCTGAGATGAAGACGAGCAAAAGGAACGATATCCATTGCCACAACCATCAATCCTTTTACCTCTATGCCCTGAGCCACTGAGGGCCGAGGAGTGGACTGAAGTGTTCGGCATGTATTCAGAATCTTTAACTTTCTGACCTCTGTCAGGAAAATTTTCATGGATATGGAATCTATCAGAGTTCCCAGGAAAGGAACCCTTGTCTGTGGAACTAGTGAACTCTTTTCTAGGTTCACCTTCCACCCACGAGTCCTTAGAAAGGTCAGAACTATGTCTGTATGAGACTTTGTCTGATGGTAAGACGATGCCTGAATCAGAATATCGTCCAGATAAGGCGCCACTGCAATACCCTGCGGTCTGAGAACCGCCAGAAGGGACCCTAGAACCTTTGTGAAGATCCTTGGTGCGGTGGCCAACCCGAAGGGAAGAGCCACAAACTGAAAGTTTGTTTAGAAAGGCACTGGTGATGATCTTTGTGGATAGGAATATGAAGATATGCATCCTTCAGATCCACGGTAGTCATATATTGACCTTCCTGGATCAGTGGCAGAATTGTTCGAATAGTCTCCATCTTGAAGGATGGAACCCTGAGAAATTTGTTTAGACTCTTTAGATCTAAAATGGGTCGAAAGGTGCCCTTTTTTTTGGGAACCACAAACAGATTTGAGTAAAACCCCTGTCCCTGTTCCATTCTTGGAACCGGACAAATTACTCCCATAGTAGAGAGGCCTCTTACACAACATAAGAACGCCTCTCTTTTTATCTGGTTTACAGATAATTGTGAAAGAAGAAACCTCCCCCTTGGGAGAGAACTTTTGAATTCCAATTGATACCCTTGGGACACGATCTCTAATGCCCAAGGGTCCTGTACATCTCTTACCCAAGTCTGAGCAAAGAGAGAAAGCCTGTCCCCCACTAGATCCGGTCCCGGATCAGGGGCCGCCCCTTCATGCTGTCTTAGTAGCAGTAGCGGGCTTCTTGCCCTTGTTCCAGGCCTGGTTGGGTCTCCAGACGGTCTTGGCCTGAGCAAAATTCCCTTCTTGCTTGATGGAATTAGAGGAAGCAAAGGGGATTCCTCTAAAATTCCGAAAGGAACGAAAATTATTCTGTTTACCCCTCATTCTGGAAGTCTTATCCTGAGGTAGGAGAAGACCCTTACCTCCCTTAATGTCAGAAATGATTTCCTTCAAGTCAGGCCCGAATAGGGTTTTTCCCTTGAAATGAATAGCCAAAAGCTTAGACTTAGATAACACATCAGCAGACCCAGCTAAAATGGCAAACCCAGCATTTTTCCCCGCCAGTTGGGCAATCTGAAAGGCGGTATCTGAAATAAAGGAATTAGCCAACTTAAGAGCTTTGATCCTATCTAAAATATCCTCTAAGGGAGTCTCAGTTTTAAGAGACTCCTCTAATGCATCAAACCAAAAGGCTGCCACAGTAGTAACTGGTACAATGCATGCCGTTGGTTGCAAAAGGAAACCCTGTTGAATAAACATCTTCTTCAAAAGACCCTCCAGCTTCTTATCCATGGGGTCTTTGAAAGCACAACTGTCTTCAATAGGAATAGTTGTACGCTTAGCCAGGGTAGATATAGCTCCCTCTATCTTAGGGACTGTTTGCCAAGAATCCCGAGTAGTATCAGGGATGGGATACATTTTTTTAAAATTTGGGGAAGGAGAAAACGGGATACCCGGTCTTTCCCATTCCCGAATAACAATTTCCGAAATTCTTTTAGGAACCGGAAAAACATCCGAGTAAGTAGGAACCTCTAAGTACTTGTCCATCTTACACAATTTCTCTGGTGGAATCACAATAGAGTCACAGTCATCCAGAGTTGCTAAAACCTCCTGAAACAATAGGCGGAGGTGCTCAAGCTTAAATCTAAAGGACATAGTGTCTGTCTCCTTCTGAACTAACACACTTCCCGAGTCGGAAAGTTCCCCCTCAGACAGAAGTTCCCTGACCCCCAAATCAGATACCTGTGAGGGTACATCGGAAATAGCAACTAAAGCATCAGAGGTTGTGGCATTCTCATGTACCTCAGACCTGCTACGTTTACCCTGTAACACAGGCAGTTTAGATAAAACCTCTGTAAGGGTATTGGACATAACTGCAGCCATATCCTGCAAAGTAATGAATTAGACGCAGTTGAGGATTCTGGCGTCGCATGGATGGGCGTTAGAGGTTGTGACGCTTGGGGAGAATTAGACAGTTCACCCTGACTCTCCTCAGACTGAGAATCATCTTTAGGCACACTCTTTTTACATAAAATATGTGCTTTACATTCTAAGGCCCTCTCAGTACATGAGGGACAAAAAATTAGAGGGGGTTCCACAGTGGCATTTAAACACATAGAACAATAAGTTCCTTCCTCAGTGTCAGACATGTTAAGCAGGCAAGCAAAATAACAATAGTCGTCTATATTAACAATAAATAAATCTAAATTCCAATTATAATAGAAAAATAAAAAATCCGTACTGCGCCTTTAAATTTTAAAAGCGCAACTATTTTACTTGAACTTCAAAATTCGTTTTCTAAGGCACGAATATTATTCCACAAGTGCCCCAAGGTTTCTAACTGTATTAAATCACCTGCTAACTTATGCTGAGCAAAAAATAAAATGAATTTAGACAATAAAATAAATACTATCTTTTATTTGGCCCCTGCACCACGCCACAGCTCTGCTGTGGCGCCTACCTGCCCCCGGGAGTAACGGCTGCTGAACTATAGCCTAAACGAGTCCCTTGGAGAAGCCGGATAGCTCAGACCCTGCAGACATTGGAACTCCTAAAAATAGGTATATAAGAAACTGCGCCTGGAATTTAATCTTAAAGCTCCCTCACAGGTAATCTTCCCTATGATTACCGTACAAAATTACAAAATGGCAAAACAATATAGAGTTTAGGAGCGCTGTAAGCTAAATAAGATAGTCTGGAGACTTTTATACAATTTAACAGAAGTACATTTATTTAAAACATATATATAAATACAATTTATAAAATGGGACGTCTCCCTGGATTTATAATAAGCAATGTGCGATAAAACAATTCTATAATGAGCGCTCTGGTGATTTTTCTAAGTAATTCCACCTTTCAAACTTCATTTATCCTATTTCACCTTAATGATTTGTTACCGCAGTTTTAGTGGTAACAAATCATTAAGGTGAAATAGGATAAATGAAGTTTGAAAGGTGGAATTACTTAGAAAAATCACCAGAGCGCTCATTATAGAATTGTTTTATCGCACATTGCTTATTATAAATCCAGGGAGACGTCCCATATTATAAATTTTATTTATATATATGTTTTTATGTTTTAAATAAATGTACTTCTGTTAAATTGTATAAAAGTCTCCAGACTATCTTATTTAGCTTACAGCGCTCCTAAACTCTATATTGTTTAGACATTGGAACTCCAACACACACACTGTCCGGTTGTAGCGCGCGTTCTGAGTGCGCGAAATTAGGCCCCACACACCGTGGGCATCTCAATTGTAGTAAGGCCCGCATGGGACATAGCTAAAAACAAAAATGTCCTCTAAGCACACATGCCTCCTAAAACAGCCACAATCAAATGCCCCAATATAAGTGAAAAGTAACGTTCTTCAACTTACTGAACACCTAACAAAAAAACAACTCCCAGCGTCATAATGCCCATAACATATTTTGTTAAAACAAATAAAGGGATTCCAGGTACACCAACATTCTACAGATAGCGTATACTGCTTACCCCCATAACGGTACAAATATCAGTCTGTTCTGTATATTTAATCTCCCAGAAAACAAAGACTGAAACATACCTCAGTTTTGCTTGCAGCAAGACACCGTTCCTCACACTGAATATTTACTTGCATTACCTCCAGCTGCTGTGAGAACATCATGGATCTTAGCAAATGTTTGTTTAAGATCGTCAACCTCAGGGCAGGAAATAACTCTTCAATTTCCCCCTGAGAAAAAAACAGAATTTATGCTTACCTGATAAATTACTTTCACTTACGGTGTATCCAGTCCACGGATTCATCCTTACTTGTGGGATATTCTCAATCCCTACAGGAAGTGGCAAAGAGAGCACACAGCAGAGCTGTCCATATAGCTCCCCTCAGGCTCCGCCCCCCAGTCATTCGACCGACGATTAGGAGAAAAAGGAGAAACCATAGGGTGCAGTGGTGACTGTAGTTTTACAAAATTAAATTTGAACCTGACTTAATTGCCAGGGCGGGCCGTGGACTGGATACACCTTAAGAGAAAGTAATTTATCAGGTAAGCATAAATTCTGTTTTCTCTTACATGGTGTATCCAGTCCACGGATTCATCCTTACTTGTGGGATACCAATACCAAAGCTTTAGGACACGGATGAAGGGAGGGAACAAGTCAGGTAATCCTAAACGGAAGGCACCACTGCTTGCAAAACCTTTCTCCCAAAAATAGCCTCCGAAGAAGCAAAAGTATCGAATTTGTAAAATTTGGCAAATGTATGCAGTGAAGACCAAGTCGCTGCCTTACAAATCTGTTCAACAGAAGCCTCATACTTGAAAGCCCATGTGGAAGCCACAGCTCTGGTGGAATGAGCTGTAATTCGTTCAGGAGGCTGCTGTCCAGCAGTCTCATAAGCCAATCGGATGATGCTTTTCAGCCAGAAGGAAAGAGAGGTAGCAGTCGCTTTCTGACCTCTCCTCTTACCAGAATAGACAACAAACAAAGATGATGTTTGTCTGAAATCTTTAGTTGCCTTTAAATGGAATTTTAAAGCACGAACCACATCAAGATTGTGTAACAGTCGTTCCTTCTTAGAAACTGGATTAGGGCGCAGAGAAGGAACAATAATTTCCTGGTTAAAATTCTTATTAGAAACCACTTTTGGAAGGAAACCAGGTTTGGTACGCAAAACAACCTTATCTGCATGGAACACCAGATAGGGTGAATTACACTGCAAAGCAGACAATTCAGAAACTCTTTGAGCAGAAGAAATAGCTACCAAAAACAAAACTTTCCAAGATAATAACTTAATATCTATGGAATGCAAAGGTTCAAACGGAACCCCTTGAAGAACTGAAAGAACTAAATTAAGACTCCATGGAGGAGCCACAGGCTTGTAGACAGGCTTGATTCTAACTAGGGCCTGTGCAAACACCTGAACGTCTGGTACAGCTGCCAGACGCTTGTGTAACAGGATAGACAGAGCAGATATCTGTCCCTTTAAGGAACTAGCTGACAAACCTTTCTCCAATCCTTCTTGGAGAAAAGACAATATCCTTGGAATCCTAACCTTACTCCACGAGTAACCCTTGGATTCGCACCAACAAGATATTTCCGCCATATCTTATGGTAAATTTTCCTGGTGACAGGCTTTCTGGCCTGGATCAGAGTATCTATAACTGATTCAGAGAACCCACGCTTAGCTAGAATTAAGCGTTCAATCTCTAAGCAGTCAGTTGCAGAGAAACTAGATTTGGATGCTTGAATGGACCTTGAATTAGAAGATCCTGCCTCGAAGGCAGTTTCCATGGTGGAGCCGATGACATGTCCACTAGGTCTGCATACCAAGTCCTGCGTGGCCACGCAGGCGCTATCAGAATTACCGAAGCCTTCTCCTGTTTGATTCTGGCTACTAGCCGAGGGAGAAGAGGAAACGGTGGAAAAACATAAGCTAGACTGAATGACCAAGGCGCTACTAAAGCATCTATCAATGCCGCCTTGGGATCCCTGGATCTGGATCCGTGAAGGGGAAGTTTGGTGTTCTGACGGGACGCCATCAGATCCAATTCTGGAATGCCCCATAGCTGGGTCAGCTGAGCAAAAACCTCCGGGTGGAGTTCCCACTCCCCCGGATGGAAAGTCTGACGACTCAGAAAATCCGCCTCCCAGTTGTCTACTCCTGGGATGTGAATTGCAGATAGATGGCAGGAGTGATCCTCCGCCCATTTGATGATCTTGGTTACTTCCTTCATCGCTAGGGAACTCTTTGTTCCTCCCTGATGATTGATGTACGCTACAGTCGTGATGTTGTCCGACTGAAATCTGATGAATTTGGCCTCCGCTAGTTGAGGCCATGCCTGGAGCGTATCGAATATCGCTCTCAGTTCCAAAATGTTTAACGGGAGAAGAGATTCTTCCCGAGACCATAGACCCTGAGCTTTCAGGGAGTCCCAGACCGCACCCCAGCCTAACAGCCTGGCATCGGTCGTGACAATGATCCACTCCGGTCTGCGGAAACTCATTTCCTGAGACAGGTGATCCTGAAACAACCACCAGAGAAGAGAGTCTCTGGTTTTCTGGTCCATTTGTATTTGAGGGGACAAATCTGCATAATCCCCATTCCACTGTTTGAGCATGCACAGTTGCAGTGGTCTTAGATGAATTCGGGCAAAAGGGACTACGTCCATTGCCGCAACCATTAAACCGATTACCTCCATGCAATGAGCCACAGAAGGCCGAGGAATGGAATGAAGAACTCGGCAAGTATTCAAAAGTTTTGACTTCCTGACCTCTGTCAGAAAGATTTTCATTTCTACCAAGTCTATTAGTGTTCCCAGGAAGGGAACCCTTGTGAGCGGGGACAGAGAACTTTTTTCGACGTTCACTGTCCGTATGAGTCTTGGCTCTGTGGAAAGACGACGCCTGAATTAAGATGTCGTCTAGGTAAGGAGCTACTGCGATGCCCCGCGGTCTTAGAACCGCTAGAAGGGACCCTAGCACCTTTGTGAAAATTCTGGGAGCGGTGGCCAACCCGAAAGGAAGGGCCACGAACTGGTAATGCGTGTCCAGAAAGGCGAACCTTAGGAACTGATGATGATCTTTGTGGATAGGAATATGTAGGTACGCATCCTTTAGATCCACGGTAGTCATATATTGACCTTCCTGGATCATCGGCAAGATTGTCCGAATGGTCTACATTTTGAAAGATGGAACTCTGAGGAATTTGTTTAGAATTTTTAGATCCAGGATTGGCCTGAAAGTTCCCTCCTTTTTGGGAACTACAAACAGGTTTGAGTAAAATCCCAGTCCTTGTTCTGCAATTGGAACTGGGTGAATCACTCCCATCTTTAGAAGATCTTCTACACAGCGTAAGAACACCTGTTTCTTTGTCTGGTCTGAAGACAAACGAGAAATGTGGAACCTTCCCCTTGGTGGAGAGTCCTTGAATTCTAGAAGATACCCCTGAGCCACAATTTCTAATGCCCAGGGATCTGGAACATCTCTTGCCCAAGCCTGAGCAAAGAGAGAAAGTCTGCCCCCTACTAGATCCGGTCCCGGATCGGGGGCTACCCTTATTCCAGCCCTGCAAGGGTTTCCAGGTTGCTTTGGGCTGTGAAGCGTTACCCTCTTGCTTTGCGGCAGCAGAGGTTGAAGCAGGTCCGCTCCTGAAGTTGCGAAAGGAGCGAAAATTAGCCTGGTCTTTGGCCTTAAACGGTCTATCCTGCGGGAGGGCATGGCCCTTCCCCCCAGTGATATCCGCGATAATTTCTTTCAACTCGGGACCAAAAAGGATCTTTCCCTTGAAAGGAATATTTAGTAATTTTGTTTTGGACGACACGTCAGCTGACCATGATTTGAGCCAAAGCGCTCTCCGCGCGATAATGGCAAAACCAGAATCTTTCGCCGCTAACTTAGCTAATTGTAAAGCGGCATCTGTGATAAAAGAATTCGCCAGCTTTAGAGCCTGAATTCTATCCATGACTTCGTCATATGAAGTCTCCCTCTGGAGCGACTCCTCCAGCGCCTCAACCCAAAAAACCGCTGCAGTAGTTACAGGAATAATGCAGGCAATTGGCTGAAGAAGGAAACCTTGCTGAACAAACATTTTCTTCAGCAAACCTTCCAATTTTTTTATCCATAGGATCTTTAAAAGCACAACTTGTCTTCTATTGGTATAGTTGTACGCTTAGCAAGTGTCGAAACTGCTCCCTCTACCTTAGGGACCGTCTGCCACGCGTCCCGCCTGGGGTAATTTATGGGGACCATTTTCTTAAAGATAGGAGGGGGAACAAAAGGTACACCTGGTCTCTCCCACTCCCTAGTCACAATATCCGCCACCCTCTTCGGGATCGGAAACGCATCAGTGTATACAGGGACCTCTAAAAACCTGTCAATTTTACACAATTTTTCTGGGACCACCATGGGGTCACAATCATCCAGCGTAGCTAAAACCTCCTTAAGCAGTACGCGGAGGTGTTCCAGCTTAAATTTAAACGCTAAGGAATCTGAATCTGCCCGCTGAGAAACTTTTCCTGTGTCAGAAATTTCTCCCTCGGACAGACCATCCCTCACTGCCACTTCAGAGTGTTGTGAGGGCACAACAGATAAATCATCCAAAGCTTCTGATTGCTCATCCTCTGATCTTAAAACTGAGCTATCACGCTTTTTTGGAAAAACTGGCAGTTTGGAAAGAAATGCCGCAAGGGAATTATCCATGACTGCTGCTAATTGTTGTAATGTAATAGGGCACAATGCGCTAGAGGTACTAGGCAACGCTTGCGCGGGCGTAACTGGTGTCGACACATGGGGAGAGGAAGGAGGACTATCCTCATTACCTTCCGTCAAAGAATCATCTTGGGCTACATTTTTAAGTGTCACTGCATGGTCATTAAAATGTTTAGATACCTTAGCACACTTTAAACACAAATGCAATGGGGGTACCGCCATGGCTTTTAAACACATAGAACAAGGTCTATCTGTAGGCTCAGACATGTTAGACAGACTTAGATAGCACTCAAATACAGAAAAATACACTTTTTGAAAAAACTTTACTGTGCCTTTAAATAATAAAAAGCACACACTTTTTTACCAAATCTCAAAAAAACATGCGATCTTTATGAACTTTACACCATATGATCCTAATGCTTTGAAATGATCGCACACCAAGTTTCAAGCCAATTAACCCCTTATTGCCCAGACCGGAGCAAATTGAACCTGGCCACCGGTTTAACACACTACCTTCCTTGGGGATTAGTTTTGGAACGAAAATAAGTCTCCCTGTAGTCCTCCTGCAATCTCTGGACTCTACATGTGAAGCTGCATGAAGCTGCCTTGCAAAAGAACTGCGCAACTGAGGCGCGAAAATTAGGCCCCCTCCCTCTTCACTTCGGAGTTGTGGGGCCTTCCTAAGCCAAATTAGGTGTCTAAAATTATGCCAGGCGTATAAAACCCCTAAAAAGTGTTCCAAACATAATAAACACTTGTGCAAATGTCAGATTATAGTAAAAAATAATCGATTTTCCCCATAACAGTGTCCACCAGTGATTTAAGCCCTTTTAACTAAGCCATCCTTCTATACTGAGTCTCAGAATATGGCTTACCTTCCCACATGGGGATTTCTGTCAGTCTTCTAGCATTACCAAGTCTTGTTAGAAAAAAAGTGACTGAGCATACCTTATGCAGTTAAGCCTGCAAACTGTTCCCCCCAAATGAAGTTCTCCGGTACTCAACAGTCCTGTGTGGGAACAGCAATGGATTTTAGTTACAACATGCTAAAATCTTTTTCCTCTCAGCAGAAATCTTCATCACTTTCTGCCTCAGAGTAAATAGTACAAACCGGCACTATTTTAACATAACAAACTCTGGATTGAAGAAATAAAAACTACAAATATAAAACCACATAGTCTTTACCCTCCCGTGGAGATGCTACTTGTTAGAGCGGCAAAGAGAATGACTGGGGGGGGCGGAGCCTGAGGGGAGCTATATGGACAGCTCTGCTGTGTGCTCTCTTTGCCACTTCCTGTAGGGATTGAGAATATCCCACAAGTAAGGATGAATCCGTGGACTGGATACACCATGTAAGAGAAATAGTACTCACTGGCATGATTTGAAAATAAAAAATTCTTGATTGAAGAAAATAAAAACTAACACCTCACTTTACCTCTTCCTAGTACTAACATAGGCAAAGAGAATGACTGGATTGGGAGGGAAGGGAGGAGCTATATATAGAGCTCTGCTGTGGTGCTCTTTGCCACTTCCTGTCAGCAGGAGGATAAATCCCACAAGTAAGGATGAAATCCGTGGACTCGTCATATCTTTGTAAAAGAAATTATCGGTTTTCCCTGATTTTACTACTTATAGGTATGTGTTTTGAGTAAAATTAACATTTTTGCTTGCTTTATTCTACAAACTACATTTCTCCCAATTTTCAAATAAAATTTTTGTCATTTAAAGAATTTATTTGCAGAAAATGGCAACTGGCCAAAATAAAAAAGATGCAGCGTTTTCAGACTTTGAATAATACAAAGAAAACACATTCATATTCATTGTTAAACAACACAATACTAAAGTTTTAAATTAGCAAGAGATCAGAAATAAATATTTGGTTAAATAAACCTTATTTTCATGCGTCTAGGCATGGTCTCCACCATTCTTTCACATTATGCCACTCTTGGCGCAAAAATTCAAGCAGCTCGGCTTTGTTTGATGGCTTCTGACCATCCATCTTCCTTCTTTATCACATTCCAGAGGTTTTCAATGGGGTTTAGGTCAGGAGATTTGGCTGTCCATGACTGGTGGCCCTCCATCCACACCTTGATTGGCCTGGCTGTGTGGCATGGAGCATTGTCCTGCTGAAAAAAAAAATCCTCAGAGTTGGGGAACATTGTCGGAAGGAAGCAAGTTTTCTTTCAGAATAACCTTGTGCGTGGCTTGATTCATGCGTCCTTTACAAAGATAAATCTGCCGATTCCAGGTCATCTTCTATGATGAGTCCACATTTCAGCTTTTCCCAACACCTGGTTCTTTAATGGTTAGACGGAGGCCTACAAGCCGCAGAGTCTCTGTGAAATAATGATGGGTGGATGATAGGTGATGATCTGGGGGTGCTTCAGCAAGGCTGGAATCAGGCAGACTTAACTTTGTGAAGGACACATGAATCAAGCCACATACAAGGATATCCTGGAAGAAAACTTGCTTTCTTCTACTCAGATATTGTTCTGCAACTCTGAGGATTTTTTCTTTCCAGCAGGACAATGCTCCAAATTAAAACGTATCCCCAACAAAGGCAGGAGACCTACCTGTTCCAGCAATACCCCCACTGCAATATAAATATGCAGCCAGTGTGATGCACACTTCAAGGAAAACAAAAAAACGTATTCTGCTCATATAGGGGTAAATTAACTCACTCAACAAAGGCCGGAGACATCCCTACCAGTCCCAGCTATGCCTCCACTTAAATGCTACAACTCTAAAAAAAAAAAAAAAAAAAAAAAAAAAAAAAACACAACAAAAAAAACCAATGCAAAATGTGTAGTTACACTGCACTGCAATAAAAACAAAACAACAGAATTTAAAATTTCCAGATAAATTATTTCCTTCGGGCTGATGAAAGTTCATAGCTTCATAACATGTGGGATATATTGCAGCCTATCAGGAGAAGGTCAAGAACCCTCACAGAGCTTTAGTCCCTCCCTATTCCTCTCCCTCTTCAGTTTACATAAAGCCAAGCAAAGGAGAGAGAAAAAAAATGCTTACCTGATAAACGAATCTCCTTCTAGGCAGTGATAGTCATCAAAATATTCTTAACCTATGGAAATTACTATAAATATCCCCCCCACTTCCCCTAGCCTCCAGTAGTTCAGCCGAGAAAAAGGAAAGAAAAGAGATACAAGGAGTACAGAGGTGCAAAAAAATAAAAATAAAGACTACACATCTGGGTGTGGTCACTGACAAGAAGGAAAATAATTTATCAGGTAAGCATAAAGGTAATTTTCCTTCTATTGGCAGTGAGTCCACGAAACATTTTTAACCTATGGGAAATCAATACCCAAGCTGTGAAGTTCACAAATGTTCGGGAGGGAAAATTAGGGAAGGCAGTCCCTATTTACTAGGCACCACCGCTTGTAAAACCCCTCTCTCAAACACTGCTTCCGCAGAAGCAAAAAATCACATTTATAGAACTTTGTGAAAGTGTGCAACAAAGACCAGGTTGCAGCCCTACAGATCTGTTCAACTGAGGCCTCATTTTTGAAGGCCCAAGTGGCTGCCATCACCAGAGTGGAATGAGCTGTGATTCTCGAAGGTGGTTCTTGACCCACATCCTGATAGGCCATGCGAATTAGACTTCTCAGTCAAAAGCTTGCGCTTACCAGTATACAGAACAAACAAGGAAGAAGACCGACAAAACTCCTTAGTAGAGTGAAGATAGAACTTCAGCGCTCTGACCACGTCCAAATTATGTAGCAATCTCTCCTTAGAAGATGACTGATTATGACAAAGTGAAGGAACCACAATCTCCTGGTTGATGTTAAGTGTATTCACTGCCTTAGGTAGAAAACCTAGATGAGTCCTCAGCAGTCTTATCTTGATGAATCACCAGATACAGACGATCATCAAAGAATGTACTCCCGTGAAAAAACTAGTGCATCAAAATATGAAAACACTGAAGTGTCAAAAAAATGTATGCAAATAAAAATAAACATTAACATTGTAAAAGGGGAAATATCAAATAACAACATACAGACACTCACCAGCCACTTTATAAGGACACTCACCAGCCACTAGTACCGGGTTAGACCCCCTTTTGCCTTCAGAACTGCCTTCATTCTTTATGGCATAGACTCAAAAAGGTGTTGGAAACATTCCTCAGCGATTTTGGTCCACATTGACATGATAGCATCACGCAGTTGCTGCAGATTTGTCGGCTGCACATCCATGATGCAAATCTCCCATTTCACCACATCCCAAAAGGTACTCTATTGGATTTAGATCTGGTGACTGTGGAGGCCATTGGAGTACAGTGAACTCATTGTCATGTTCAAGAAACCAGTTTGAGATGATTTGAGGTTTGTGACATAGTGCATTATCCTTCTGGAAGTAGCCATCAGAAGATAGGAACACTGTAGTCATAAAGGGATGGACATGGTCAGCAACAATACTCAGGTGAGCCGTGGCTTTAAACGATGCTCAATTGGTACTAAGGGGACCAAAGTGTGCCAAGAAAATATCCCCCATTCTATTACACCACCACCACCAGCCTGACCCGTTGATACAAGGCAGGATGGATACATGCTTTCATGTTGTATATACCAAATTCTGACTCTACTATCTGAATGTTGCATCAGACCAGGGAACTTTATTTAAATCTTCTATTGTGCAATTTTGGTGAACCTGTGCGAATTTTAGCCGCAGTTTCCTGTTCTTATCTGACAGGAGTTGCACCCGATGTGGTCTTCTGCTGCTGTAGCCCATCTGCTTCAAGGTGCGAAGCGTTGTGCGTTCAGAGATGGTATTCTGCATACCTTGGTTGTGGAGTGGTTATTTGAAATACTATTGCCTTTCTATTATCTCAAACCAGTCTACCCATTCTCCTCTGACCTCTGACATCAACAAGGCATTGTCGTTAACACAACTGCTGCTCACTGGATATTTTATATTTTTCGGACCATTCTCTGTAAACTCTAGAGATGGTTGTGCATGAAAATCCTAGTAGTTCTGCAGTTTTTGAAATACTCAGACCAGCCCGTCCGGCACCAACAACCATCTTACATTCAAAGTCACTTAAATCCCCTTTCTGATTCTCAGTTTGAACTTTAGCAAGTCTTCTTCACAACGTCTAGATGCCTAAATGCATTGAGTTGCTGCCATGTGATTGGCTGATTAGCAATTTGTGTTACCAAGCAATTGAACAGGTGCTCCTAATAAAGTGGCTGGTGAGTAGGGTTGCCACCTGTCTCTTAAAATACAGAACACTTATGAGTTACACATGCTGCAGGAAGGAATATGAATAGTGCTGTCCAGAAACACAACACCCTGCAGCATGTGTAACTCATAAGTGTCCAGGAAAACATGGATGAGGTGGCATCCCTACTGGTGAGTGTATAAGGCTATGAACATCCCAAGGCTATGTAAAAATATAACAATACATATAGTAATAAACTAAATGGCTTATTAAGTGCCAAGTAAATAAAAAATATAGTACTTACCTAAAGGCACTCTGCTACTGGAGGTAACCAGTGCTGAAACATAACAGCAGAAGGGCTAGAATGGGAGTATATCGACGAACCAACAGGCAGAAGAAAAGGACAAATCCCTGCAACCCCCATGGCAAGGCTCGTGACTGTGTGGGATGCAATTGCTTTGCAAAGGGATTTACAAAAATTGGAAGAATGGGCTGGTAAATGGAAAATTAGATTTAATACTGGAAAATTTAATTTTGAAAGTAAAAATAAGCAGGCAACCTATAATTTAAATAGGCTTAGCAAAACAGAGGAGGGAAGGGATTTGGGTATAGTTATAGATAATAAACTAAGAATTAATGTGCAACAGGGCAGTGGCTTCTAAGGCTAATAAGATACTATCACACATTAAAAGAGGCATTGATGTAAGAGTAAAGAATAATTCTGTCACTGTACAAATCCCTGGCAAGACTCCACCTTGAGTATGGAGTGCAGTTCTGGAGACCAATTTCAAAAAGACATCGCAGATTTAGACAAAATTCGGAGGAGTGACAAAACTAATAAAGGGAATGGAGACTTTAGACTATGAGGAGATGTTAGCCAAACTGTGTCTGTTTTCTATAGAAAAAAAGCACTTGAGATATAGGATTTTTATATAATTATATTTAAGATGCATATGCAGAGTTGGCAGAAGCTTTGTTTATTACAAGACAATTGTTTGTGATAAGAGGTCACAATTAGAAAGAAAGATTTACTCTCCAGCAACATAAATGTTTTTTCATTATAAGAGCAATCAAACTCATTGCCTAAGGAGGTAGTGAATACCTTAGATAAATGTAAAAATGGCTGAGAAAAATTCAGGGATACAATTGCCTGTGTTAAATAGATCAGCTTTGTAATGGTATTGTAATGCTCGTGGGATACTCCTCTATCAGACTGAACTCGGCAAGTAGTCTTGTTATCCCAGCGTCGAGCAGGAATGATAGGGAATATCCCATAGCAGAGAAAGTCAATGAGATGAGGAAGATGGCACTCACCAAAGGCAGGACAGTTCCCAGTGGCAACAGCAGAGCAGTCCAGGGATAAAGCACTAGTATGGTCATGCAGGCAGGGATTGGCAACAGTAAATAATCCAGCAGATTAAGGGTTAAGACAAGTAGAGTAGTCAGCAAACAGGCAGGTTCAGCAACATTGATCAGTCCAGCAGTTTAAGGGTTAAGGCAGGTAGAGTAGTCAGCAAACAGGCAAGTTCAGCAACATTGATCAGTCCAGCAGTTTAAGGGTTAAGGCAGGTAGAGTAGTCAGCAAAAAGGCAGGTTCAGCAACAATGATCAGTCCAGCAGTTTAAGGGTTAAGGCAGGTAGAGTAGTCAGTAAACAGGCAGGTTGAGCAACAATGGTATTTAGGTACATAGAACGATCTGTCACACCCAGGAGCACACAGAGTAACACCTATACTTGGGCAGTGACATATCGCTAGAGCAGGATTTAAATTGGCGCAGGATGCGCGCTAGTGACCTCCTACCGGCATCAGGAGCGTGCGGCGATGACGTCAGCGCAGCACGCATCCTGAGCCGACACTGCCCCTGGCAACAAGCAGGAAGGAGACGCCTGAGCCGACACTGCCCCTGGCAATGAGCAGGAAGGAGACGCTGCGCCCCTAGCAACGGTTAGAGCGATGCGGCGTGACATAGCCCCCTCCTCAAGGGTTCCCTCTGGGAACCAGAGTTGGCCTCAAAGGATGAGCAGCATGGAATTTGGAGACCAGAGATGGAGCATGCACATCACGGGAAGAAACCCAGGAACGATCTGCCAGGGAGTAACCCTTCCAATGTATAAGGTATTGCAGTTGTCTGCACCTATATCTGCAGTCCAGGATCTTAGCTACCTTGTATTCAGGGTCACCATGGACCAGGAGCGGAGGAGGAGGAGCTTGGAGCCGGGTGTATCTATTCTTGATGTAAGGTTTAAGTAGAGAGATGTGTCTTTTCAGGACCTTGTAAGGGCCGATAAACCTAAGCCCAATTTGTGACAGGGTTGACGTAGACGCATGTGTCGAGTAGATATCCAAACACGTTTACCCACAGGGATGGACAGATACAGAAGTCTTATGACGATCAGCAAACTTCTTGAAACCCAGGACATACTTGAAAATGAGAGAAATCTGAATGTATCCTTCCTGGTAAAATATTTTATAAATAAATAAATAAATAAATATCTAGGGACAGCTGAACGTAGCGGAGAGTGAAAACGTTGCCAATGAGTGGTAAGTCCAGTGACGTGTCGGTCTGCGGCAGGGACCCCAGTGGACTGAGTTGAAAGAGGGAACACACAAGGTTGATACCCTGCTGTGGCTTGAAATGGAGAACATCGAAGAGAAGAGTGCCAATGAGTGTTTCTTGCCAGCTCAGCTAGGGGTAGCACCTCAGACCAGTTGGTATGGCTAGCATTGACAAAGGCTCTAAGGTAGGCTTCAAGATCCTGGTTTGCTCTCTCAGTTAGTCCATTAGTCTATGGATGGTAGCCAGAGGACAAGGAAACAGTGGCTCCAATCAATTTTCAAAAGGCTCTCCAAAAGGCAGAGATAAACTGTGAACCTCTGTCGGAAACAATATTCACAGGAATGCCATAAAGTTGTACCACATGCAAGAGAAAAAGGGATGATAACTCTTGAGCAGAAGGTAGTTTGGTTAGTGGTACAAAGTGAGCCAGTCTGGAAAAGCGGTCCACCACAACCCAGATAACTGTATGGTGGTCAGGAGGAAGATCCACAATGAAGTCCATTGTTATGTGTGTTCATGGTTGTTTGGGAATGGACAATGGTTGGAGGAAGCCAGGAGACAAAGATCGGGGAGTCTTGTTGGCAGCACAAGTTGTGCAGGCTTTGACATAATCCTGAGCATCAGACTTCATAGTAGGCCACCAAACATGTTAGGAAAGACGCTTGAAAGTCCTAGTAAAACCGGGATGTCCTGAGAGTTTGCCATCATGAGCCCAGGCTAGCACAGGGATACATAGGTTCAGGGGTACAAATAGGATATCAGAGGACATGGGGGCTCCAGGAGGTTTACTAGACTGAGCACGTTGCAATCTTTGCAGAAGGGTGGTATTGAGTTGAGCAACCACACAGGAGGGGGGTATGATATGTTAAATAGGAGCTTCTGAGGAATTACTTGAATGAGGGAACTGACGGGAAACAGAATTTATGCTTACCTGATAAATTACTTTCTCCAACGGTGTGTCCGGTCCACGGCGTCATCCTTACTTGTGGGGATATTCTCTTCCCCAACAGGAAATGGCAAAGAGCCCAGCAAAGCTGGTCATATGATCCCTCCTAGGCTCCGCCTACCCCAGTCATTCGACCGACATACAGGAGGAAATATGCATAGGAGAAACCATATGATACCGTGGTGACTGTAGTTAGAGAAAATAATTCATCAGACCTGATTAAAAAAACCAGGGCGGGCCGTGGAACGGACACACCGTTGGAGAAAGTAATTTATCAGGTAAGCATAAATTCTGTTTTCTCCAACATAGGTGTGTCCGGTCCACGGCGTCATCCTTACTTGTGGGAACCAATACCAAAGCTTTAGGACATGGATGAAGGGAGGGAGCAAATCAGGTCACCTAAATGGAAGGCACCACGGCTTGCAAAACCTTTCTCCCAAAAATAGCCTCTGAAGAAGCAAAAGTATCAAATTTGTAAAATTTGGCAAAAGTGTGCAGTGAAGACCAAGTCGCTGCCTTACATATCTGGTCAACAGAAGCCTAGTTCTTGAAGGCCCATGTGGAAGCCACAGCCCTAGTGGAGTGAGCTGTGATTCTTTCAGGAGGCTGCCGTCCGGCAGTCTCATAAGCCAAACGGATAATTCTTTTAAGCCAAAAGGAAAGAGAGGTAGAAGTTGCTTTTTGACCTCTCCTTTTACCAGAATAAACAACAAACAAAGAAGAAGTTTGTCTGAAATCTTTAGTGGCCTCTAAATAGAATTTTAGAGCACGGACTACGTCCAAATTGTGTAACAAACGTTCCTTCTTTGAAACTGGATTCGGGCACAAAGAAGGTACAACTATCTCCTGGTTAATATTCTTGTTGGAAACAACTTTCGGAAGAAAACCAGGCTTAGTACGCAAAACCACCTTATCTGCATGGAACACCAGATAGGGCGGAGAACACTGCAGAGCAGATAACTCAGAAACTCTTCTAGCAGAAGAAATTGCAACCAAAAACAAAACTTTCCAAGATAATAACTTAATATCTATGGAATGTAAGGGTTCAAACGGAACCCCTTGAAGAACTGAAAGAACTAGATTAAGACTCCAGGGAGGAGTCAAGGGTCTGTAAACAGGCTTGATTCTAACCAGAGCCTGAACAAACGCTTGAACGTCTGGCACAGCTGCCAGCCTTTTGTGAAGTAAAACAGATAACGCAGAAATCTGTCCCTTCAGAGAACTTGCAGATAATCCATTCTCCAAACCCTCTTGTAGAAAGGATAAAATCCTAGGAATTTTTATCTTGTTCCATGGGAATCCTTTAGATTCACACCAATAGATATATTTTTTCCATATCTTATGGTAAATTTTTCTAGTTACAGGCTTTCTAGCCTGAATCAGAGTATCTATTACAGAATCTGAAAACCCACGCTTTGATAAAATCAAGCGTTCAATCTCCAAGCAGTCAGTTGGAGAGAAACCAGATTCGGATGTTCGAATGGACCTTGAACAAGAAGGTCCTGTCTCAAAGGTAGCTTCCATGGTGGAGCCGATGACATATTCACCAGGTCTGCATACCAAGTCCTGCGTGGCCACGCAGGAGCTATCAAGATCACCGAAGCCCTCTCCTGGTTGATCCTGGCTACCAGCCTGGGAATGAGAGGAAATGGTGGGAAAACATAAGCTAGGTTGAAGGTCCAAGGTGCTACTAGTGCATCTACTAGAGTCGCCTTGGGATCCCTGGATCTGGACCCGTAAAAAGGAACCTTGAAGTTCTGACGAGACGCCATCAGATCCATGTCTGGAATGCCCCATAATTGAGTTATTTGGGCAAAGATTTCCGGGTGGAGTTCCCACTCCCCCGGATGGAATGTCTGACGACTCAAAAAATCCGCTTCCCAATTTTCCACTCCTGGGATGTGGATTGCAGACAAGTGGCAGGAGTGATCCTCCGCCCATTGAATTATCTTGGTCACTTCCTCCATCGCCAGGGAACTCCTTGTTCCCCCCTGATGGTTGATATATGCAACTGTCGTCATGTTGTCTGATTGAAACCTTATGAATTTGGCCTTTGCTAGATGAGGCCAAGCTTTGAGAGCATTGAATATCGCTCTCAGTTCCAGAATGTTTATCGGGAGAAGAGATTCTTCCCGAGACCATAGACCCTGAGCTTTCAGGGGTTCCCAGACCGCGCCCCAGCCCACCAGACTGGCGTTGGTCGTGACAATGACCCACTCTGGTCTGCGGAAGCTCATTCCCTGTGACAGGTTGTCCAGGATTAGCCACCAACGGAGTGAATCTCTGGTCCTTTGATCTACTTGAATCGTCGGAGACAAGTCTGTATAATCCCCATTCCACTGTCTGAGCATGCACAGTTGTAATGGTCTTAGATGAATTCGTGCAAAAGGAACTATGTCCATTGCTGCAACCATCAATCCTATTACTTCCATGCACTGCGCTATGGAAGGACGAAGAACAGAATGAAGAACTTGACAAGAGCTTAGAAGTTTTGATTTTCTGACCTCTGTCAGAAAAATCCTCATTTCTAAGGAGTCTATTATTGTTCCCAAGAAGGGAACTCTTGTTGACGGGGAAAGAGAACTTTTTTCTATGTTCACTTTCCATCCGTGAGATCTGAGAAAGGCTAGGACGATGTCCGTATGAGCCTTTGCTTTTGACAGAGACGACGCTTGAATCAGGATGTCGTCCAAGTACGGTACTACTGCAATGCCCCTTGGTCTTAGAACCGCTAGAAGGGACCCTAGTACCTTTGTGAAAATTCTCGGAGCAGTGGCTAATCCGAATGGAAGTGCCACAAACTGGTAATGCTTGTCCAGAAAAGCGAACCTTAGGAACTGATGATGTTCCTTGTGGATAGGAATATGGAGGTACGCATCCTTTAAATCCACCGTGGTCATAAATTGACCTTCCTGGATGGTAGGAAGGATCGTTCGAATGGTTTCCATTTTGAACGATGGAACCCTGAGAAAACAGAATTTATGTTTACCTGATAAATTACTTTCTCCAACGGTGTGTCCGGTCCACGGCGTCATCCTTACTTGTGGGATATTCTCTTCCCCAACAGGAAATGGCAAAGAGCCCAGCAAAGCTGGTCACATGATCCCTCCTAGGCTCCGCCTACCCCAGTCATTCGACCGACGTAAAGGAGGAATATTTGCATAGGAGAAACCATATGTTACCGTGGTGACTGTAGTTAAAGAAAATAAATTATCAGACCTGATTAAAAAAACCAGGGCGGGCCGTGGACCGGACACACCGTTGGAGAAAGTAATTTATCAGGTAAACATAAATTCTGTTTTCTCCAACATAGGTGTGTCCGGTCCACGGCGTCATCCTTACTTGTGGGAACCAATACCAAAGCTTTAGGACACGGATGAAGGGAGGGAGCAAATCAGGTCACCTAAATGGAAGGCACCACGGCTTGCAAAACCTTTCTCCCAAAAATAGCCTCAGAAGAAGCAAAAGTATCAAATTTGTAAAATTTAGAAAAAGTGTGCAGTGAAGACCAAGTCGCTGCCTTACATATCTGATCAACAGAAGCCTCGTTCTTGAAGGCCCATGTGGAAGCCACAGCCCTAGTGGAGTGAGCTGTGATTCTTTCAGGAGGCTGCCGTCCGGCAGTCTCATAAGCCAATCGGATAATGCTTTTAATCCAGAAGGAGAGAGAGGTAGAAGTTGCTTTTTGACCTCTCCGTTTACCAGAATAAACAACAAACAAAGCCAAAGTTTGTCTGAAAACCTTAGTAGCTGCTAAGTAAAATTTGAGAGCACGAACTACATCCAAGTTGTGCAACAAACGTTCCTTCTTTGAAACTGGATTAGGACACAAAGAAGGCACAACTATCTCCTGGTTAATGTCTTTGTTAGAAACAACTTTTGGAAGAAAACCAGGTTTAGTACGCAAAACCACCTTATCTGCATGGAACACCAGATAAGGAGAAGAACACTGCAGAGCAGATAATTCTGAAACTCTTCTAGCAGAAGAAATTGCAACCAAAAACAAAACTTTCCAAGATAATAACTTAATATCAACGGAATGTAAGGGTTCAAACGGAACCCCCTGAAGAACTGAAAGAACTAGGTTGAGACTCCAAGGAGGAGTCAAAATTTTGTAAACAGGCTTGATTCTAACCAGAGCCTGAACAAAGGCTAGAACATCTGGCACAGCTGCCAGCTTTTTGTGAAGTAACACAGACAAGGCAGAAATCTGTCCCATCAAGGAACTTGCAGATAATCATTTTTCCAATCCTTCTCGAAGGAAGGATAGACTCTTAGGAATCTTAACCTTGTCCCAAGGGAATCCTGCAGATTCACACCAACAGATATACCAAATTATGTGGTAATTTTCTGGTTACAGGCTTTCAGGCCTGAACAAGAGTATTAATAACAGAATCTGAGAACCCTCGCTTTGATAAGATCAAGCGTTCAATCTCCAAGCAGTCAGCTGGAGTGGGTCGAACGGACCTAGAACAAGAAGGTCTCGTCTCAAAGGTAGCTTCCATGGTGGAGCCGATGACATATTCACCAGATCTGTATACCAAGTCCTGCGTGGCCACGCAGGAGCTATCAAAATCACCGACGCCCTCTCCTGATTGATCCTGGCTACCAGCCTGGGGATGAGAGGAAACGGCGGGAACACATAAGCTAGTTTGAAGGTCCAAGGTGCTACTAGTGCATCCACTAGAGCCGCCTTGGGATCCCTGGATCTGTACCCGTAGTAAGGAACTCTGAAGTTCTGACGAGAGGCCATCAGATCCATGTCTGGAATGCCCCACGGTTGAGTGACTTGGGCAAAGATTTCCGGATGGAGTTCCCACTCCCCCGGATGCAATGTCTGACGACTCAGAAAATCCGCTTCCCAATTTTCCACTCCTGGGATGTGGATAGCAGACAGGTGGCAGGAGTGAGACTCCGCCCATAGAATGATTTTGGTCACTTCTTCCATCGCTAGGGAACTCCTTGTTCCCCCCTGATGGTTGATGTATGAACTTGGCCCTCGCTAGCTGAGGCCAAGCTTTGAGAGCATTGAATATCGCTCTCAGTTCCAGAATATTTATCGGTAGAAGAGATTCTACCCGAGACCAAAGACCCTGAGCTTTCAGGGATCCCCAGACCGCGCCCCAGCCCATCAGACTGGCGTCGGTCGTGACAATGACCCACTCTGGTCTGCGGAAGGTCATCCCTTGTGACAGGTTGTCCAGGGACAGCCACCAACGGAATGAGTCTCTGGTCCTCTGATTTACTTGTATCTTCGGAGACAAGTCTGAATAGTCCCCATTCCACTGACTGAGCAGGAACAGTTGTAATGGTCTTAGATGAATGCGCACAAAAGGAACTATGTCCATTGCCGCTACCATCAAACCTATCACTTCCATGCACTGCGCTATGGAAGGAAGAGGAACGGAATGAAGTATCCGACAAGAGTCTAGAAGTTTTGTTTTTCTGGCTTCTGTCAGAAAAATCCTCATTTCTAAGGAGTCTATTATAGTTCCCAAGAAGGGCACCCTCGTTGACGGAGATAGAGAACTCTTTTCCACGTTCACTTTCCATCCGTGAGATCTGAGAAAGGCCAGGACAATGTCCGTGTGAGCCTTTACTTGAGGAAGGGACGACGCTCGAATCAGAATGTCGTCCAAGTAAGGTACTACAGCAATGCCCCTTGGTCTTAGCACCGCCAGAAGGGACCCTAGTACCTATGAGAAAATCCTAGGAGCAGTGGCTAATCCGAAAGAAAACGCCACGAACTGGAAATGCTTGTCCAGGAATTCAAACCTTAGGAACCGATGATGTTCCTTGTGGATAGGAATATGTAGATACGCATCCTTGAAATCCACCTTGGTCATGAATTGACCTTCCTGGATGGAAGGAAGAAGTGTTCGAATGGTTTCCATCTTGAACGATGGAACCTTGAGAAACTTGTTCAAGATCTTGAGATCTAAGATTGGTCTGAACGTTCCCTCTTTTTTGGGAACTATGAACAGATTGGAGTAGAACCCCATCCCTTGTTCTCCTAATGGAACAGGATGAATCACTCCCATTTTTAGCAGGTCTTCTACCCAATGTAAGAATGCCTGTCTTCTTATGTGGTCTGAAGACAACTGAGACCTGTGGAACCTCCCCCTTGGAGGAAGCCCCTTGAACTCCAGAGAATAACCTTGGGAGACTATTTCTAGCGCCCAAGGGTCCAGAACATCTCTTGCCCCAGCCTGAGCGAAGAGAGAGAGTCTGCCCCCCACCAGATCCGGTCCCGGATCGGGGGCCCGCATTTCATGCTGTCTTGGTAGCAGTGGCAGGTTTCCTGGCCTGCTTTCCTTTGTTCCAGCCTTGCATAGGTCTCCAGGCTGGATTGGCTTGAGAAGTATTACCTTCCTGCTTAGAGGACGTAGCCCTTGGGGCTGATCCGTTTCTGCGAAAGGGACGAAACTTAGGTTTATTTTTGGTCTTGAACAGACCTATCCTGAGGAAGGGCGTGGCCCTTGCCCCCAGTGATATCAGAGATAATCTCTTTCAAGTCAGGGCCAAAGAGTGTTTTCCCCTTGAAAGGAATGTCAAGCAATTTGTTCTTGGAAGACGCATCCGCTGCCCAAGATTTTAACCAAAGCGCTCTGCGCCACAATAGCAAACCCAGAATTTTTTCGCCGCTAACCTAGCCAATTGCCAGGTGGCGTCTAGGGTGAAAGAATTAGCCAATTTAAGAGCACGAATTCTGTCCATAATCTCCTCATAAGAAGAAGAATTACTAATAATCGCCTTTCCTAGCTCAAACTAGAAACACGCGGCTGCAGTGACAGGGACAATGCATGCAATTGGTTGTAGAAGGGAACCTTGCTGAACAAACATCTTTAGCAGACCTTCTAATTTTTTATCCATAGGATCTTGGAAAGCACAACTATCTTCTATGGGTATAGTGGCGCGCTTGTGTAGAGTAGAAACCGCCCCCTCGACCTTGGGGACTGTCTGCCATCAGTCCTTTCTGGTGTCGACTATAGGAAAACAATTTTATAAATATGGGGGGAGGTACTAAAGGTATACCGGGCCTGTCCCATTCTGTACTAACAATGTACGCCACCCGCTTGGATATAGGAAAAGCTTCGGGGGGCCCCGGGGCCTCTAAGAACTTTTCCATTTTACATAGTGGTTCTGGAATGACCAGATAATCACAATCATCCAAATTGGATAACACCTCCTTAAGCAGAGCGCGGAGATGTTCCAACTTAAATTTAAAAGTAATCACATCAGGTTCAGCTTGTTGAGAAATGTTTCCTGAATCTGAAATTTCTCCCTCAGACAAAACCTCCCTGGCCCCCTCAGACTGGTGTAGGGGCCCTTCGGAAACCATATCATCAGCGTTCTCATGCTCTACAGAATTTTCTAAAACAGAGCAGTCGCGCTTTCACTGATAAGTGGGCATATTGGCTAAAATGTTTTTGATAGAATTATCCATTACAGCCGTTAAATGTTGCATAGTAAGGAGTATTGGCGCACTAGATGTACTAGGGGCCTCCTGTATGGGCAAGACTGGTGTAGACGAAGGAGGGGATGATGCAGTACCATGCTTACTCCCCTCACTTGAGGAATCATCTTGGGCATCATTTTTACTAAATTTTTTTATGACATAAAATACATATAGTTAAATGAGAAGGAACCTTGGTTTCCCCACAGTCAGAACACAATCTATCTGGTAGTTCAGACATGTTAAACAGGCATAAACTTGATAACAAAGCACAAAAAACGTTTTAAAATAAAACCGTTACTGTCACTTTAAATTTTAAACTAAACACACTTTATTACTGCAATTGCGAAAAAGTATGAAGGAATTGTTCAAAATTCACCAAAATTTCACCACAGTGTCTTAAAGCCTTAAAAGTATTGCACACCAAATTTGGAAGCTTTAACCCTTAAAATAACGGAACCGGAGCCGTTTTTATATTTAACCCCTTTACAGTCCCTGGAATCTGCTTTAGAAAGACCTTTCTATGTATCAGAGCTCCACACACATGCAGCTGCATGCCATGCTGTCCTCAAAAACAAGTGCGCCATACCGGCGCGAAAATGAGACTCTGCCTATGCTTTGGGAAAGCCCCTAAAGAATAAGGTGTCTAAAACAGTGCCTGCCGATATTATTATATCAAAATACCCAGATAAAATGATTCCTCAAGGCTAAATATGTGTTAATAATCAATCGATTTAGCCCAGAAAAAGTCTACAGTTTAAATAAGCCCTTGTGAAGCCCTTATTTACAATCGTAATAAACATGGCTTACCGGATCCCATAGGGAAAATGACAGCTTCCAGCATTACATCGTCTTGTTAGAATGTGTCATACCTCAAGCAGCAAGGGACTGCAAACTGTTCCCCCAACTGAAGTTAATTGCTCTCAACAGTCCTGTGTGGAACAGCCATGGATTTTAGTTACGGTTGCTAAAATCATTTTCCTCATACAAACAGAATTCTTCATCTCTTTTCTGTTTCTGAGTAAATAGTACGTACCAGCACTATTTGAAAATAACAAACTCTTGATTGAATAATGAAAAACTACAGTTAAACACTAAAAAACTCTAAGCCATCTCCGTGGAGATGTTGCCTGTACAACGGCAAAGAGAATGACTGGGGTAGGCGGAGCCTAGGAGGGATCATGTGACCAGCTTTGCTGGGCTCTTTGCCATTTCCTGTTGGGGAAGAGAATATCCCACAAGTAAGGATGACGCCGTGGACCGGACACACCTATGTTGGAGAAATTTGTTTAGGATCTTGAGATCTAGAATTGGTCTGAATGTTCCCTCTTTTTTGGGAACTATGAACAGGTTGGAGTAAAACCCCATCCCTTGTTCTCTTATTGGAACTGGATGAATTACTCCCATCTTTAACAGGTCTTCTACACAATGTAAGAATGCCTGTCTTTTTATTTGGTTTGAAGATAATTGAGACCTGTGGAACCTTCCCCTTGGGGGTAGTTCCTTGAATTCCAGGAGATAACCTTGAGAAACTATTTCTAGTGCCCAAGGATCCTGAACATCTCTTGCCCAGGCCTGAGCAAAGAGAGAAAGTCTGCCCCCCACCAGATCTGGTCCCGGATCGGGGGCCATCCCTTCATGCTGTTTTGGTAGCAGTGGCAGGCTTCTTGGCCTGCTTACCCTTGTTCCAGCCTTGCATCGGTCTCCAGGCTGGTTTGGGTTGAGAAGTATTACCCTCTTGCTTAGAGGATGTAGAAGTAGAGGCTGGTCCGTTTCTGCGAAAGGGATGAAAATTAGGCTTATTTCTAGCCTTAAAAGACCTATCCTGAGGAAGGGCGTGGCCCTTTCCTCCGGTGATGTCTGAAATAATCTCTTTCAAATCAGGACCAAACAGTGTTTTGCCCTTGAAAGGGATGTTAATCAATTTTGTCTTGGAAGACACATCCGCTGACCAAGACTTTAGCCAGAGCGCTCTGCGCGCCACGATAGCAAATCCTGAATTTTTCGCCGCTAATCTCGCTAATTGCAAAGCGGCATCTAGAATAAAAGAGTTAGCCAATTTAAGTGCATGAACTCTGTCCATAACCTCCTCATACGAAGATTCTTTATTGAGCGACTTTTCTAGTTCTTCGAACCAGAAACACGCTGCCGTAGTGACAGGAACAATGCATGAAATTGGTTGAAGAAGGTAACCTTGCTGAACAAACATCTTTTTAAGCAAACCCTCTAATTTTTTATCCATAGGATCTTTAAAAGCACAACTATCTTCTATGGGAATAGTAGTGCGTTTGTTTAGAGTAGAGACCGCCCCCTCGACCTTAGGGACTGTCTGCCATAAGTCCTTTCTGGGGTCGACTATAGGAAATAATTTCTTAAATATAGGGGGAGGAACAAAAGGTATGCCGGGCCTTTCCCATTCCTTGTTTACTATGTCCGCCACCCGCTTGGGTATAGGAAAAACATCGGGGGGCACCGGAACCTCTAGGAACTTGTCCATCTTACATAATTTCTCTGGTATGACCAAATTGTCACAATCATCCAGAGTAGATAATACCTCCTTAAGCAGTGCGCGGAGATGTTCTAATTTAAATTTAAATGTTACAACATCAGGTTCAGCTTGTTGAGAAATTTTTCCTGAATCTGAAATTTCTCCCTCAGACAAAACCTCCCTCCTGGCCCCTTCAGATTGGTGTGAGGGTATGTCAGAAACGTTATCAGCGTCCTCTTGCTCTTCAGTGTTTAAAACAGAGCAATCGCGCTTTCTTTGATAAGTAGGCATTTTAGATAAAATATTTGCAATAGAATTATCCATAACAGCCGTTAATTGTTGCATAGTAATAAGTATTGGCGCACTAGATGTACTAGGGGCCTCTTGTGTGGGCAAAACTGGTGTAGACACAGAAGGGGGTGATGCAGTACCATGCTTACTCCCCTCATCTGAAGAATCATCTTGGGCACTATTATTATCTGTGGCATCATTGTCCCTACTTTGTTTGGACACCATGTCACAATTATCACATATATTTAAATGGGGAGACACATTGGCTTTCATACATATAGAACATCGTTTATCTGATGGTTCAGACATGTTAAACAGGCTTAAACTTGGCAACAAAGCACAAAAAAACTTTTAAAATAAAACCGTTACTGTCACTTTAAATTTTAAACAGAACACACTTTATTACTGAATATGCGAAAAAGTATGAAGCAATTGTTCAAAATTCACCAAAATTTCACCACAGTGTCTTAAAGCCTTAAAAGTATTGCACACCAAATTTGAAAGCTTTAACCCTTAAAATAACGGAACCGGAGCCGTTTTTACATTTAACCCCTATACAGTCCCAGGAATCTGCTTTGCTGAGACCCAACCAAGCCCAGAGGGGAATACGATACCAAATGACGCCTTCTATAAGCTTTTTCAGTGGATCTTAGCTCCTCACACATGCATCTGCATGCCTTGCCTTCCAAAAACAACTGCGCATTAGTAGCGCGAAAATGAGGCTCTGCCTATGACTAGAGAAGGCCCCCATCTGAAAAAGGTGTCCATACAGTGCCTGCCGTTTTTTAACAACAATCCCCAAGATTATAATAACTATAAAGAGCTATAATCTGTCAAATATGCTTAGCAAAGTAATCGTTTTAGCCCAGAAAAATGTCTACCAGTTTTTTAAGCCCTTATAAAGCCTTTATTCTTTTACTTAATCTAAGAAAATGGCTTACCGGTCCCCATAGGGAAAATGACAGCCTTCCAGCATTACCAAGTCGTGTTAGAAATGTGGCCAGTCATACCTCAGGCAGAAAAGTCTGCCAACTGCTTCCCCCAACTGAAGTTACTTCATCTCAACAGTCCTGTGTGGAAACAGCAATCGATTTTAGTAACGTTTGCTAAAATCATCTTCCTCTTACAAACAGAAATCTTCTTCTCTTTTCTGTTTCAGAGTAAATAGTACATACCAGCACTATTTTAAAATAACAAACACTTGATTGAAGAATAAAAACTACATTTAAACACCAAAAAACTCTTAGCCATCTCCGTGGAGATGTTGCCTGTGCAACGGCAAAGAGAATGACTGGGGTAGGCGGAGCCTAGGAGGGATCATATGACCAGCTTTGCTGGGCTCTTTGCCATTTCCTGTTGGGGAAGAGAATATCCCCACAAGTAAGGATGACGCCGTGGACCGGACACACCTATGTTGGAGAAAAGGGCATCCACCTGCTTGTTCTTAGTCCCAGGAAGATAAGAGACCACAAAGTTAAAACGAGAAAAGAACAAGGCCCACCTGACCTGTCGAGGATTGAGTCGATGAGCGGTCACTAGGTACGTCAGATTCTTGTGGTCGGTGAGAATCTGAATAGGATTGGCGGTGCCCTCAAATCAATGACGCCATTCAGTCAAGGCCATCTTAATGGCTAAGAGTTCACGATTACCCACATCATAGTTCCTCTCAGCAGGAGTAAAGCATTTAGAGAAAAAGGCTACAGGGTGTGACTTGGAAGTCAAAGGGTCCCTTTGGGTGAGAACTGCTCCAGCCCCTATCTCGGAGGCATCAACCTCTAAAGTGAACTGTAGGTCAGCATCAGGATGGCGGAGCACATGAGCTGAACACAAAGCCTTTTTTAGGCATTTACGGCCTCAGGAGGCCAATGTTTACAGTCTTTGTTCCGTTTTGTCAATTCAGTGAGAGGAGCGACAGTGAACAGTGATCAGTCCAGCAGTTTAAGGGTTAAGGCAGGTAGAGTAGTCGGCAAACAGGCAGGTTCAGCAACATTGATCAGTCCAGCATTTTAAGGGTTAAGGCAGGTAGAGTAGTCAGCAAACAGGCAGGTTTAGCAACAATGATCAGTCCAGCAGTTTAAGGGTTAAGGCAGGTAGAGTAGTCAGTAAACAGGCAGGTTCAGCAACAATGGTATTTAGGTACATAGAACAATCTGTCACACACAGGAGCACACAGAGTAACACCTATACTTGATCAGTGACAGATCGTTAGTGCAGGATTTAAATAGGCGCAGTGACCTCCTACCGGCATCAGGAGCGTGCGGCGACGACGTCAGCGCCGCACGCATCCTGAGCCGACACTGCCCCTGGCAACGAACAGGAAGGAGACCCTGAGCCGACACTGCCCCTGGCAACGAGCAGGACGGAGACGCCCCGCCCCTAACAATGGCTAGAGTGGTGCGGCGTGACAGGTATTAATGTAAGTTCAGTAAGAGCTTCTTTATTGTAAATCAAGTAAGAACTATATAGGTTGAACTTAACTGATTTTGGTTTTCTTTCATCCTCATCTACTATTTAAATGTGTGGTGCTGAAGGGTGAGCAGAGTTATATGCAAGGAATAAGGGATGAGGGATGAGAGGGCTGTATCCAAGGGGGGGGCGATTGGTTTGTGAGGGAAAGAAAGTTAAAAGGATAAGCAGAACTCTGTGTAAAGCAGAAGTGGTTATAGGATAAAGGAGAGGCTTTGTGTGGCAGGTGGTGAGGAGAGTGCTGAGTGTGAGGAAAAGCTAAATAAGAGGGTGTGAACAGACTGTTAGAGAGTGAGAAGGATTGTGGATATCAGGGAGGTGAGAAGAGAGGTTGAGGGGGAGAGGAGCAAGGGCTAAGAGGATGAGCAGAAGCTGGTGTGATTAGTTTTATATGGATAAAATATTTATTACACAACACAGAGGGTATTATTCCTAGTCTATCCAAAGTGGATTTAATAAAAGGTGTTACTGGTAGTACTAGAGAAATAATAGCTGGACAACAGGTATAATATTAGTTTCTGGAATCATCTCACCAGCTGTAAGTCTTTTCTGTTTTTCCACTCTCTCCAGCAGTCGTTGACGCACAACTTCAACACCATGGCTGTTAAATCCATATCTGAAAAAGACAGGATCAGTATTACACACGCACTTTAGTGTCATATAATATACACTCACATTCATTTTACCTGTTTATGATTGCCCTGTCTTGATGAAGACGGAACACGCGGGGTGTGGGGTTCCCTTTCTGGGGTTTTGGGGTAACACTTCCAATTTCCACAAATCCAAAGCCCAATTTAAAAAGTCCATCAACAGCCTCTGCATGTTTATCAAAGCCAGCAGCTAAACCAACAGGGTTCCGGAAGCTGTTGCCAAGAATGTTCACTTTCTGTAGGAGAGGAGGAAAAAACACAGAGAGATAACCTGAATCCTCAACATCAAGAACACCTTTAAGCAGCCAATGAACATAGCAACTTAGTAGATGAGGCTGAAAAGTCAAAACTATAAAAATTCCACATGAGCCTTCATCAATGGGAATTGTCTGATGAAACTTGCTATCTTCATTTTATTCTAGGACATTTATGTCATTTCAGATAGTGGTCGACAAAGAAAAACAAAAAAGGGAAGTACAAAAAAGTGGACCATGTTTCAGGAGTTTATAGACTTTCAGAAAATAGTGAGAGTCTGTAAGGAAAATGGCTAAAGTATTGCTCATGTAACACTTGCTTTGCTTATAAGACTGTGCCTTAAACAAAGTTAAGCTAAATTGTAGAAATAACTGAAAACTAAATTTATGCTTACCAGATAACTTCCTTTCTTTCCTGGCAGGGAGAGTCCACGACTTCATTCCTTACTGTTGGGAAATACAACACCTGGCCACCAGGAGGAGGCAAAGACACCCCCAGCCAAAGGCTTAAATATCCCTCCCACTTCCTGGAACCGACATCAGGCAGCAGGTTTCCAGTAGTAGATTCTGATACAGGGTCAGCTTGAGACATCTTGCAATATGTAATAGAAAAAATAACATATAAAGCAAAATTATCTATTTCCCTATATGGCAGTTTCAGGAATGGGAAAAAATTCAAACAAAATAAGCCTCTGGAAACCAGAAGCAAAATGAAATAAGGACTTAAATAATGTCAAAAATCTGGCGTCAAGTATGACGCACAACTGACAAAATATTTTTTGGCGCCAAGAACGTCTGCAACAAACACGAGCATCATAGATGACGCAACTACGTGAAAACTCTCAGCGACAACTAATACGCCGGAAATGACTAAATCAACAAACGTAATTCTCACGCCAAAAAAGTCTTGGGCCAAAAATGACGCAATAAATTGTAGCATTTTGCGCTCCCGCGAGCCTAACAGCCCGCAATTTAGAAAAGAAAGTCAATTTGAAAAAATTTCAGGTAAGAATTTATATTATATATATATATATATATATATATATATATATATATATATATATATATATTTATAAATGCATTTCCCAAAAAATGAAACTGACAGTCTGTAAGAAGGAAATATACTGATTAACCAGAATCATGGTAAATATAATTACAAAACATTATATTTAGGAACTTTACATATAAAGTGCCAAACCATAGCTGAGAGTGTCTTAAATAAAAGAAAACATACTTAACAAAAGACACTCATCTACATAAAGTAGATAGCCAAACCAGTACTGAAACGAGAATCAGCAGAGGTAATGGTATATAAGAGTATATCGTCGATCTGAAAAGGGAGGTAGGAAATGAATCTCTACGACCGATAACAGAGAACCTATGAAATAGATCCCTGTTAGGATGACCATTGTATTCAATAGGTAATACTCCCTTCACATCCCTCTGTCATTCACTGCACTCTGAGAGGAACCGGGCTTCAGCACGCTGAGAAGCGCATGTCAAAGAAATCTAGCACAAACTTACTTCACCACCTCCATAGGAGGCAAAGTTTGTAAAAACTGAATTGTAGGTGTGGTGGGGGGTGTATTTATAGGCATTTTGAGGTTTGGGAAACTTTGCCCCTCCTGGTAGGAATGTATATCCCATACGTCACTAGCTCATGGACTCTTGCCAATTACATGAAAGAAAATCTAGATTTTAAAATTATTTCACAAGATCTAGACAGCGTACGTTTTATTATTATACACTTTAAGGTTGCTAAAATCCGATATGTTTTATATAATATCTATGGACCCAATCAATTTGAAGTAAATTTTTGGGACAAACTATGTTAAACTACTTCCATTTGTTAAGTGTAACTTAATATTGGTGGGAGACTTTAACATGACCCCACATCCTAAATTGGATAAGTTGGAAGTTAAAACCTCTAGACGTTATAACAAGGAAGCCAAGTTTCTGGATAATTTGTAAGTCTTAAACTCAAAGATATATGGGGTATCCATAACCCAGATAGTAAGACATACACCTGTGAAAATACAATATATATATCTCTCAGATCATGCATGCATCTCCCTGCAAATTAAGTATCCAAAATATTCTTTGAATGGCACCAATAACTCTTTCTTCCCTAAATATTTATTGCATAATATCAGATTTCAACATGAATTAAGAAGGTTATGGAGAGAATTTTACGCCAACAATAGTACATATTTAAATAAAATTGAAATATTCTGGGAAGCATCCAAAGCTTTTTTTAGGGGAGAGATCAAGGCTCTTATGATTAAATGGAAAGAAATTGCTAAAGCCAGGGAAAATCAATTAACTAACACAGTGAGGAATTTGTATAGGAAATATATAGACAATCCGAATACCAGGTTATGGCATAAGTATCAAGAGGCTAAAAAAGAAAGAGACACACCTAGATTACGAGTTTTGCGTTAGAAGCTATGCAGTGCTAACGAGCAGTTTATGCTCACCGCTCACTTACAGACAGTGCTGGTATTACGGGTTTTTACAAACCCGGCGTTAAAAGGCAAGAAGTGAGCATTGAGCAAAATGTTGCTCCACATCTTACTCCAATACCAGCGCTGCTTACGTTAGCGGTGAGCTGGTGTAACGTGCTCATGCACGATTTCCCCACAGGAATCAAAGGGGAGAGCCGGCTGAAAAAAAGTCTAACACTTGCAAAAAAGCAGCGTTTAGCTCCTAACGCAGCCCCATTGATTCCTATGGGAAAATAAAAGTTATGTTTACACCTAACACCCTAACATGAACCCCAAGTCTAAACACCCCTAATATTACACTTATTAACCCCTAATCTGCCGCCCCCGACATCGTCGCCACCTACATTATATTATTAACCCCTAATCTGCCGCTCCGGACACCGCGCCACCTACATTATACTTATTAACCCCTAATCTGCTGCCCCCAACACCTACATTATATTTATTAACCCCTAATCTGCTGCCCCCAATGTCGCCGCCACCTACCTACACTTATTAACCCCTAATCTGCCGCCCCCAACATCGCCGCCACTATTCTAAATTTATTAACCCCCTAAACCTAAGTCTAACCCTAACACCCCCTAACAAATATAATTTAAATAAATCTAAATAAATATTCCTATCATTAACTAAATTATTCCGATTTAAAACTAAATAAATACTTACTTATAAAATAAACCCTAAGATAGCTACAATATAACTAATAGTTACATTGTATCTAGCTTAGGGTTTATTCTTATTTTACAGGCAAATTTGTATTTATTTTAACTAGGTAGAATAGTTACTAAATAGTTATTAACTATTTAATAACTACCTAGCTAAAATAAATACAAATTAACACTACTCTATAATTAAATTAATTCCCTAAACTAAATACAACTAAATAAAATTAGCTAAAGTACAAAAAAAAAATTACAGAAAATAATAAACAAATTACAAGATTTTTAAACTAATTACACCTAATCTAATCCCCCTAACAAAATAAAAAAGCCCCCCCCCCCAAATAAAAAAAAAGCCCTACCCTACACTAAATTACAAATAGCCCTTAAAAAGGCCTTTTGCGGGGCATTGCCCCAAAGTAATCAGCTCTTTTACCTGTAAAAAAAAAATTACAAATCCCCCCCAACATTAAAACCCACCACCCACACAACCAACGCTACTCTAAAACCCACCCAATCCCCCCTTAAAAAACCTAACACTAACCCCTTGAAGATCAACTTACCGGGAGACGTCTTCATCCAACGGGGCCAAAGTGGTCCTCCAGACGGGCAGAAGTTTTCATCCGACGCGGAGCATCCTCTTCTGCCGACGGCTAAGACTGAATGAAGGTTCCTTTAAATGACGTCATCCAAGATAGCGTCCCTTCAATTCCGATTGGCTGATAGAATTCTATCAGCCAATCGGAATTAAGGTAGAAAAAATCCTATTGGCTGATGCAATCAGCCAATAGGATTGAGCTGGCATTCTATTGGCTGATTGGAACAGCCAATAAAATGCCAGCTCAATCCTCGGCAACATTCATAGCTCCGCCCCCAGCTACTCCCACTCTCCTGCCTCCTCATAAATATTCATATTGTAGCTGTAAAGCTGGGGGCGGAGCTCTGGATGCTGCCGAGGTGCAGATAAAACTGAGACACTGCTGGGGTAGAATCCCTGTGATTTAACTCATGTGCAGTTTGTTACAGATACAATGAAATGCTTTACATATCTCACGCTCAGCTGATATACATGTAAAATACATCTGCCCATATAAAAAACAGTGCAACTGTGTATATATCTGACTCCCTCTTTGTCATCACTACGGCACTCTGAATATTCTCACGCACAGCTCTGTGAAACATCTCAGGATCATGTTTCACAGAGCTGCAAGTGGAATATTCCCCTTGTGTCTACTGAATGCTTACCGGGAGGAGAGAGTCAGGGGGGAGTGAGATTGTGCCCAGCCAGTGTAAACAGTCAGGAAGAAACGGCTGAGAGAGGTGAGGGGATTTGTGACAGGCTTATCTATTACACAGACAGCCCCAGCATGGGGGCTGGCTGTAAAGGACACTAGATAGGGAGTGTAGAAAAAGCCTTGCTCTAAAGCTAGTGGAGATTACGTTCGTATTCTCATTCACTGAGAGGATTAGAAACTTTATAATCATTTTTAGGAGAGTTAGCAGCAAAATTGCTAATACTTGTCAATTACAAACTTTATCTTCTTTTGGTGCTTAATTTAAATAGCCTATATTTTTTTGAGTGTATAATGGCCCTTTAATTATAGTAATTTTTATTTAGAGTTCTTTTAATTATATTTAAGTTAGGGGGGGTTAGGGTTAGACTTAGATTTAGGGGTTAATAACTTTAATATGGTGGCGGCGATGTTGGGGGCGGCAGATTAGGGGTTAATAAATGTAGGTAGGATTGCGGCGATGTTAGGGACGGCCGATTAGGGGTTAATAATATTTAACTAGTGTTTGCGAGGCGGTAGTGCGGCGGTTTAGGGGTTAATATATTTATTATAGTGGCAGCGATGTCCGGTTCGGCAGATTAGGGGTTAACATTTTTTATTTTAGTGTTTGCGATGCGGGAGGGCCTTGGTTTAGGGGTTAATAGGTAGTTTATGGGTGTTTGTGTACTTTTTAGCACTTTAGTTAAGAGTTTTATGCTACGGTGTTGTAGTGTAAAACTTTTAACTACTGACTTTAAAATGCGGTACCAGTCTTGACAGGAGAGGGTGTACCACTCACTTTTCGTCCAACTCGTAATACCGGCGCTATGCAAGTCCCATTGAAAAAAAGAGGATACGCAATTTACGTAAGTGGATTTGCGGTATTTCCAAGTCTGGCCAAAAAAGTGAGCGGTACACCTGTACCTGCAAGACTCGGGCGGGCGTTAAAAATCAGCGTTGGGGGGGCGGAGCCGACCAGAGAAGAACATGGTTGCAAACTTCTAGAGCTCCGGCATTGATCAGACGGATGGTTGCTCTATCCGGGGGATAATCCATCACTTTATGCTCAAGGGACTCTAAAAGCAAACCCTAACAACCAAGAGAGGTACATCGCCACAACGATCGTGAGATTTAACAAGTAAAGGAGACTTTTCTTGTGGCGGCAGTAAACGAGGCCTAAAGGGGAGCCGGGAAGCCTTCCTAAAGTATACATTACATTGCCACAAGTGAACCCCGCACAGCGCAGAACTGGGAATCTACAGTACCTGATAGAATTTCCTTGACAAGGAGAAGTCAGCGACAATAAAAGACCACAGGTTCCGAATGTACAAATAAAGGGCCCCGGTAGGCGCAACAACCTTCGCCTTTGTACAGCGGCCATAGGAGGTACGTTACACATACACGGCACGAAAGTAGAGCAGGGTAATTTTCAGCAGGGCCTTCAGTATGGCGACAGGATAAGATCACAGTTTTAATGAACTAGCCCAGAACTTTAATTTGGAACAAACCAGTCAGATAAGGCTGCAGAGAACACTAAGAGCGCCACTTTTTCACGCTATAAAATAACGGCAGATACACTGTTATGGTTGCTAGGAATAAAAGCAAAGCTGAGAAAAAAAACCCAGCAACCACAGGCGCGGGGAAACTTAACTCTTTCTTCAAACTGAATGATACCATGGGGGAAATGGCGCTACCTCATACCATCACCTCAGAAGACCCACAACAGGGATCACAACACTTAGAAAGAGACAGTACGCCTATAACAAGGGCTGATCTAAGCTCTCTCCCCACTAAACAAGACCTGACCACATTCATGCTACAGGTTAATAAAGCCATTAAAGATGGGCTAACAGAGGTTAAACGTGAAATAAATGCCTTAGGACACAGAGTCCAACAACTAGAAGAACAAACAGAAGAAACTACTATGACGACTGACACCATGGCCCTAGAAATACAGCAACAAAATGCCACCATTGTACAGCTGCAAACACAGCTTGAAGATTTAGATAATAGAGGCCGACGCCAGAATCTACATATCAGAGGGGTGTCAGAAAAAATTATCCCTGCTCAACTACAATCTTATGTACAGAACCTATTCAGATTCTTGTTAGAACCAGGAAACAATGACACTGTTATCATAGATAGAGTTCATAGAGCTCTTAGGGCACGGCCCCCAGACACAGCACCGCCGCGGGACATTGTTCTGTGCTGCCACAGGTTTACAGACAAAGAGAGGATACTGCAGGCGGCAAGGAAGAGGTCTCCTATAGCGTTTGGTGAAGACCACCTACAAATATATGATGACCTCAGCCCTATGACACTGGCGAAACGCAAGGAAGCACGATATCTCACTCTACATGTGTCTGAACTGGGAATCCCCTACAGATGGGGATTTCCTTTCTCCATAAAGGTGGTTAAGGAAGATAAAACTTTTGTATACAAGGAGCCTGAGGACATTGAACAATTCTGTAAACACCTTGAAATTCCTCAACCCTCATTGCCAAAGCTGCGGGACAACAAAGATGAACACGGAGTAACACCTGCTCTGCGTCCTCAGCGCCCAAAATGGGTGACGATATCCAAGAAAAGAAAAAATGATCCGGCGGTGGGTCATTCTGAGGAGAATGCGGAGGCAGAAACCTCTTGACAAGCACAGGACATTTGTAGCAGATAACCTAATGGACTCTCAACAGCGGTATAGTATTGTTTTAGCTGAGTTAGGCACAGAAACAAGCTTTATACTACATTACCCCTAAAGAAAGCCCTCTTTATTTCCAACTCCCCCGGAGGACTGACCATCTGGAAGATCATTGGCACATTAGTTGCCTTCCCAGCCAAATTTTTTCTCCTATTCTCCCTTCTCTCTCCCCTTCATTATTGTTTTCCACGCAGCTCCCTTATAGCGAGATAGAGGTGGGACACATGGTGAGGGAAAGGGATAGGGTACTAGCACTTCATGTTAGTAATTGGTTAATTATGTTTAATTATGTTTTCATATGTGTTAACGTTTTTGTGTTTTTTTTTTAAGTTCGTCTGCCATGACTCCTCGGAGCAATACTTGCCTTCATCCCAAGTGGAAAAACTGGAGGTTGATAGCGCGCTCTCTCTCACTTTGCTGCTTCAAAAAGGTCTGGCGCTCCCTTTGCTATACCGACTGAGGGTAAGATGCCACATCATTAATCAGAAACACAAGCGAAACCTGGTACTTACACATGACTAATCCATCTATAACAATAATCACACAAAACACAAAGGGACTCAACTCTCCTTCTAAACGCTCAATAGCCCTCAGGACCTTTCATAAACATAAAGATTCTATCATATTCATACAGGAAACTCATTTCTTAGCATCAGCATCTCCAACATTTAAATAAATAAAAACAGAGAAGCGCTCAACCTGGGAACGAACAATAGCATAATAGCTTGTTCTATGGCTAGTTACCACCCTAGAAGCAGCATATTTTTGCTCAATATGTGCCTTTCACAGAGAAGAACTTTCCTGTAGCATATCAGTCTGATCCTGACTTCACAGTACAGTCCAGCCCCGAAATACCAGGCAATCCCTCTCTGAACAAGAGAAACAGCAAAACCCCAGATGTACGTTTCGGCCTATTGTGGGCCTCGTCAGTGAGGTGCAGCCATATCCCTCTAGGCACACTGAGCAACGGGTCCACGTCTGGATTCCCGCATCACACTTTGGGAGACTTCCCTAAGTGTCATAATTTGCATAAATAAAAAGAGAGAAGCGCTCAACCTGGGAACGAACAATAGCATAATAGCTTGTTCTATGGCTAGTTACCACCCTAGAAGCAGCCTCTTTTTGCTCAATATGTGCCTTTCACAGAGAAGAACTTTCCTGTAGCATATCAGTCTGATCCTGACTTCACAGTACAGTCTTGTTCAGAGAGGGATTGCCTGGTATTTCGGGGCTGGACTGCACTGTTAAGTCAGGATCAGACTGATATGCTACAGGAAAGTTCTTCTCTGTGAAAGGCACATATTGAGCAAAAAGAGGCTGCTTCTAGGGTGGTAACTAGCCATAGAACAAGCTATTATGCTATTGTTCGTTCCCAGGTTGAGCGCTTCTCTCTTTTTATTTATGCAAATTATGACACTTAGGGAAGTCTCCCTAAGTGTGATGCGGGAATCCAGACGTGGACCCGTTGCTCAGTGTGCCTAGAGGGATATGGCTGCACCTCACTGACGAGGCCCACAATAGGCCGAAACGTACGTCTGGGGTTTTGCTGTTTCTCTTGTTCAGAGAGGGATTGCCTGGTATTTCAGGGCTGGACTGCACTGTTAAGTCAGGATCAGACTGATATGCTACAGGAAAGTTCTTCTCTGTGAAAGGCACATATTGAGCAAAAAGAGGCTGCTTCTAGGGTGGTAACTAGCCATAGAACAAGCTATTATGCTATTGTTCGTTCCCAGGTTGAGCGCTTCTCTCTTTTTATTTATGCAAATTATGACACTTAGGGAAGACTAGAAAAGAGCTAAATGCTATCCTGATTAAAGAAGCACAGAGGAAAGCGTTAGGAATCAAAAAGATGTATTTTTATGAGGGAAATAGAACAGGGCCGTTACTTGCCAAAATGCTGAAGACCCAAAAGACAATATCGCAAATACACAAACTAGTTACACAAGAGGGAAGAGAGATTCTAGATAGTAAACAAATAGCTAATCGCTTCGGTTCATACTACACAGCGCTCTACAATTTAGAATCTAACACCACCACCAGACACCAGGGAAAAATGAAGGAATACATTAAATTGGCAAACCTACCTCATATACCTAGCGTTAACAAAGAGGAGCTAGACTCCCCCATAACCACAGCTGAAATCCTAGCAGCAATAAAATCCTTACCGTCGGGCAAAAGCCCTGGGCCAGACGGTTTCACGAACTCATACTATAAAACATTTAAACATATTTTAGCCCCTCATCTACTAAAATTGCTCCAATCACTAGACGATAATTACCAACTCCCACACGAAATGTTATCTGCCCATATCTCTGTTATCCCCAAGCCCAACAAACCACTGACTGAAACAAGCAGCTACAGACCCATATCCCTTCTCAACTCAGATATCAAGATATTAGGCAAAATATTAGCTTATCGAATAAACAAAGTACTGCATCATCTCATTCACTCAGACCAGGTGGGATTCGTCCCAGGAAGGGAGGCGAGAGATAACATCATTAGAGCTATAACACTAACCACATATGCTAAAGCGTTTGATCGCATCAATTGGGCATTTCTAAAGGAGACGTTGGTAGCGTTAGGGTTCGGACCGAAGATGATCACACGCGTTTTCCAATTATATACCCAACCCAATGCCAAAGCGAACGGTATGCTGTCTACCCCATGTAGCATTCAAAACGGGACAAGACGGGGTGCCCCCTATCCCCAATCTTGTTTATCCTCTCAATGGAGGAGTTAGCTGCACACATTCGACAAAACCAAGAGATTTGTGGTATTAATATTGGCCCACATAACTTCAAAATAGCGTTATATGCCGATGACGTGCCATTTACCCTCACAGACCCTTTACACTCGGTGCCAGAAACCCTGAGAGAAATTGATAACTTTGGAAAGTTTTCTGGATTTCTAATCAATACTCAAAAATCAGAGATTATGAACGTGTCTCTAACACCACAAAAATTTGAGTCTTTAACAAGTATTTGCCCTTTAAAAATACAAAAGAAATCACTTAAATATCTCGGAATTCAACTCTCTCCCAATATTCCACAACTATTTGATGATAATTATCTCGCACTGTTGCGCAATATCCAGAAAGACTTACACACCTGGGCAGCAAAACCAATCACATGGTGGGGACGCATACAAAGCATTAAGATGACAACATTACCCAGAATTTTATATCTTATTCAGGCACTTCCCATACCCATTCCTAAATGGTATATACCCCAGTTGCAGAAACATATTAATTCATTTGTTTGGAGCAAGACTAAACCCAGAATTAATAAAGGAAATATGTATAGGAGACCAGAACATGGGGGATTGGAGTTGCCCCATATAGCGGACTATCATGAGGCGGTTACTTTACAAAGGATCTTAGATTGGCATAGATCTAGGGAAACAAAAGCATGGGTAGCGATAGATTCCCATATCCTGAGGGTCCCGGAGGTGCGCGCTTTGCTGGGTTGCAAAAGAATTGAGACCTCCCCAATGCACTTGAGCATACATAAACACACATTTGACACCTGGGATAGCATACTCTCACAAAAGAAACATATCTCCGGGACGCGTTCTCCCTTATTCCCCATACCAATAAATGCAGAATTAGTAGGGGGTTGGACAAAGGCAAACAAAGGTTATTAGAGTGGGGGCATTCAATACCATTGAAGAAATGTATACAGAAAGGAAAATTAGATAACAGAGAAAACTTGACAACAGTTGCGGACGGTAGATACTCCACCTGGTGGAAATACTCACAACTGGCACATTTCATACATACCTCCCCACACAAACAGGAGTTTCTGAGAGAATTAAAACCTTATGAAACACTTTGCTCTAACACGGGGGAGCTCAGACATACACTCTCAATCTCAAAAAGGCTTATACAATCTGAACATGCTCTGACCCTACCAACATACACATCTAAGTGGCAAGAAGAGCTGGAACACAACATGACAGGGGAAGATTGAGCGAGAATTTTTAAAAATACCAAGAAAATCTCAATGTCCCCTCAATTATTAGAATTAAATTTCAAAGTTCTTATGAGATAGTATCTTACCCCTTCAAGGTCAAACTCTATCTACCCAAACGCTAGTGACAGATGCTGGAGAGGATGCGAGGAGAGAGGGAGCTATCTACATATGTGGTGGAGTTGTGGACAACTCAAAAAATTTTGGTCAGACATAGAAAGATGTTATAAACATATACTAACAAATTACTTTACACTAACACCCAACATGGCCCTACTGAACGACACAACAAAGATCACATGCACACTCAGGCGAACCTTATTACATCTAGGACTAACAGGGGCAAAGGCATTAATCGCTTTAAACTGGAAGAACCAGACCCCACCAACGATCCCTGCTTGGAAGGAGAGAGTAGCAGATATATTGGTAATGGAAGAGTATGGCTATATGAGAAGAAATAAACTAAATTTCCTAGCAGAAGTGAGGTTTCTATGGGATGAGATGTCCACAGGCATTACTGCAAACTCTGACTGAACACGATAGAATAATCACAAAATAGTAGAGTCAGTATTTCAGCTGTGCTTTATGGAGAGAAGCACAAAATTGCACGATTCCTTAGTGTCCCACCATGCATATATCAGCACCTACTAGCAAGGAGAGAGAGTAACGCAAACATAAAAGATCTTTTAACAAGATAACTAAAGAGTTCAATCATTTAACTGCATGGAGGAGCATGGTGGACGGAGTCTTTTCCTTTCTTTATGTTAAAAATTCACCGTTTAGATACAGTTTTCTTGTCATAAACACAAGCACTTCACCCCATTCATCGGACAAATAGACTGCTACCCAATTTACAATGAGGTGAATAAAAAGGACTTGGTTATAAATAAATGATACTACAAATGTTTAGCATTACGAATAACATGTAACCACATATACGTTATTATGTGTTGTTAAGATGTAAGTGTGAATCAACAATAAAGCTTTTGAAAGAAAAAGAAAAAAAGCAGCGTTAGGACCGGCCAACGCTGCTTTTTAAGCCTAACGCAAAACTCGTAATCTAGGTGACAGTTTCTTACATCAGAAGGAAGGCCAAAAAGAAATGAAAATTAAGGCTTATTTCATGTCTTTTTCAGGCAAAACAGTTAGATGGCTGGCTAATATAACAAAGGCTTGTAAAAAAAAAAAAAACTATATTAAAGCCATTAAAACAGATAATGGGAGATTTGTGCCCAATACGGAGATCAATAAGATATTCCATACCACACATGCAGTGGCATTAATAACACTAATAAATTGTCGTTCTGGAAAAAAAGGAAATTTATGTTTACCCGATAAATTTATTTATTTTACGATATGACGAGTCCACGGATTCATCCTTACTTGTGGGATATTATCCTCCTTCTAACAGGAAGTGGCAAACAGCACCACAGCAGAGCTGTTATATAGCTCCTCCCTTAACTCCTCCTCCCAGTCATTCGACCGAAGGTATAGGAAGAGAAAGGAAAAGCTAAAAAGGTGCAGAGGTGACTGAAGTTTTAAAAAATAAAATAAATTCCGTCTTAAAATGACAGGGCGGGCCGTGGACTCGTCATATCGTAAAAGAAATAAATTTATCAGGTAAGCATAAATTTCCTTTTCTTTTACAAAGATATGACGAGTCCACGGATTCATCCTTACTTGTGGGATACAATACCAAAGCTACAGAACACGGATGAACGGGAGGGACAAGACAGATACCTAAACGGAAGGCACCACTGCTTGAAGAACCTTTCTTCCAAAAACAAACTCAGAAGAAGCAAAAGTATCAAATTTTGAAAATTTGGAAAAAGTATGAAGGGAGGACCAAGTCGCAGCCTTACAAATCTGTTCAACAGAAGTATCGTTTTTAAAAGCCCATGTGGAAGCCACAGCTCTAGTGGAATGAGCCGTAATCTTTTCAGCCAAAAAGAGAGAGAGGTAGCCGTAGCTTTTTGACCCCTACGCTTTCCAGAATAAACAACAAAAAGAGAAGAAGTTTGACGGAAATCCTTGGTCGCTTGTAAGTAAAACTTCAAAGCACGAACCACGTCCAAGTTATGTAACAGACATTCCTTCTTAGAATAAGGATTAGGACACAAGGAAGGAACAACAATTTCCTGATTAATATTCTTATTTGAAACAACCTTAGGAAGGAATCCAGGTTTAGTACGCAAAACCACCTTATCAGAATGGAATATAAGATAAGGCGAATCACATTGTAACGCAGAAAGCTAAGAAACTCTTCGAGCAGAAGAGATAACAACTAAAAACAAAACTTTCCAAGATAACAGCTGAATATCTATGGAATGCATGGGTTCAAACGGAACCCCTTGAAGAACATTAAGAACTAAATTCAAACTTCATGGCAGAGCAACAGGTTTAAACACAGGCTTGATTCTGATTAAAGCCTGACAAAAAGACTGAACGTCTGGGACATCCGCCAGACGCTTGTGTAATAAAATTGACAAAGCAGAAATGTGTCCTTTTAAAGAACTAGCAGATAATCCCTTCTCCAATCCTTCTTGGAGAAATGACAAAATCCTAGGAATCCTAATCCTACTCCATGAGTAGCCCTTGGATTCACACCAATAAAGATATTTACGCCATATCTTATGGTAAATTTTTCTTGTGACAGGCTTACGAGCCTGAATCAAAGTATTAATGACCGACTCAGAGAATCCCCGCTTAGATAAAATCAAGCGTTCAATCTCCAGGCAGTCAGCTGCAGAGAATTTAGATTTGGATGTTCGAACGGACCTTGAATGAAAAGGTCCTGCCTGAACGGTAGTTTCCACGGTGGCAGAGAGGACATGTCCACTAGATCCGCATACCAAGTCCTGCGTGGCCAGGCAGGCGCTATTAGAATTACTGAAGCTCTTTCCTGCTTGATTCTTGCAATCACACGAGGCAGGAGAGGAAACGGTGGAAACACATAAGCCAGGTTGAACGACCAAGGTACAGTTAGAGCATCTATCATTACAGCCGGGGGATCTCTTGACCTGGACCCATAACGTGGAAGTTTGGCATTCTGTCGAGATGCCATCAGATCCAATTCCGGTGTGCCCCATTGATAAATCAATGATGCAAACACCTCCGGATGGAGTTCCCACTCCCCCGGATGAAAAGTCTGAATTAGAAAATCCGCTTCCCAGTTCTCTACTCCTGGGATATAGATCGCCGATAGATGGCAAGAGTGAGTCTCCGCCCATCGGATTATCTTTGATACCTCTATCATCGCTAGAGAACTCCTTGTTCCCCCCCGATGATTGATATATGCCACAGTCGTGATATTGTCCGACTGGAATCTTATGAATTTGGCCGAAGCCATTGAATATTGCTCTCAGTTCCAGAATATTGATCGGCAGTTAAGACTCCATCTGGGTCCAAACACCCTGAGCCTTCAGGGAATTCCAGACTGCACCCCAGCCCAGGAGGCTGGCGTCCGTCGTCACTATTACCCATGATGGCCTGCAGAAGCACATTAAAAATAAATGTATATAGAGAGTGATGTGTGCTCAAAACACACCACGCCCTTAGGGGGCGCTTCCTCAATAACAGATAAAATTGTAAATCTATGTAGGGGCTTTGTGAAATCTCAATAATGAGTAGCAGCACAGTATTCTATGCTAAGCACCATACAAAATAATAATAACAATATTAATAAAAAATATATATAGTAAAATGATGAAAAAATTAAATAATATAATAAATAAAATAATAAAAAAAGTCCAAGAAACCAAGATGACAAGAAAATCCGGACGTTGAGGCAGCACTCTGTCAAAGGATGGCTATCCTGGTGTTCAAAATCTGGAAAAGGTAAAAAACAGAGGCGCCACCATGGCCTAATATCGCCAACACAGGTAAAAACAACAACACAGGTGAATGTGAATACTCACAAACATAAAGCACCCAGCTGGTGCTAGTGGAGCAGGCTGAAACTTCACAGTGGTCCAGCACACTGTTATCCTTAGCGCAGAGACAGTCAGAATTCTTCTGAAATACCAATGTTCATGTGCCTATAAGGGCAAAAAAGGCAAACCAACATGGCCCAATATCATCTGGACAAAAATAGAATGGAACCAAGTGCTTGTACTTACAAGATAGCAGGCACCTGTAGGTGCAATATCAGCAAGCTGGAACCAAAACGTCGCCCAGTAGACTAGTGCCAAAGACAGTCCTCAGCAGGAACTAGGAACCGAAATGTAATTTTCACAGGAGGTGATAAACCACACAATAGCAAGTGTATAAATATAAAAAGTCTTTAATAACACAGCGACGCGTTTCTCAGCCTACTCAGGGCTGTTTCATCAGGCTATAACAAACATTATGATACACTTGCTATTTAACAAAAATCAAAAAAACAGGAAACCCTTGTAATTGGATGATCAATTATCATACAACACCTGTCTGTGATCACATTGATGAAGTTGGTATGGTAACAATTGTAAACACATATAGGTCAGGTGATATTGAGAAAACAGGTGATCATCCAAAAAAAATAAAATACATCAAACATACAATAGAATTGACACAGTACATAACATTTTTTTTTTATCATTAAAATTGCCCTCTTGCAATGTTTCCCACCACAATTATCGCAGATTATTAAGACAAAAAGCGATTCATAAAACAAGTATTTATATATAAGAAAAAGGTATATATAATCTAACATCCATAAATCCTTCCAAATATAAACACACTTATTAACTTACCAATGTATTAAAAAGAAAAACTCTGCACAACTTAATCAATTACAAACTAGATTCGATTTCATTATTGTGAGCAGCTACTGTAGCTGCCGTTTGATATTGTTATATTTGAATTAACCGTCAATGCTGACTTACAGTTTGTTGGAGAGATCGTGTGTAGATCTTTAAAAAAACATCGCTTAACTTGTTTGTTTGGATTTGTTTAGGAACCATACTGGTTTTCTTACCGGAGTATAACAAAGGGACCGTGTTAATAGATTTAGGAAAAATGTGTTCTTTGTATGTTGGAACAGCGTGTAACTGAATCAGCTGTGTTAGTATACGTCATGAACCTTATTCGGAATAATTGAAACAATGCTGATACGTGCATTGTGAAAGGGGGTGTGAACAATCACCCTATCCGTGAAGGAGTTACAGTGTGCCTATCCAACATCGTTTGAAAATGGGAGTCTAAAAAGGGGCCAATAAGAAAGCGTGTAGGAGCGTGCACAGAGACCTATCACAATTGCACTATGGCGCATTGTTACATTATGTGAATGTGTCTAAGTACCGATAGAAGGGAAAGTGTGTGAGGATTTACTAAGTATCTGTTAGAGAATGATATCGTCCGTGATCGTTGCGTCAGTAGTAAACTGTCAGCTACAAGTGCTAGGGATATGGACAGATAGTAAAGCATATGCCAAAATTGAAACAATGCATAATAAAAATATATAAGATATGAGTTGACAAGTGTATAATTATACAAAATAAAATGTATGACAGTTGTGGACAACATATAAGGAGTGAAAGAAAAAAGCCCTATTAAAAAACCTAGACTCCAGCAACAATAATGCAGATTTTGTAATATTGCTTGTGAACATCACAATGTGCATATTTTAGGCAGAATATCTATAATGTATTTGGATGTATTCTCAATAGAGATGATAAGCTGAAACTACAATATTTAAAAGCTAGACAAATTACTGGTCAATAGGATACATAGAGATATACTTGAGCTGAGATGGGTCAATGTTAAAATAGTGCATATGATCTAAGTTCGTAAGTGAAAAAATTGTAAGGTATAATGTGAGAGATTACACGCTATAAAGTGATAGCAAAAGTGAATATAAATATATAAAGAATGGTTATGTCTACACACATTAATAGAAAAAGCGTTAATGTGCTGCTAATTAATAGAAATGTGGAATAATACATACTACATTATCCTAAGGGATATTCAGCTAGTGGCCAAGTAATAATAATAAATATGGCCCAGATTCTCTAGATCATACTAGAATTACTATTTAGGTGCAATGGGATTTGTGTATAAATAGAGAAACTGTGAAGGAATTGTGAAAAAAATGATAATAAGGTGTTAAGCCATCATGTGGTAAAAAAGTGTAGTAAACTAATAGTAATTGGTATAATTATTATGAGAGCCTCTGTAAAAAATTATAAGTCTCTATGTTTCAGTGAAAAGAGTCACTAGAAACATGAAAGGTATATGATGGTGATAAATCATATATCTAATTGAATTTTGAGTATAAAAGAGTAGTATTCCATTGGGGGGTTATGAATAATAGATGTGTATAGCAACCAAGCACTTGGTTCCATTCTATTTTTGTCCAGATGATATTGGGCCATGTTGGTTTGCCTTTTTTGCCCTTATAAGCACATGAACATTGGTATTTCAGAAGAATTCTGACTGTCTCTGCGCTAAGGATAACAGTGTGCTGGACCACTGTGAAGTTTCAGACTGCTCCACTAGCACCAGCTGGGTGCTTTATGTTTGCGAGTATTCACATTCACCTGTGTTGTTGTTTTTACCTGTGTTGGCGATATTAGGCCATGGTGGCGCTTCTGCAGAAGCACATTCCCTGGGACAGATGATCCTGTGACAACCACCAAAGAAGAGAGTCTCTGGTCTCTTGATTCAGATCTATCTGAGGAGATAAATTCGCATAATCCCCATTCCACTGTCTGAGCATGCACAGCTGCAGTGGCCTGAGATGAAAGCGAGCAAACGGAATGATGTCCATTGCCGCTACCATTAATCCAATGACCTCCATACACTGAGCCACTGATGGCCGAGGAATGGACTGAAGAGCTCGGCAAGTATTTAGAATCTTTGATTTTCTGACCTCCGCCAGAAATATTTTCATGTCTACCGAGTCTATCAGAGTTCCCAAGAATGGAACTTTTGTTTGTGGAACAAGTGAACTCTTTTCTGTATTCACTTTCCAACCGTGAGTTCTTAGAAATGACAACAGGACGTCCGTGTGAGATTTGGTTAGATGGTAAGTTGACGCCTGGATCAGAATATCGTCCAGATAGGGTGCCACTGCTATGCCCCGCGGTCTGAGAACCGCTAGAAGGGACCCTAGCACCTTTGTGAAGATTCTGGGAGCTGTGGCCAACCCGAAGGGAAGGGCCACGAACTGATAATGCTTGTCCAGAAAACCAAACCTTAGAAACTGATGATGATCCGGTCCACGGTGGTCATGTATTGACCCTCCTGGATCATTGGTAAGATTGTTCGTATAGTCTCCATCTTGAACGATGGGACTCTGAGAAATTTGTTTAGACATTTTAGATCTAAAATAGGTCTGAAAGTTCCCTCTTTTTTGGGAACCACGAAAAGGTTTGAGTAAAACCCCTGTCTCTGTTCCAGCTTTGGAACTGGACAAATTATTCCCATGGTATAGAGGTCTTTTACACAGTGTAAGAACGCCTCTCTTTTTGTCTGGTCTACAGACAAACGTGAAAGATGAAATCTCCCTCTTGGGGGAAAATTTTTGAATTCCAACTGATACCCTTGGGTCACAATTTCCAATGCCCAGGGATCCTGAACATCCCTTGCCCAAGCCTGAGCAAAGAGAAAAAGTCTGCCCCCTACTAGATCCGGTCCCGGATCAGGGGCTGCCCCTTCATGCTGTCTTGGTAGCAGCAGCGGGCTTCTTGGATTGTTTACCCTTATTCCAGGTCTGATTAGGTCTCCAGACAGACTTGGATTGAGCAAAATTCCCTTCCTGTTTATTGGCGGAAGGGGAAGCAGAGGGTACTCCTTTGAAATTTCGAAAGGAACGAAAATTATTTTGTTTACCCCTCATCCTAAGAAGTTTGTTTTGAGGTAGGGCGTTGCCTTTACCTCCAGTAATGTCGGAAATGATTTCCTTCAATTCATGGCCGAATAGGGTCCTACCCTTGAAAGGAATAGTTAACAGTTTAGACTTTGATGATACATCAGCAGACCACGATTTTAACCATAGCGCTCTGCGCGCCAAAATGGCAAAGCCTGCAATTTTTGCCGCTAATTTGGCAATCTGAAAAGCAGCATCTGTAATAAAAGAATTAGCTAGCTTGAGAGCTTTAATTCTGTCTAAAATGTCCTCTAAGGGCGTCTCTACCTTCAGAGACTCCTCAAGGGCGTCAAACCAGAAAGCCGCCGCCGTAGTTACTGGAACAATGCAGGCAGTAGGCTGTAACAAGAAACCTTGGTGAACAAATAATTTCTTTAGAAGACCCTCTAACTTTTTATCCATAGGGTCTTTGAAAGCACAACTGTCCTCAATAGGTAAAGTTGTACGCTTAGCTAGAGTAGATATTGCTCCCTCCACCTTAGGGACCGTTTGCCAAGAGTCCCTGATGGTGTCTGATATAGGAAACATTTTCTTAAAATTAGGAGGGGGAGAGAACGGTATACCTGGTCTATCCCATTCCTTTTTAACAATTTCCGAAATTCTTTTGGGAACCGGAAACACATCAGTGTAAGTAGGTTCTTCTAGATATTTATCCATCTTACACAATTTTTCTGGAGGAATTGTAATTGTAATAGTCGCTAGGACCTCCCTGAGCAACAGGCGAAGGTGTTCAAGTTTAAATTTAAAGGACGCTAAGTCCGTATCTGTCTGAGATAACACATTCCCTGAATCTGAAAGTTCTCCCTCAGACAATAATTCCCTGACCCCCAATTCAGAGCATTATGAGGGTACATCGGAAATGGCTACTAAAGCATCAGAGGGTTCAGTATTTACATTAATACCTGGCCTACTGTGTTTACCTTGCAAACCTGACAGTTTAGACAATACCTCAATGAGGGTAGTTGACATAATTACAGCCATATCTTGCAGAGTAAAAGAATTAGACACACTAGATGTACTAGGTGTCGCTTGTGTGGGTGTTAAAGCTTGTGACACTTGAGGAGAATTAGATGGCATATCCTGATTCTCTTCAGACTGAGAATCATCCTTAGACATACTTTAATTTCCTAAAATATGTTCTTTACAGTGTAAGGCTCTATCAGTACAAGAGGTACACAATGTAAGTGGGGGTTCCACAATGGCTTCTAAACACACAGAGAAATGAGTTTCCTCAATGTCAGACATGTTAAACAAAGTAGTAATAACCACAACAGTTGGTAAACACTTTATTTATTGATAAAATTAATTTTGTAAAAACCGGGTACTGCGCCTTTAAGAGATAAAAGCGCACAATTTTTTCCAAACACACTTAAGAAGTCTATAAAAATTCAAAAATTATGAATATATATGCAGAGTTGCCAAAAATTATTGCATCCCATATGCAAGAACAGAAATTTACACTTTAGAGGAACATTCAAGCAAAAAATTACACTTTGCTAAATAAACGACCCCTGCACCTCTGTGGCGCCTACCTGCCCCCAGAACACTGCCAAACGAATCGACACCAATCCGGATAGTATAGAACACAGATAGGACCCAACCGGAGCTAATGTCTGCTGTCTCCTTCAGCGTAGGCCCTGCTCACAATGAACGTTGCACTAAAAATTCAAACTACCGCATGTGAAGCGGTTATAAACAGCCATGTGGTCCCCAAAAACTAAATACACAATAAAAGCCATCTTTTCTCAGTTATTTAATAAATATTAGTAATATGCCCCAGTGTCTGAATTCTATGCTGCCTTTGAGTTGCATAAATGTTAGAAACAAACACCCAGGAGAACAGTAACACCCTTATTAATTATAGGACTACTGCTTACCCTGTTCCCACTATGAGGAACCCAATCAGCCAGTTCTGATATATTAAATCTCCTCAGAAGTAAAAGGCTGAAACATACCTCAAATGCTGCTTGCTGCATGAGATTGTTCTCCACACTGAAGAATTTTCCCATATTACCTTCAGATCTGTGGGAACCATAACTGATCTTAGTAACTGTCGCTAAGATCATCAATTTCAGGGGGAAATCTTCTTCCATATCCCCCCTGAGCCAAATAGTACTCACCGGTACCATTTAAAATAAAAAACATCTTGATTGAAGAAATTAAAACTACCATTTTATCACCACTATCACTTTACCCTTCCTATTACTAGCATAGGCAAAGAGAATGACTGGGGGAGGAGTTAAGGGAGGAGCTATATAACAGCTCTATGGTGGTGCTCTTTGCCACTTCCTGTTAGCAGGAGGATAATATCCCAAGTAAGGATGAATCCGTGGACTCTTCATATCTTTGTAAAAGAAAAAAAGAGTTCCCAAGGTAAGCAGAGAAAGTTTAGATTTTTTAAATACACCGATTTCGGAAGAAGAAATCATTAAAGAGTTTCAACAGGCTGCAAAAAACAAAGCTCCGGGTCCTGACCAACTACCCACAGAATTCTATAAAATACTTTTAGAGCCAATCACACCATCACTACACTGCCTTTTTAACCGTTACTATACTCTAAACAAAATGCTCTCTCCTTACTTTAAAACATCGATTATTACCCTTATACCTAAAAAAGGCAAAGATCCAGAGTCAGTTGATGCATATAGGCCTATTTCCCTGCTCAATAATGACTATAAGCTTCTGACCTCAATTGTGGCCAAAAGGCTTAAACTTATCCTAGATTCCTTAATACACACGGATCAGACTGGGTTTATGCACGGTAGAAACCCTGCAAAGAATATGCGCAGAGTTCTGTCTTTAATCGAACACCTCTGGTCCAGTAACCAAAAGTTAAAGGTCAGAGAAAAAAAAGAGAGGCTGCAATGCTTACAATTGATGCAGAGAAGGCCTTTGATTCCATCACATGGGATCACTTATTTACCTCCATAGGCGAATTTGGGTTGAGTTAACACTTTGAGAAGTTTATTCAAACTATTTATAGCAAACCAACGTTAGTATTAACCATTAATGGACAATTTTCCCCAGCAATTAATATTACTTAAGGTACTAGACAGGGCTGCCCCCTCTTACCGTTACTGTTTAACTTGGCAATAGAACTGCTGGTGATAATTCTCAGGAAAGAATTAGATGGTATATTCTTGGGCGGCAGGAAATTAGTTTTATCGCTCTATGCAGATGATCTGATCTTTATAGGAGACTCTAAAAAAAATATTCCTATCTTACTTGATACTACTCAAAAATTTAGTTCATTGTCGGGCTATAAGATCAACTTGTCCAAGTCAGAAATTTTATGGTTACATAAAAATATTAGAAGCATTGGTAGTATACCTTTTAAGGAGGTAAAATAACAAATCCAGTATCTAGGTATTATATTAAGTAAGAACCCAGAAAGATGGTACAATCTAAATTACAATAGGATATGGAGCTGGATTACTAAAGATCTACAGAGATGGAAGATATTACCCTTAAGCATATCAGCCAAAGTGCAGCTAATCAAGATGATACTCCTTCCTAAAATCCTATATCTTTGCCAGAACCTCCCCATATTCATTAGGGAAACCGACCTGGGGAAATTTTATTCAGATTGCACATACTTTCTCTGGAAAGGGGGAAAGACTCAGCTAGCACTTAAGAAATTAATGCAGAAGAAGGATTTCGGAGGTCTAGGTTTCCCAGATGTTAAATTATACAATCGATCCTTTTTGGTGAAGATTGCCAGTGACTGGTTAACAGGGAAGGATTTAGTTTCCTACTCTCAGATGGAGCAAAACATGATCTCTCCTTTCTCACTTAAAGGACTATTACACTCCAATCTCAAAAATATACCCAAAGAGATAGTAAAGAAAAAAACAATATTTAATGTAGTGGTTGCCTGGATCAAATATAACCAAGATTTAGAGATCAATAATCAGATATCACACTATCTGACTATTGTAGGTAATGCAGAATTTACACCAGGTCTCACTTCTAAAATCTTTAGGAAATGGGAACAAAAAGTTTTAAGATTTGTATTCCAGTTAGAAGATACAGAACTTCAGACAATTAAATCATTTGATACTCTATCCCAAGAATGTATCATTCCATTTAAAGAATTGTATGCATACTTGCAAGTGAGACACTACTATTTTCAAGCACTAGAGAAGCACGGGAATAATTGGTCCCTGGGGGTTATAGACACCAATCTGAAACTATACCAACCCGGGATAAGTACCATTGCAATCTGATATAACTTAATAATGCAAAGAAGAGGGCAGATTAACCTAGAGAAGATTCATTTAAAATGGTTCAAAGACGTTAACGAGATTACAGTGGAAGAAATAGCTCAGAGTATTAAGATAGTACATAAATCTACTAGTTCAAGTAGCTGGAGAGAATCTCATGTAAGAGTAATTAATAAGGCCTATATTACGCCAGCAGACATCTCTCGATGGTCGAGCCACGATATAAAGGATTGTTCTAGATGTGCGTTACTGATCATAATCATTGTTTCTGTTATTATGGAATAGAATTTATTATTGGGTAAATAGATGAATAGTCAGTCAGTATTTTCAGAAATGGTTAAAGGTGATATTGAAATTTCCAGAGGGATTACAAAGGCAGATTATATTCCCATTCAGGAAGTCAGATTTTTTCAATATGGCAATGCTAACAGGCAGTTTTCCTAATACATGGCCAGACTAAGCTGAGGGGGGGCGGGGAGTGGAAAGTGGAATCCCCTTTTCCCTTCTCCCCTCCCCCTCTCTGTTGTGCTGCATTTTGGATGCCAGTTATATTACTTGCTCAAATGTGCATACAGCAGATGGATCTTAAGCAAGAGGTGATTATAAGGAGAAGGGGATAGGGGAGGGAAGGGGTAGGAAAGGAGAAGAAAAGAAGAGAGTGGCAAGAGAATACTAAGCTTCAGTAGACAATTGAGTGACAAAGAATTATTTGTAATATTCTCGAGACTTCTATCTGTTTAAATATGTACACGGGGGGGGGGGGGGGATAGGGCTCAAAAATCGCCAAATCATGAGCATGTTGAGGACTGTCAAGATATATACATTGAATATTGGGGAGGATTGTTAAGACATATAGGCTGAATATTGCCTACTGGGAATACAGATTCCTGTACATATAGAGTTACGATATAGAACAATGTAAAGTATAGTAATACAGAGTGGTACAACAGAGAACGTCAGAGTACAATAGAGTACAACTTCATATGTGTATATGTTTGTATCCTTGTTTTAAGTATCAACTGCTGTAACATGCTAATTTGAAATGTATTTTTGCTTTTCTTTTTTTTTTGAGTGCTAAAAAACATAATTTATGTAAGAACTTACCTGATGAATTCATTTAATTCATATTGGCAAGAGTCCATGAGCTAGTGACGTATGGGATATACAATCCTACCAGGAGGGGCAAAGTTTCCCAAACCTCAAAATGCCTATAAATACACCCCTCACCACACCCACAATTCAGTTTAACAAATAGCCAAGTAGTGGGGTGATAAAGAAAGGAGTAAAAAGCATCAAGAAAGGAATTTGGAAATAATTGTGCTTTATACAAAAAAAACACATAAAAACCATAAAAAAAGGGGTGGGCCTCATGGTCTTTTGCCAATATGAAAGAAATTAATTTATCAGGTAAGTTCTTACATAAATTATGTTTTCTTTCATGTAATTGGCAAGAGTCCATGAGCTAGTGACATATGGGATAGCAATACCCAAGATGTAGAACTCCACGCAAGAGTCACTAGAGAGGGAAAAAAATAAAAACAGCCATTTTCCGCTGAAAAAATTAATCCACAACCCAAAATATAAGTTTATTCTCATAAATGAAAGGAAAAAAACAGAATTTATGCTTACCTGATAAATTGCTTTCTCTTACGGTGTATCCAGTCCACGGATTCATCCTTACTTGTGGGATATTCTTATTCCCTACAGGAAGTGGCAAAGAGCACACAGCAGAGCTGTCCATATAGCTCCCCCTCAGGCTCCGCCCCCCGTCATTCGACCGACCGTTAGGAGAAAAAGGAGAAACCATAGGGTGCAGTGGTGACTGTAGTTTTACAAAGATAAATTTGAACCTGACTTAATTGCCAGGGCGGGCCGTGGACTGGATACACCATAAGAGAAAGCAATTTATCAGGTAAGCATAAATTCTGTTTTCTCTTACTTGGTGTATCCAGTCCACGGATTCATCCTTACTTGTGGGATACCAATACCAAAGCTTTAGGGCACGGATGAAGGGAGGGAACAAGTCAGGTAACCTAAACGGAAGGCACCACTGCTTGCAAATCCTTTCTCCCAAAAATAGCCTCCGAAGAAGCAAAAGTATCGAATTTGTAAAATTTGGCAAAAGTATGCAGTGAAGACCAAGTCGCTGCCTTACAAATCTGTTCAACAGAAGCCTCATTCTTGAAGGCCCATGTGGAAGCCACAGCTCTGGTGGAATGAGCTGTAATTCGTTCAGGAGGCTGCTGTCCAGCAGTCTCATAAGCCAATCGGATGATGCTTTTCAGCCAGAAGGAAAGAGAGGTAGCAGTCGCTTTCTGACCTCTCCTCTTACCAGAATAGACAACAAACAAGGATGATGTTTGTCTGAAATCTTTAGTTGCTTTTAAATAGAATTTTAAAGCCCGAACCACATCAAGATTGTGTAATAGTCGTTCCTTCTTAGAAACTGGATTAGGACACAGAGAAGGAACAATGATTTCCTGGTTAATATTCTTATTAGAAACAACTTTCGGAAGAAAACCAGGTTTAGTACGCAAAACAACCTTATCTGCATGGAACACCAGATAGGGTGAATTACACTGCAAAGCAGAAAATTCTGAAACTCTCCGAGCAGAAGAGATAGCTACCAAAAACAAAACCTTCCAAGATAATAACTTAATATCTATGGAATGTAAAGGTTCAAACGGAACCCCTTGAAGAACTGAAAGAACTAAATTAAGACTCCATGGAGGAGCCACAGGTTTATAGACAGGCTTGATTCTAACTAATGCCTGTGCAAACGCCTGAACGTCTGGTACTGCTGCCAGCCGCTTGTGTAACAGGATAGACAGAGCAGATATCTGTCCCTTTAAGGAACTAGCTGACAATCCTTTCTCCAATCCTTCTTGGAGAAAAGACAATATCCTGGGAATCCTAACTTTACTCCACGAGTAACCCTTGGATTCACACCAACAAAGATATTTCCTCCATATTTTATGGTAAATTTTCCTGGTGACAGGCTTTCTGGCCTGGATCAGAGTATCAATAACTGATTCAGAGAACCCACACTTAGCTAGAATTAAGCGTTCAATCTCCAAGCAGTCAGTTGCAGAGAAACTAGATTTGGATGCTTGAATGGACCCTGTATTAGAAGATCCTGCCTCAATGGCAGCTTCCATGGTGGAACAGATGACATGACCACTAGGTCTGCATACCAAGTCCTGCGTGGCCACGCAGGCGCTATCAAAATTACCAAAGCCTTCTTCTGTTTGATTCTGGCTAACAGCCGAGGGAGAAGGGGAAACGGTGGAAAGACATAAGCTAGACTGAAGGACCAAGGCGCTACTAGAGCATCTATCAATGCCGCCTTGGGGTCCCTGGACCTGGATCCGTAAAGAGGAAGTTTGGTGCTCTGACGGGACGCCATCAGATCCAATTCCGGAATGCCCCATAGCTGGGTCAGCTGAGCAAAAACCTCCGGGTGGAGTTCCCACTCCCCCGGGTGAAAAGTCTGACGACTCAGAAAATCCGCCTCCCAGTTGTCTACTCCTGGGATGTGCTGAGAGATGGCAGGAGTGATCCTCCGCCCATTTGATGATCTTGGTTACTTCCTTCATCGCTAGGGAACTCTTTGTTCCTCCCTGATGATTGATGTACGCTACAGTCGTGATGTTGTCCGACTGAAATCTGATGAATTTGGCCTCCGCTAGTTGAGGCCATGCCTGGAGCGTGTTGAATATCGCTCTCAGTTCCAAAATGTTTATCGGGAGAAGAGATTCTTCCCGAGACCATAGGCCCTGAGCTTTCAGGGAGTCCCAGACCGCACCCCAGCCTAACAGACTGGCATCGGTCGTGACAATGATCCACTCCGGTCTGCGGAAGCACATTCCCTGAGACAGGTGATCCTGAGACAACCACCAGAGAAGAGAATCTCTGGTTTTCTAGTCCAGTTGTATTTGAGGAGACAAATCTGCATAATCCCCATTCCACTGTTTGAGCATGCACAGTTGCAGTGGCCTGAGATGAATGCGGGCAAAGGGGACAACATCCATTGCCGCAACCATTAATCCGATTACCTCCATGCACTGAGCTACAGAAGGCCGAGGAATGGAATGAAGAACTCGGCAAGTAGTTAAAAGCTTTAACTTCCTGACCTCTGTCAGAAATATTTTCATTTCTACCGAGTGTATTAGTGTTCCCAGAAAGGGAACCCTTGTGAGCGGGGACAGAGAACTTTTTCGACGTTCACCTTCCACCCGTGAGACCCTAGAAAGGCCAGAACAATGTCCGTATGAGCCTGGGCTCTGTGAAAGGACGACGCCTGTATTAAGATGTCGTCTAGATAAGGTGCTACTGCAATGCCCCGCGGTCTTAGTACCGCTAGAAGGGATCCTAGCACCTTTGTGAAAATTCTGGGAGCGGTGGCCAACCCGAAAGGAAGGGCCACAAACTGATAATGCGTGTCCAGAAAGGCGAACCTTAGGAACTGATGATGATCTTTGTGGATAGGAATATGTAGGTAGGCATCCTTTAGATCCACGGTAGTCATATATTGACCTTCCTGGATCATCGGTAAAATTGTCTGAATGGTTTCCATTTTGAATGATGGAACTCTGAGGAATTTGTTTAGAATTTTTAGATCTAGGATTGGCCTGAAAGTTCCTTCCTTTTTGGGAACTACAAACAGGTTTGAGTAAAAACCCAGTCCTTGTTCTGCAATTGGAACTGGGTGTATCACTCCCATCTTTAGTAGATCTCCTACACAGCGTAAGAATGCCTGTTTCTTTGTCTGGTCTGAAGACAAACGAGAAATGCGGAACCTTCCCCTTGGAGGAGAGTCCTTGAATTCTAGAAGATACCACTGAGCAACAATTTCTAATGCCCAAGGATCTGGAACATCTCTTGCCCAAGCCTGAGCAAAGAGAGAAAGTCTGCCCCCTACTAGATCCGGTCCCGGATCGGGGGCTACCCCTTCATGCTGTCTTGGCAGCAGCCGCAGGCTTCTTGGCCTGTTTACCCTTGTTCCAGCCCTGCAAGGGTTTCCAGGTTGCTTTGGGCTGTGAAGCGTTACCCTCTTGCTTTGCGGTAGCAGATGTTGAAGCAGGTCCGCTCCTGAAGTTGCGAAAGGAGCGAAAATTAGCCTTGTTTTTGGCCTTAAAAGATCTATCCTGCGGAAGGGCATGGCCCTTTCCCCCAGTGATATCGGCGATAATTTCTTTCAACTCGGGACCGAAAAGGGTCTTTCCCTTGAAAGGAATATTTAGTAATTTTGTTTTGGATGACACGTCAGCCGACCATGATTTGAGCCAAAGCGCTCTCCGCGCCATAATAGCAAAACCAGAATTTTTCGCCGCTAACTTAGCTAATTGGAAAGCGGCATCTGTGATAAAAGAATTAGCCAGCTTTAGAGCATGAATTCTATCCATGACTTCGTCATATGAAGTCTCCCTCTGGAGCGACTCCTCCAGCGCCTCAAACCAAAAAGCCGCTGCAGTAGTTACAGGAATAATGCAGGCAATTGGTTGAAGAAGGAAACCTTGCTGAACAAATATTTTCTTCAGTAAACCTTCTAATTTTTTTATCCATAGGATCTTTGAAAGCACAACTGTCTTCTATTGGAATGGTTGTGCGCTTGGCTAGTGTTGAAACTGCTCCCTCTACCTTAGGGACCGTCTGCCACACGTCCCGCCTGGGGTCAGTTATAGGGAACATTTTCTTGAAGATAGGGGGGGAACAAAAGGTACGCCTGGTCTCTCCCACTCCCTAGTCACAATATCCGCCACCCTCTTCGGGATCGGAAATGCATCAGTGTATACAGGGACTTCTAAAAACTTGTCCATTTTACACAATTTTTCTGGGACCACCATGGGGTCACAATCATCCAGCATAGCTAAAACCTCCTTAAGCAGTACACGGAGGTGTTCCAGCTTAAATTTAAACGCTAAGGAATCCGATTCTGCCCGCTGAGAAACCTTTCCTGTGTCAGAAATTTCTCCCTCGGACAGCCCGTCCCTCACTGCCACTTCAGAGTGTTGTGAGGGTACAACGGATAAATCATCTAAAGCTTCTGATTGCTCATCCTCTGTTCTTAAAACTAAGCTATCACGCTTCTTAGGAAAAACTGGCAGCTTGGATAGAAATGCCGCAAGGGAATTATCCATGACTGCTGCTAATTGTTGTAATGTAATAGGGCCCAATGCGCTAGAGGTACTAGGCATCGCTTGCGCGGGCGTAACTGGTGTCGACACATGGGGAGAGGAAGGAGGACTATCCTCGTTACCTTCCGTCAAAGAATCATCTTGGGCTACATTTTTAAGTGTCACTGCATGGTCATTAAAATGTTTAGATACCTTAGCACACTTTAAACACAAATGTAAAGGGGGTACCGCCATGGCTATTAAACACATAGAACAGGGTCTATCTGTAGGCTCAGACATGTTAAACAGACTTAGACAGCACTCAAATACAGTAAAATACAATTTTTGAAAAAAACGGTACTGTGCCTTTAAATAATAAAAAGCGCACACTTTTTTACTAAACCTCAAAAAAACGTCAAATTTTCACCATATGATCCTAATGCTTTGAAATGATTGCACAGTAAATTTCAAGACAATTAACCCCTTACTGCCCAAACCGGAGCAAATTAAAGCAGGCCACCAGTTTAAGAAACTACAGCACCATGCCACAGCCTCTGCTGTGGCCCTACCTTCCTTGGGGATTAGTTTTGAACGAAAATAAGCCTCTCTGAAGTCCTCCAGCAATCTCTGGACTCTACACGTGAAGCTGCATGAAGCTGTCTGCTAAATGAACTGCGCAACTGAGGCGCGAAATTTAGGCCCCCTCCCTCTTCACTCCGGAGTTGTGGGGCCTTCTCAAGCCAAAATAGGTGTCTAAAGATATGCCATGCGGAATAAAACCCCAAAAAATTATTCCAAATGTAATACACAATTGTACAAATATCAGATTATTGTAATAAAATAATCGATTTCCCCTTAACAGTGTCCACCAGCGTTTTAAGCCCTTTTAACTAAGCCATCCTTCTATACTAAGTCTCAGAATATGGCTTACCTTCCCCACATGGGGATTCTTGTCAGTCTTCTAGCATTACTAAGTCTTGACTAGAAAAAAAGTGACTGAGCATACCTTATAGCAGTTAAGCCTGCAAACTGTTCCCCCCAACTGAAGTTCTCCGGTACTCAACAGTCCTGTGTGGGAACAGCAATGGATTTTAGTTACAACATGCTAAAATCGTTTTCCTCTCAGCAGAAATCTTCATCACTTTCTGCCACAGAGTAAATAGTACAAACCGGCACTATTTTAAAATAACAAACTCTTGATTGAAGAAATAAAAACTACAAATCTAACACCACATTCACTTTACCCTCCCGTGGAGATGCTACTTGTTAGAGCGGCAAAGAGAATGACTGGGGGGGCGGAGCCTGAGGGGGAGCTATATGGACAGCTCTGCTGTGTGCTCTCTTTGCCACTTCCTGTAGGGAATGAGAATATCCCACAAGTAAGGATGAATCCGTGGACTGGATACACCAAGTAAGAGAAATTAAATCAAAAGCAGAAGAATCAAACTGAAACAGCTGCCTGAAGAACTTTTCTACCAAAAACTGCTTCCGAAGAAGCAAATACCTCAAAATGGTAGAATTTAGTAAATGTATGCAAAGAAGACCAAGTTGCTGCTTTGCAAATCTGATCAACTGAAGCTTCATTCTTAAAAGCCCACGAAGTAGAGACTGATCTAGTAGAATGAGCTGTAATTCTCTGAGGCGGGACTTGACCCGACTCCAAATAAGCTAGATGAATCAAAAACTTTAACCACGAAGCCAAGGAAACAGCAGAAGCCTTCTGACCTTTCCTAGAACCAGAAAATAACACAAATAGACTAGAAGTCTTCCTGAAATCATTAGTAGCTTTAACATAATATTTCAAAGCTCTTACCACATCCAAAGAATGTAAGGATCTCTCCAAAGTATTCTTAGGATTAGGACACAAGGAAGGGATGACAATTTCTCTATTAATGTTGTTAGAATTCACAACCTTAGGTAAGAATTTAAATGAAGTCCGCAAAACAGCCTTATCCTGATGAAAAATCAGAAAAGGCGATTCACAAGAAAGAGCAAATAATTCAGAAACTCTTCTAGCAGAAGAGATGGCCAAAAAACAACACTTTCCAAGAAAGTAGTTTAATGTCCAAATAATGCATAGGCTCAAACGGAGGAGCCTGTAAAGCCATCAAAACTAAATTAAGACTCCAAGGAGGAGAGATTGATTTAATGACAGGCTTGATACGAACCAAAATCTGCACAAAACAATGAATATCAGGAAATTTAGCAATCTTTCTATGAAATAAAACAGAGCAGAGATTTGTCCTTTCAAGGAACTTGCAGCCAAACCTTTATCCAAACCATCCTGGAGAAACTGTAAAATTCTAGGAATTCTAAAAGAATGCCAAGAGAATTTATAAGAAGAACACCATGAGATGTAAGTCTTCCAAACTCGATAATAAATCTTTCTAGAAACAGATTTACGAGCCTGCAACATAGTATTAATCACTGAGTCAGAGAAACCTCTATGACTAAGCACTAAGCGTTCAATCTCCATGCCTTCAAATTTAATGATTTGAGATCCTGATGGAAAAACAGATCTTTTTTTTTTTTTTAAATAATTTTCATTGAGGTTCAGTTCAAGGCTTACAAGTATTAAACGTCAACACATATTAAACAATACAGTAATAAATGGTTACATGAATTCCATCTGATACATATCAGGATATATATATATATATATATATATATAAATATAAAACATGAATTTATGACTTTTACATTCTTTGTATAAGAAAATATTTGCCATACAATCTGTATACCAACTCCATGTTATGTGAGGCCACTCTTGAACCCCTAAACTATAAACTGAGACGGAAGGAGACTCATGGGTCTCAAATGATGAACCTTTTTTTTATTTTTTTAGACCAGCAATATATATAACAATATTATATGTCATAAAGGATAGAATTGTGGTCTTATGCTCACGACGTGAGTCCAATGGAATATATGGGGGGGTGGGAAGGAAGGGAGGAGAATGATCAAATATAAAAATGCTCAGTAGGAATATTGGTGATGTCCAGGGGAAGTGGAAAGGGGGGGTGGGGGGGTCGGATTACAGGGGGGGAGCAACATATAGGAAGATCACAGTTACAGGTCTGTTAGGGCTAACCAAATATGGTGTGTAAGTAGCTCTCTCAAAATGAATTAATTTGAAGTTAGGTATAAATGTTGAATGCTAGGTTACCATTATATGACAACACACTGCCTGCCTAATCTAGTACTCGTAGCAAAACATGTATACTAAGTATGCAGTATAAAATGGGTAAATGGTAATAGAACTAAACTGAAAATGCCAAACAATTATGTATATAACCTAATACTAAGAGCACATTCACAATAGCCATATGTTAATTAAAGAATATATATGTCGTTGCAAGGAGACATAAAAGTTAGGCATGTAGTTTGAACCACATAAAATACTCTGCGAAACAAATCGTCTCATCAGGATCTTATAAGCACTATACTGGTATGGGAAGGAATATAAAATGTATCTCCCCTCTGGAACTGTTGTCACCACTGGACAGGACGGAAAAGGGGAGTTGGATATGACCCACTCCGACAAGCAGAGTGGGAAGGGGTGAGGGGAGATACCCTTCCCTATGCTTTTAGTATAATATTTCCTAGGGTACTAAAGACATATAAACGTTTAATGTATTGCCTATTCCAAACAAGTCATGTGATCAAATATATATATGACATAAATTAAAACACCTATATAAGGAGCTGGTATGTTGCGTGAGATGTTGCTGCCCAGTCAATTATCAGAGTACTAGTTAAAAGTATACCTTATCTAGGAGACTATTTCCCAGTATAGATCAATTATAGCTCATATGAAATGCAAAGTGTAATATGGGAAAATGAATACGGTTTTAGTTGTCTGTTAATATGGGGAGAATAAAATGCTTCTAGTGGGTGTCTGACCATAGCCCACTCATCCCACAATCTCGGCCGCTGACGGCAGGGCAAATGAGCTTACAGACCATAAGTTATTGCCATGTTGAAGTGCATTCTCTCCTCAGGACATTACTGTGTAGGTGCGTTGGTAGCATCTAAATAATTCTGTGAAATTAACTCTTCAAAAACTAAGCAATAGTCTCCGCTGATCATTATCTTCAACTTAGGGGTAAAATACACTGAGAGGCGTCCTAATCTATATAATCTAAACATCAAAAATGTGCCATTATGCCTATTAGAATAGAATTAGTAGAGGCAGTTACAGAATAGCCAGCATATTATTTACAGAACAAGCTATCTTTGGTAGGTTATGCCAAGTGAGATTAAGTAGCTACTGTACTTAAACTGGTTATATGTAGTTAGGGTGATCCTGTAATATTAAGTAATCTTAAAATAAAATATGCTAAAGACAACACATCATATCTACATACAATCAACAAACAAGATTGGATAGCATAACAAATATCATAGTTAAGTAGCTCAAGTTCCTCTAATATATTTATGGATAGTAGTTGGCCTCTATATATACTCATTAAAATATCTACATATCTTACAAAGCTGGACTATAGGAGCCGATACATGTGTATACCTCTAGAGAGGGACCAAACTGGAGGCATAATAAACTCTAGTTGGTCAAAACAGCGTGAACGTAAGACCTGCCAGGAAATATAAAACATGAAACCCCTTTCCACCATCTAATATAATTGACCTTATGTAAAGTAACAATAGCAGGAACCTCTGTGAACTCACTTATATGGGACATACTGTAAAAGCAGGTCCCTGGACTAAAATACAACATATCCTGGTTCCTGTGAATAGTGGACAAACATAGCACAATTACAATTAACGTTTGTAACATGTAACTCAGCTGCACGGCAAAAAAACGAGTTGTTGAAACATGAGAGGGTAAAACACATAAATATATAACTTGTTATCTCGTGTTGACTGAGCATCTGATTATTTAACCAATGTCTCTGATCCGACTTGAGTAGCTGCTCGCCAAGCTTAAATCTGTTAGCCCACTCCACATCTTAGTTTGCAGGTCGCTATATGTCTATGTTGCTGCGATGGGTTGTCTCCAACTCTGTTAAACACCTCTTCCTCATGCTTAGCCGACCATACACTATCCCCTGAGAGCATACACTTCGTTATGCTAGAGGTCTCCACTAAACACAAGTCCCGGTCTGCTGTTACTAAGAAGCAAAAGTATCAAATTTATAAAATTTTGAAAAGGCATGAAGCGACGACCAAGTCGCAGCCTTACAAATCTGTTCAACAGAAGCATCATTTTTAAAAGCCCATGTGGAAGCTACCGCTCTAGTAGAATGAGCTGTAATCCTTCCAGGAGGCTGCTGTCCAGCAGTCTCATAAGCCAAACGGATGATGCTTTTCAGCCAAAAGGAAAGAGAAGTCACCATAGCCTTTTGACCCCTATGCTTTCGAGAAGAGACAACAAACAAAGAAGATGTTTGACGAAAATCTTTGGTTGCTTGCAAATAAAATTTCAAAGCACGAACCACGTCCAAGTTGTGCAACAGACGTTCCTTCTTACAAGAAGGATTAGGACACAGAGAAGATACAACAATTTCTTGATTGATATTCCTGTTAGTAACAACCTTAGGTAGGAAGCCAGGCTTGGTACGCAAGACCACCTTATCAGCATGGAACACAAGATAAGGAGAGTCACATTGTAATGCAGACAGTTCAGAAACTCTTCGAGCTGAAGAGATAGCAACTAGGAACAAAATTTTCCAAGATAAAAGCTTAATATCTATGGAATGCATGGGTTCAAACGGAACCCCCTGAAGAACTCTAAGAACTAAATTTATACTCCATGGCGGAGCAATAGGTTTAAACACAGGCTTAATTCTAACTAAAGTCTGACAAAAAGCCTGAACGTCTGGAACATCTGCCAGACGCTTGTGCAACAAAATAGACAGAGCAGATATCTGTCCCTTTAGGGAACTAGCTGATAATCCTTTCTCCAATCCCTCTTGGAGAAAAGACAAAATCCTAGGAATCCTGATTTTACTCCAGGAGAAGCCGTTGGATTCGCACCAAAAAAGATATTTACGCCATATCTTATGATAAATATTCCTGGTAACAGGCTTTCAAGCCTGAATCAAGGTATTTATGACTGACTCAGAGAAACCCCGCTTTGATAGAATCAAGCGTTCAATCTCCAAGCAGTCAGTTGCAGAGAAATTAGATTTGGATGCTTGAATGGACCTTGAATCAGAAGGTCCTGTCTCAATGGCAGAGACCATGGTGGAAGGGATGACATGTCCACCAGGTCTGCATACCAAGTCCTGCGTGGCCACGCAGGCGCTATCAAAATCACTGATGCTCTCTCCAGTTTGATTCTGGCAATCAGACATGGAAGGAGAGGGGAAGGTGGAAACACATAAGCCAGGTTGAACGACCAGGGTACTGCTAGAGCATCTATCAGTACAGCCTGAGGATCCCTTGACCTGGAGCCGTAACGAGGAAGTTTGGCGTTCTGACGAGACGCCATCAGATCCAACTCTGGTGTGCCCCATAGCCAAACCAGCTGAGCAAACACCTCCGGATGGAGTTCCCACTCCCCCGGATGAAAAGTCTGACAACTTAGAAAATCTACCTCCCAGTTCTCTACACCTGGGATATAGATCGCTGACAGATGGCAAGAGTGAGCCTCTGCCCATTGGATTATCCTTGAGACCTCTATCATCGCTAAGGAACTCTTTGTTCCGCCCTGATGATTGATATAAGCCACAGTCGTGATGTTGTCCGACTGAAACCTGATGAATCTGGTCGAAGCCAGCTGAGGCCATGTCTGGAGAGCATTGAATATCGCTCTTAATTCCAGAATATTTATCGGTAGGAGAGCCTCCTCCCGAGTCCACAAACCCTGAGCTTTCAGGGAATTCCAGACTGCACCCCAGCCCAGAAGACTGGCGTCTGTCGTCACTATAACCCATTCTGGCCTGTGGAAACACATTCCCTGGGACAGATGATCCTGTGACAACCACCAAAGAAGAGAGTCTCTGGTCTCTTGATCCAGGTTTATCTGAGGAGATAAATCCACATAATCCCCATTTCACTGATTGAGCATGCATAGTTGCAGTGGTCTGAGATGCAAGGGAGCAAACGGAACTATGTCCATTGCTGCTACCATTAGTCCGATTACCTCCATACACTGAGCCACTGACGGCCAAGGAATGGAATGAAGAGCTCGGCAGGTGGACAAAATCTTTGATTTCCTGACCTCCGTCAGAAACATTTTCATGTCCACCGAGTCTATCAGAGTCCCTAGAAATGAAACTCTTGTGAGGGGGGAAAGAGAACTCTTTTTTACGATCACTTTCTACCCGTGAGACCTTAGAAAGGCCAACACTAAGTCCGTGTGAGACTTGGCTAGTTGGAAGGACGACGCTTGAATTAGAATGTCGTCTAGATAAGGCGCCACTGCTATGCCCCGTGGCCTTAGAACCGCCAGAAGGGACCCTAGCACCTTCGTGAACATTTGCGGCGCCGTGGCCAACCTGAAAGGAAGAGCCACAAACTGATAATGCTTGTCCAGAAAGGCGAACATGAGAAACTGGTGATGATCTTTGTGGATAGGAATGTGCATCCATACGCATCCTTTAATCCACGGTGGTCATATATTGACCCTCCTGGATCAATGGTAAGATAGTCCGAATGGTCTCCATCTTGTAAAGATGGAACTCTTAGGATTTGGTTTAGGATCTTGAGATCCAGAATTGGTCTGAAGGTTCTCTCCTTTTTGGGAACTATAAACAGATTGGAGTAGAACCCCTGCCTCGGTTCTGCTTTTGGAACTGGGCAGATCACTCCCATAGTAAAAAGGTCTTCTACACAGCGTAAGAACGCCTCTGGAGAGGAATCCTTGAAATCTAGAAGGTATTCCTGGGTAACAATTTCTACTGCCCAGGAATCCTGAACGTCTCTTGCCCAGGCCTGAGCAAAGAGAGAGAGTCTGCCCCCTACTAGATCCGGTCCCGGATCGGGGGCTACCTCTTCATGCTGACTTAGTGGCAGCAGCAGGCTTTTTGGCCTGTTTACCCTTGTTCCAAGCCTGATTAGGTCTCCAGGTTGGCTTGGATTGAGCAAAGTTCCCCTCTTGCTTTTCAGCAGGGGAAGAGGTAGAGGGACCACTCTTGAAGTTTCGAAAGAAACGAAAAGTATTTTGTTTGGTCCTTGTCTTATTTGACTTATCCTGAAGGAGGGTATGACCCTTCCCTCCAGTAATGTCTGAAATGATCTCTTTCAATGCAGGCCCGAATAGGGTCTTACCTTTGAAAGGGATTGACAAAAGCTTAGATTTAGATGACACATCAGCTGACCAGGACTTAAGCCATAACGCTCTACGCGCTAAAATGGCAAAACCTGTATTCTTAGCCGCTAATTTAGCAAGATGAAAAGCGGTGTCTGTAATAAAAGAATTAGCCAACTTAACAGCCTTAATTCTGTCCAAAATATCATCTAGTGGGGTCTCCATCTGAAAAGCCTCTTCTAGAGCCTCAAACCAAAAGGCAGCTGCAGTGGTTACAGGAACAATGCATGCTATAGGTTGAAGAAGAAAACCTTGATGAACAAAAAGTTTCTTTAGGAGACCCTCTAATTTTTTATCCATAGGATCAATGAAAGCACAACTGTCTTCAATAGGTATAGTTGTACACTTAGCAAGGGTAGAAATACCTTAGGGACCGTCTGCCATGAGTCCTTTATGGTGTCAGAAATGGGAGACATTTTCTTAAAAACAGGAGGGGGAGAGAACGGAATACCTGGTTTATCCCACTCCTTAGTAACAATGTCCGAAATCCTCTTAGGGACTCTTAGGGAGGTGCTCTAGCTTAAATTTAAATGCCGTCATATCTGAATCTGTCTGAGAGAACATCTTTCCTGAATCAGAAATCTCTCCCTCAGACAGCAAATCCCTTATCCCTACCTCAGAACATTGTGAGGGAATATCGGATACGGCAACTAAAGCGGCGGCTCAGCATTTGTTCTTAACCCAGAACTACTGCGCTTCCCTTGCAACACAGGCACCTCAGATAAAACCTCTGTGAGGGTAGTATTCATAACTGAAGCCATATCTTGCAAGGTGAAAGAATTAGATGCACTAGAAGTACTCGGCGTCGCTTGTGCGGGCGTTACTGGTTGTGACACTTGGGGAGAACTAGATGGCAAAACCTGATTTCCTTCTTTCTGAGAATCATCTAATGCCAAACTTTTATAAGTCAAAGTATGCTGTTTGCAATTTATAGACATATCAGTACAAGTGGGACACATTCTAAGAGGGGGTTCCACAATGGCTTCTAAACAAATTGAACAATGAGTTTCCTCAGTGTCAAACATGTTTAACAGACTAGTAATAAAGCAAGCAAGCTTGGAAAACACTTTATTTAATGAAAAAAACACAATTTGCAAAAACGGTACTGTGCCTTTAAGAGAAAAAAAAGGCATACACAAACTGCAAAACAGGTTAAAATTGCTTCAATTTTTCTGAAATGTTAACAGTGTAGCCACTAAGCTTTAGAAGGATTGCACCACAAGTTAATAAGCAATAAACCCCCAAATGAAAAAAACGGATTGAAATAGGTCTAAAACCGGTTAAAACCCCTGTTAGCACCTTGCCACAGCTCTGCTGTGGCCCTACCTGCCCTTAGGAAGCGATAATATGGGGTTTAAAGCTTCAATTAGTCCCTCAGAAGACTCTCAGGACCTCAGGAGAAGTTGCTTGCTGCTTGTAAATGTAGGCCCTGCCTGCTGGGGCCTACACAAAACTAACAAACACTGCCTGAAAGCCATGTGGGTAATGAACAACCCCAAAGAACCCTCAAGCAAATGTCCCATAAAACAGAAAACTTTACAGACACAAAAACGTTTGTCCCAAATTCACATAACAAACTGACGGCTAGATTTAGAGTTTTGTCGGTAACGACCCGCGTAGCTAACGCTGGCTTTTTTCTGGCCGCACCTTTAAAATAACTCTGGTATTGAGAGTCCACAGAATGGCTGCGTTAGGCTCCAAAAAAGGAGCGTAGAGCATATTTAACGCAACTTCAACTCTCGATACCAGAGTTGCTTACGGACGCGGCCAGCCTCAAAAATGTGCTCGTGCACGATTCCCCCATAGAAAACAATGGGGCTGTTTGAGCTGAAAAAAAACCTAACACCTGCAAAAAAGCCGCGTTCAGCTCCTAACGCAGCCCCATTGTTTGCTATGGGGAAACACTTCCTACGTCTGCACCTAACACTCTAACATGTACCCCGAGTCTAAACACCCCTAACCTTACACTTATTAACCCCTATTCTGCCGCCCCCGCTATTGCTGACCCCTGCATATTATTATTAACCCCTAATCTGCCGCTCCGTAAACCGCCGCTACTTACATTATCCCTATGTACCCCTAATCTGATGTCCCTAACACCGCCGACCCCTATATTATATTTATTAACCCCTAATCTGCCGCCCACAACGTCGCCTCCACCTGCCTACACTTATTAACCCCTAATCTGCCGACCGGACCGCACCGCTATTATAATAAAGTTATTAACCCCTAATCCGCCTCAATAACCCTATAATAAATAGTATTAACCCCTAATCTGCCCTCCCTAACATCGCCGACACCTAACTTCAAACATTAACCCCTAATCTGCCGACTGGAGCTCACCGCTATTCTAATAAATGTATTAACCCCTAAAGCTAAGTCTAACCCTAACACCCCCCTAACTTAAATATAATTTCAATCTAACGAAATTAATTAACTCTTATTAAATACATTATTCCTATTTAAAGCTAAATACTTACCTGTAAAATAAATCCTAATATAGCTACAATATAAATTATAATTATATTATAGCTATTTTAGGATTTATATTTATTTTACAGGTAACTTTGTATTTATTTTAACCAGGTACAATAGCTATTAAATAGTTAAGAACTATTTAATAGCTAAAATAGTTAAAATAATTACAAAATTACCTGTAAAATAAATCCTAACCTAAGTTACAATTAAACCTAACACTACACTATCAATAAATTAATTAATTAAATACAATACCTACAAATAACTACAATGAAATAAACTAACTAAAGTACAAAAAATAAAAAAGAACTAAGTTACAAAAAATAAAAAAATATTTACAAACATAAGAAAAATATTACAACAATTTTAAACTAATTACACCTAGTCTAAGCCCCCTAATAAAATAACAAAGCCCCCCAAAATAAAAAAATGCCCTACCCTATTCTAAATTACAAAAGTTCAAAGCTCTTTTACCTTACCAGCCCTGAACAGGGCCCTTTGCGGGGCATGCCCCAAGAAATTCAGCTCTTTTTCCTGTAAAAAAACACATACAATACCCCCCCCAACATTACAACCCACCACCCACATACCCCTAATCTAACCCAAACCCCCCTTAAATAAACCTAACACTAAGCCCCTTAAGATCTTCCTACCTTGTCTTCACCTCACCGGGTATCACACCGATCCGTCCTGGCTCCGATATCTTCATCTAAGCCCAAGCGGGGGCTAGACATCCATCATCCGACGGCTGAAGAAGTCCAGAAGAGGCTCCAAAGTCTTCATCCTATCCGGGAAGAAGAGTAGATCCGGACCGGCAACCATCTTCTTCCAAGCGGCATCTTCTATCTTCATCCGATGAGGACCGGCTCCATCTTGAAGACCTCCACCGCGGACCCATCTTCTTCCGACGACGACTTCCCGACGAATGACGGTTCCTTTAAGGGACGTCATCCAAAATGGCGTCCCTCGAATTTCGATTGGCTGATAGGATTCTATCAGCCAATCGGAATTAAGGTAGGAAAATTCTGATTGGCTGATGGAATCAGCCAATCAGAATCAAGTTCAATCCGATTGGCTGATTCAATCAGCCAATCAGATTGAGCTCGCATTCTATTGGCTGTTCCGATCAGCCAATAGAATGCGAGCTCAATCTGATTGGCTGATCGGATCAGCCAATCGGATTGAACTTGATTCTGATTGGCTGATTCCATCAGCCAATCAGAATTTTCCTACCTTAATTCCGATTGGCTGATAGAATCCTATCAGCCAATCGGAATTCGAGGGACGCCATCTTGGATGACGTCCCTTAAAGGAACTGTCATTCGTCGGGAAGTCGTCGTCGGAAGAAGATGGGTCCGCGGTGGAGGTCTTCAAGATGGAGCCGGTCCTCATCGGATGAAGATAGAAGATGCCGCTTGGAAGAAGATGGTTGCCGGTCCGGATCTACTCTTCTTCCCGGATAGGATGAAGACTTTGGAGCCTCTTCTGGACTTCTTCAGCCGTCGGATGATGGATGTCTAGCCCCCGCTTAGGCTTAGATGAAGATTTCGGAGCCTGGAACGATCGGTCATACCTGGCATGGTGAAGACAAGGCAGGAAGATCTTCAGGGGCTTAGTGTTAGGTTTATTTAAGGGGGGTTTGGGTTAGATTAGGGGTATGTGGGTGGTGGGTTGTAATGTTGGGGGGGGGGGGGGGTATTGTATGTTTTTTTTTACAGGCAAAAGAGCTGAATTCTTTGGGGCATGCCCCGCAAAGGGCCCTGTTCAGGGCTGGTAAGGTAAAAGAGCTTTGAACTTTAGTAATTTAGAATAGGGTAGGGCATTTTTTTATTTTGGGGGTCTTTGTTATTTTATTAGGGGGCTTAGAGTAGGTGTAATTAGTTTAAAATTGTTGTAATATTTTTCTGATGTTTGTAAATATTTTTTTATTTTTTGTAACTTAGTTCTTTTTTATTTTTTGTACTTTAGTTAGTTTATTTCATTGTATTTATTTGTAGATATTGTATTTAATTAATTTGATAGTGTAGTGTTAGGTTTAATTTTAGGTAATTGTAGGTATTGTATTTAATTAATTTATTGATAGTGTAGTGTTAGGTTTAATTGTAACTTAGGTTAGGATTTATTTTACAGGTAATTTTGTAATTATTTTAACTATTTTAGCTATTAAATAGTTCTTAACTATTTAATAGCTATTGTACCTGGTTAAAATAATTACAAAGTTACCTGTAAATTAAATATTAATCCTAAAATAGCTATAATATAATTATAATTTATATTGTAGCTATATTAGGATTTATTTTACAGGTAAGTATTTAGCTTTAAATAGGAATAATTTATTTAATAAGTTAATTTATTTTGTTAGATTTAAATTATATTTAATTTAGGGGGGTGTTAGTGTTAGACTTAGCTTTAGGGTTTAATCCATTTATTAGAATAGCGGCGAGATTCGGTCGGCAGATTAGGGGTTAATACTTGAAGTTAGGTGTCGGCGATGTTAGGGAGGGCAGATTAGGGGTTAATAGGGTTATTGAGGCGGGAGTGAGGCGGATTAGGGGTTAATAACTTTATTATAGTAGCGGTGAGATCCGCTCGGCAGATTAGGGGTTAATAAGTGTAGGCAGGTGGAGGTGACGTTGAGGGGGGCAGGTTAGGGGTTAATAAATATAATATAGGGGTCGGCGGTGTTAGGGGCAGCAGATTAGGGGTACATAGCTATAATGTAGCTGGCGGCGGCGTGCGGACGGCAGATTAGGGGTTAATAAGTGTAGGTAGCTGGCGGCGACGTTGAGGGGGGCAGGTTAGGGGTTAATAAATATAATATAGGGGTCGGCGGTGTTAGGGGCAGCAGATTAGGGGTACATAAGGATAACGTAGGTGGCGGTCGGCAGATTAGGGGTTAAAAAAATTTAATCGAGTGGCGGCGATGTGGGGGGACCTCGGTTTAGGGGTACATAGGTAGTTTATGTGTGTTAGTGTACTTTAGAGCACAGTAGTTAAGAGCTTTATGAACCGGTGTTAGCCCAGAAAGCTCTTAACTACTGACTTTTTTCTGCGGCTGGAGTTTTGTCGTTAGATTTCTAACGCTCACTTGAGACACGACTCTAAATACCGGAGTTAGGAAGATCCCATTGAAAAGATAGGATACGCAATTGACGTAAGGGGATCTGCGGTATGGAAAAGTTGCGGCTGAAAAGTGAGCGTTAGACCCTTTCCTGACTGACTCCAAATACCGGCGGTAGCCTAAAACCAGCGTTAGGAGCCTCTAACGCTGGTTTTCACGGCTACCGCCAAACTCCAAATCTAGGCCTGAGTGCCCACAAAAAATTAACCCCTTATGCAAGCTAGTAAAAACCTCTGATAACACTAGGATTACTGCTTACCCTTCCCCTAATGGGGATACTGTCAGCCTTTCTGAGTTAACACAGTCTCTACAGAAAATATGACTGAACATACCTCATTGCTGTATAGCAAGAAACTGTTCCTCACACTGAAGTTTTCCTGTACTCCTCAGCTTCTGTGGGAACAGCAGTGGACCTTAGTTACAAATGCTAAGATCATCATCCTCCAGGCAGAAATCTTAATCTATGTCCTGCCTGAGAGTAAATAGTACAACACCGGTACCATTTAAAAATAACAAACACTTGATTGAAGATAAAATAAAACTAACAGTTTAACACCTCTTCTCTTTACTCTTCCTGCTTAGAGCCAGCAAAGGAGAATGACTGGGGGTGGAGTTAAGGGGGGAGCTATATAGACAGCTCTGCTGTGGTGCTCTCTTTGCTACTTCCTGTCAGGAAGGACAATATCCCACAAGTTAGGATGAATCCGTGGACTCGGTACATCATGCAAAAGAAATATCTTTCTTAATCATTACACTGTTTTGATGAAACAATACTGTGATTTAAATCACATCTTTCCCTCTCGGACTATCTTTATATATAAGCAAATCCTAACAGCACCATGATGACATCGTTTAAAATATATCTTATGTCTTGCAGTGTGATCAATATGTGTTGTGTCAGAAACCAGATTAATATACATTGCACAAATTGATATATGGGCCACATGTATTATGCTCTAGTTGTCACCAGTTGTTATTCAAAGTGCTGGATTATTTTAAAAACAGGGACCAATAGTTATTTGTAGATATGCCATAGATTAATATGATAAGAATTGGTTGTTTAATATTTTAAGAAATCGGACATATGTGACATTTTCTTTCCACCTACCTTGATGGAATAATGAATTTATTTTTCATATTAGTGGTCTAGTCTTCACATTTCAAAAGATATTTTTTTTAAATAGTTTAGAATAATGTTATTTTTGAATACCAGATATGTATATTTAAAGCTGATGTACAAATTGCGTTACATAATATTTATTTATATCAATAATAGATCTAGTTATTGTGACAGGCTCAGAGGGATCCAGCACTGATGAAGACATGCCTTTGCAGGGTTCTGGTAAGTCCATTGACTCATTCATACATCATTAAAGGTGTCTTTTTCAGAAATATTCTGATCATGATTATGATGAAGCATTCCATTTGAATAAAACTTATAATGTACTCCTCTAATTATATATATTTTTATTTTATTAGTTTAATATTAAGATCTCAATGCTTCTTAGTCTACACCTTTATGCTTCAGAACATGGCTAGCACATGTTGATATTTTATATAAATGTAGACAACAATCATCAAGCGATACACACATGAGAACTATTAAATGTTCTGTGTACTATGCTTTTTTCCGGATTTTCAAAATACAGACAATCACATTTAATTATTAATCATCGATAATTAAATATTTTCAATTGCATGTTCCATCCAAATTAAGACATTCCTAACTTTGGTTCAGTATCTCTTTAATGCAACATTTATGTGTGTCCTTGAGCACCAGTAACACGTTACAATATTTGATTTTAACGTGTACACAACATATTATGTTTTACTGATATTGATGTAACATGTGCGATGGAGGAGGAAGTGGCTCCCTTAGAGTCTGATGGTACATCAAATATATATAACATGTATCTAACGTGTATTGTTTCAAAATCATACTATTGAAGAAAACTAAAGTCTACAGCTTTGTCCCTTTAAAATACATTATTCCATTATTTTTCAAATACACTACTGCCCCCCTTTCTATATCATGCAGCATTAACATATGTTTTTATTTATTTTCCAATTTATGTATGAATTGTCATGAATGACATCATGATGTCACATGCATATTACATCCAAACACCCAATAATCATATTATGATTGTACAGACAGTCATTGCTATTCATCTGAGTGCCTAGATGCAGACCATCTCAGTATGTCATCATTGTTCTGCGCTTCTCAGCCACTTCTAATTATACATAAAACATAATCGTGTTGAAATTCATTGATTTAATTTCATGATGTATGAAACGATACTGTGATTTAAATCACATCTTTTCAGCATTTCACATTTCACTCAAACATTAATATTCCTCTAACCTAAATATTCAATTCTGATTGTGTCTATTAATATTGGGATGACATACATTTAATTGTAATGTAAAAGAGATATTCACAAAACATACTCTGTAAAAGTAATGTCAAATAGATACCATTCTATTCTTAATATTTAATATGAACGGTAGTATCTACCGTGTATAGATTCTGAATAGTAATTGATTGAACCATCAAGCTTAAAGGGACACTGAACCCAGATTGTTCCTTTCGCGATTCAGATAGAGTATGCAATTTTAAGCAACTTTCTAATTTACTCCTATTATCAATTTTCCAAATTCTCTTGGTGTCTTTATTTGAAATGCAAGAATGTAAGTTCATATGCTGGCCCATTTTTGGTGAACAACCTGGGTTGTTCTTGCTAGTTGGTGGATAAATTCACCCACAAATAAACAAATGCTGTCCAGCGTTCTGAACCAAAGAAATTGCTTAGATGCCTTCTTTTTCAAATAAAGATAGCAAGAGAACCAAGACAAATTAATAATAGGAGTAAATTAGAAAGTTGCATTAAATTGCATGCTCTATCAATCACGAAAGTAAAAATTTGGGTTCAGTGTCCCTTTAAAATATTTCTATTTAAGATTAAAAAGAAAATCATCTTAATCGTGTGGATCGGCCATTTAGATTTGATCATATTACACACTCCCATATTATCCAATTGTTGGAGCCTCCAAAGTCAATCCACGGGCATGTGTCTAAAAGAACTCTATGGCGTTTCAATCTCAAATGCATATATGCGTACTGATATCTTATCAAAAAGAGAATTATATTATAAAATCATAAAGATTAACCACACATAATGGTTTTGAATGTATTAATCAAACGTTTCATGAAAAATACCAGTGAACAATCAGAGTTTCAAGGATCAATTAAATATTATTATTATTAATTATACTTGATTCAAATCAATCAATACCTTTAAAGTAACAGTCATTCTTGTGACTTTGTATAAATATTTTATGAGAACAACAATACAGATTTTAAATGATGGTGAATATTGATTTCTCTAAAGATAATATATTTTCATTTAAGATATGTATTTATAAAATTGTATTATATATTTCAGATGGAACTTCCACTTCTGGGCATCAGCTTCTTGCCCCTTCCCGTCCTGACCCCTCTCCCGGCCCTTCCCATCCTGACCCCTTACCAAAAACAAATCCCTGGCCTCCCTCGCCATTCTCCCCTTTTTGCCCGTCCTGCTTCTACCCAACCTGCACCGCCACCAAATCCCCCGGCCCCTGACTCCCCAGCTGTGTAGACTCCAACGGAGCAGGAACCCAATCCCGCCCCATCCCTCCCCACCAACACTTTTACCCTAATCCCCACCTTAATTGTCCTGGGTGTCGGATTGTCCTTACCAGCCACCAATGTAAGTATCATTACAAATCAACATTAGAACATACTGTACATTCTTAAAGGGACATTATACTGATCTAATTATACATATATTGATTTTGAATATGAAATTTTATTTACACAACTTTTCTTTATTTTATTAATGTAAATGTTTCCGATTTACTTTTTATAAAATCAACATCCTCATTTTCTAATATCTAAATGATATTGCCTAGATGTTGGATATATATATGCCAATATTTTGGATTTGTTATCACCGCCCTTTTCACAGTGTTCATCGCATGACTCTTGCCAGAATAATGCGATTAGAGGCAATGCATGAAGCCACAGCTGGAGGGGCTCAGGACGATGAAGGTGATGCTGATGCCCCAGTAAGTGGAGGATCCAGAGATCGCCCGAGGGAGCAGAAATAACTCCTCCATCCACGTTATGTTGTTCTTTATATTTGTTGCCATTTGGCCAATTTTATTTTTATTGTTGTGCCTGTTGCACTATTTTACCTTGTCAGATTTATACTAAGGGGCCATGTTGGCCTTTGTTTGTCCTTGTCAACTCCCTGAAAGGACTGTGATGCACTATGTCACCTTGTCAGATGGCTCCAAAGGGTCTGTGTTGGCCTTTGTTTGCCCAGTCAACTCCCTCCAAGGACTGTGATGCACTGTCACCTTGTCAGATGGCTACAAAGGGGCCATGTTGGCCTTTTTTGCCCTTGTCAACTCTCTCCAAGAACTGTGATGCACTATGTCACCTTGTCAGATGGCTCCAAATGGGCTGTTTTCTTATTCTGACTTATTTTTAAAGTTATCTTATATATTTAAGTTTTATGACATTCATAAACCATATTTATTATAATAAAAGGAATGTCATTAAAATGTTTTTTTTTCTTCTTTATTTATTAATGTCATTTCTACTAAAATATCTTTTATGTTGATAATCCTTAAGTGATGCTGACCACAATTTTTAATTTATGGATATGCATTCATAATGTACATTTTATTATAATTTATTTTGACATCACCATAAACATATAATATATTTAAAACAGACTATTATCTGAATGTTGGCAACACATATATTCCAATTTTCCTAACATCTTATTGTAGTAGTATAACAAAATAAATCACTGTGTGTAATGCACACATTTTAGATGATTAATCTCTATTATTTATGAATATATTTAATTATCCAACGATATATTGCTATAGGTAACATATAATGGCCTCTATTTAAGAAGCTCCGTACGGAGCTTGATGGCCCCTGTTTCTGGCGAATCTTCAGACTCGCCAGAAACAGCAATTATGAAGCAGCGGTCACAAAGACCGCTGCTCCATAACGCTGCCCGCCTGCTCTGAGCAGGCGGACAGACATCGCCGGAAATCAACCCGATCGAGTACGATCGGGTTGCTTGACACCTCCCTGCTGGCGGCCGATTGGCCGCGAGTCAGCAGGGGGCGGCGTTGCACCAGCAACTCTTGTGAGCTGCTGGTGCAATGCTGAATACGGAGAGCGTATTGCTCTCCACATTCAGCGAGGTCTTGCGGACCTGATCCGCACTGTCGGATCAGGTCTGCAAGACCTTTAGTAAATAGAGGCCAATGTATAAACCATACCATTTTAGTAATGTATATAGTAACATTATTTATATGTTAAAACCTGCTGCTTCCTAAATATTTCCTAATCTTCCTATTCTGAAAATATATTATATAATTATATAATTATTATGAAATATATATATTTATTACCAACAATGGATTATATTTCATATATCACAGTATTGTGTTAGTTAGCGTTACATTATTTGAAGCTGTGCATTACATGAAACAAAACACGCTTGATAGATAACAATATAGCACATACTAGTTTTTTAAATAGAAATAAGTTTGTTATTGACATGCAAAGGTGTAAAATCCGTCATTGGTTCAGATTACGTTTTTACGCGATCTCGGATGCGCCATGTTGCTTAAGATGTCACATGCAAAATATTAAAATCCATCATTGCTCAAGCCTGACCCCTTGTGACTGTTACCTTTACTACACCGATTTGTATCCTTTATTAGTACTATTTTTCCTTGCTGATTTCCAGATTTATATGGTACTGGACAGTCCGGACTGCATCCAGATCTTCCGGCTGGTTGTTACGCCTATCTCCACCTTAATCTCTGGGTTAGTCCATGCCATACCTATACTTTGTGTGGGTATTGTACTTAACAGCCTGTCCTGCCTCCTGACACTGAGGCAGGAGTGACAAAGCTCTTAAAAAACAAATAATGCGGTTACGGGAAAAACTTATTTTACTAGACTTTGTAACCCCAAATAAAGCTTACCCCATACAATATCACGCCACTTGCAGTAAAAAAACAAAACAATGTTTAGCCAACTAACAAAGTAATTGTGATAGGAAATACAATTAAGTATAGATAGCTCTAATCTGCGTATGAAATAATGACTCTGCTAAGTTGGAATGGTTAATTCAACAATATGAAATAATAAATCAATTTCATTCACACTAGAATCTTTATAAAAAAATGTAAAAAAAAAAAAAAAAATATGCATACAACTAGCTTAAGCTTAAGATAAAAACGCTTAAACCAAGGTGAGTAGTGGATCTCCCATATAAGTTTTTTAAACCTGTATAGAGTTATATTATCACAGCCAGCAGTAAAAAGATCAATATCGACTAAGCCTTTACAATCCGAGGGCTATCATTAAATTAACTTTATCATTTTAAGCTAACTGCTAGGCTGACATATTAGTAGGGAGTCTATTATTACAACATGGTAAGCAAGTTAAAAAAATGGAGAGACAGAGCTTCTCCAATGAACCCCTGACGCACGTTTCACAAAAACGCTTCCTCAGAGGGGGTGCGGGCCGCCGCCGTTGCAAAATATTTAAGAATCCATTAATCCCTCCTTACAGTGTAATTGGAACATTGTACATTGAGGTTATGTTTACATTAGCGGCTCTTCTGTGTCATTCAGAATACAACTGCCAATCATAGGTATGTGTGATTTGTGATGCATACGTTAGCATCAATGTCATAGTAAGGTGGAGCAACATTCCTTTAAATTACCGTCTCAGTGGCCTCTCTTCTGTGTCTTTCAGGGTGAACGGCAAATAATAAGTCTTTGCAATTCCTGATGCTTATGTCGGCATCATTATCATAGAGAGGCGTGTTAGTTGCAGCTGACATGTCACAGACTTACATCATTGGATGATCATATTTACATTCTGCCACTAACTCCTTAACCGATGATAGATGTATACTTTGTAGCGTTAGTGAGTTTGGTTTAAATTTATCTATCGATCGAGCATAATAGATGTGCTAAAAGATACATGCAACAGCTTCATATGTCAGTATGTTTAATACAAAGCAGTATAAGTGAGCTTTCTAATTAAGTTAAACATTTTGCAACCAGGATCACTCATGTAGAACAGAGGGTATCAGATATTGAAGATAGGGAGATACAAAGGGATCAACTAACACAAAACATGTCAATACAACTAAAAGCAATGAAAGCGAAACTTGAAGACCTAGAAAACCGCACTAGGCAGAACAATATCAGGTTAATAGGTTTAACAGAAAGGGAGTTAAAAGAGTTTGCAGAGGGAGAACTTTTGCAATTACTGAAAATTGATATGTCAGAACCCACAATTGTGGTGGAGAGAATACATAGGATAGGCCCAGAAAAGAAGGCAGATAATGGAGATCATATTAATAAAGCAGTTATTATGAAGATGCTAAACTTCCAGGACAAAATTAGAATGTTCAATGCATACAGGAAATTAAATAATGAATTAATTTACAAAGGGAAAAAACTGCTGCTATTCAATGACTATTCAATTGAAACTTCTAATAGAAGATGGATTATGGCACCACTATGCACGAAACTCATACAAGCAGGCTGGAAAGCTAGGCTACTATATCCAGCAAAGATAAATATACAAACTAAAGAGGGTAATAAATTAATCACAGAAGAAGCAGAAGTAAAACTTTTTTAGAGAACAATCATGAAGGAAGTGAAGGGTAAGGAGAAGTATAGTAGAATTCAGAAGGGAGTTCAGAGGGCAAGGCCTAAAAAGCATAACTGAGATAGCCTACACAAGTAAAATGGATATGCAGGCCATAAAGGCTGAACATTTTTTTAATTGGATTGTATAAAGCGTAAAAGTGGGGAGAGTTACAAGTGGGCCTAACTAGGCTATGGGTTCTTTTTTATTTATAGGTCAGGCTGTTTTTATATCATTTTGATGAGTGTTCTTGGCAATAGGGTAAGGGGATTAAGGAAATTAAAGTTAGCCTTACTTTGTTTTATGTTGTACTCAAACAGAATAAAATGACTTTTGAAATTATATCAGGGAATATAGGTGGAATTACGTGAAGAAATTAGGAGCTCAGATAATTTTTCTCCAAGAAACACATTTAAAAAGCGAAGAAGCGAGGAGGGTGGAGCTAGCCAGCCTAGGAGATGGCTGCTTTCTCTTAGAGCTCCTTAGCCCTATCTGTATGAGAACGGTTCAGGCTCATGCCTCACTCAAACTAACAGCCACAATTCTCGGCAAACACATTCACTCTGTGGCTAGCCACTCTGGGACCGTCTATCTGCAATTTTAATCACCGGAGCACCTCCTAAAAGTGAGCGCACGACTGCGGCCTTCACACACCCGCCAACGCTTCTAAGTGAGACACCAGCACATCGGCTCTCACGGTTAGCCCATATCAACTGAGTATCTTAGTTCGAGGCAAACCGGAGCAGCAACAAAGCACTGGGCAACAAGTCACGACTTCCCGATGCGGAGGTGAGTCACGCGGTAGGCCGCAGCCTAAAATAAAGTATTATGCGCACCTCGCACAACAAAAGGAGAAGCCCGGCACTAATAGCTGAAGCAGCAGAGCGAGACACATCTCTCAGCTAGACCTATGTCCGGCAGCTTTACTGTGGGGATATATTGGCACTAAGAACATATATGTTCATATCGCAGCACCGGCACATAATGCAACACAAAAGGCTCAGGCATTAACCCCTACATGCCTACATAAAATAGAACTTTGAATAAACCGCAGAGAGGCAACACTACACATAGCTTATTGTCAATATAAGCTTCTCCTCATCAAAAATTTAATAGGGAAAAGACCTGGGGGCACAATCCTTTACTTTATTTGAGGGATCACGCTGCAACCTACTTTCTCCTACTAAAAGGGACATAACTGTCAATACAGATCCTAGAGTCACCTCTCATTTTTTTGAAGCTCCTAACTGGTCTTGCAAACCTCTCTATCTACGCTAAAATGTCGCCAAAGAAAGGCAGTAAACCAAGTAAAAACAGCAAACAGCTGAAAGCCACGTCTCACACTGTAAATACATTCTTTAAGACCTTGGAAAATAAAGCCAATGCTTCAGAAGAACCTGACCCCCCTAATCTTATCTCAGGCCAAAGCTCATCAGAATCTGAAAGTGATCAACCTGCAGAAAGCATTACCATACCCACAGCTCTATTTCACTCAATCCCCTCAAAAAAAGACTTTTCATCACTAATAACTCAAGTCAAGCAATACATTAAAGATGAGATCTCTGACCTCAAGAAAGACATCTCTGAAATAGGACACAGGGTAGAATCACTTGAAAACACACAAGATGCCCAAGCAGAAGCTATCACGGAGCTCCATCACACTATTCAACGTCAGGATGCAAACATTTCAGAGCTGGAAGATAAACTGGACGACGCAGAAAACCGCAGCAGGCGCCATAACATCAGACTAAGAGGAATTCCTGAAGCTGTTACAACACCTGATCTAGAGCAATACCTTCAAAACTTTTTCAGTACCCTGAAAAAAGAAGAAACACAGACAAAAATTGAAATTGACAGGGCCCACAGAGCTCTGCGCCCCAAACCACAAATAGGCCAACCGCCAAGAGACGTTATAGCCAGAATTACCAATTACCAGGTAAAAGAAGAATTAATGAAACTTGCAAGAGAACAACAACCCCTCAGGTACGACAATGTAGAGATACAGGTTTTCGCTGATCTATCTCAAAGGACACTCTCCAAACGCAGAGACCTTAAACCACTAACATCACTCCTACGGAAGAGAAGCATCCCATACCGATGGGGTTTTCCCTTTCATTTGATAATACTATGGAAGGGCAGACGCCTGTCATGCTCCACTACAGATGACATCTTACCTATCTGCAGAGATCTAGACATTCAACCGCCACAACTAGCTGAGGGCCTACCCGCCCATATCAAAGACCATAACACCACAGGTCCTCCACCACTCCCGCAACGGAAGGAATGGATTCCAGTCCGTCAAAAGAGAACACAGAAGCCCGCTTCACCCCAGATGTCTTCTAGAGGTGATACAAGCTGACTTTGACATTTCGTGGTAAACCCCACTTTTTGTTACCATTCTTCCTGCCCCAGTTTAGATTGGGGCCCATATTTCTTTATTATTGGTTTATTGCTGCACAATGTTTTTTCTTAGTTCCCTTTTATTGCACTGAAATGCTTGATTTCTTATAATATGCTGACTGTTAGTTATTAGCAAAGTTTAATGGTTCTCATACAGTTGGGAGTTTATCTCCTTAAATTTAGGAATGTTTAATGTACCTAAGATGGAAATTGTATTTTGTTTCTCTTTTCTCTCTCTCTTTACTCCCTTTTCTCTACCTTTTTCTGCTCCCCCTATTCTTCCCCTCTTCTGTCTCCTACCGTGTGCACATATGACGTCCAACTTATTAGTTATCCTAGCACCCTTCAAAATAAACTTAACTTCCTTACACAACCAAAATGAATAGACACTCACCACATGAACTAATTATTTTTACACAAAATGTCAAAGGCCTAAATTGCCCCCAAAAAAGGAGAATGGCCATTAATGATCTCCAGAAAAAAGGTGGGCACATATTGATGCTCCAAGAAACGCACTTTAAATCTAAAAATATTCCCAAACACTAATCCCCACAATATCCGCAACACTTCCACAGCACAAACCCTAATAAGAAAATCAATGGGGTCAGTATTTTGCTCCACAAATCCTTACCATTCACTAAGATACGGTGCATTTCAGATAAGGAAGGTAGGTATATCTGCCTAAAAGGATTACTATTTGGTAAACCGGTAACCTTAGTGAATGCCTACGCTCCTAACTCCAGACAAGACCAATTTATAAATTCGATTTCAGACTTAATTGTAAAAGAATTAAAAGGCTCCCTTATAGTAGCTGGAGATCTCAATTTCCCTCTAGACCCTACGGTTGATTGCTCAAACCCAGAATCCAGAACCAAAACCCCTAACCTACCCAAGATTTGGCGGAAATTCAAATCCTTAGGCATACACGATGTATGGAGATACTTCAACCCCCAAAAACGTGACTACACCTTTTTTTCCCACCCCAAACGCAATTATTCCAGGCTAGATTATATATTAGTAGATCACATACTCCTATCTCACTCCAAACTTTCACAGATAAAACACACTTCCTGGTCCGACCACTCCCTAGTTTCGTGTCATATTAACTGGCCCTCTGCTCCACTTAGGGCCTTCCAATGGAAATTAGATGACTCCATACTACTAGATCCAATTCAAGCAAAGCTCTTCGCAACTCATATTAAAGACTATTTTGCACATAACAACACTCCAGATGTGAACGTGGCAACCCTTTGGGAAGCCCACAAATGCACAATCAGGGGAGAATTTATTAAAGCAAAAGCAAAAATCAAAAAGAAAGGTAGACTAGAAATAGAAAGCTTAACCTCTGAAATATCTGACCTAGATTACACCCACAAAATCAACCCCCTAGATAACGCTGTTCTTGAGGAACTCAGAGTAAAGAGAGATAAACTGAATTCCATCCTTCATATCAAAGCGCAAAGGCAATTGCTATTTCTCCAACAAAATTTTTATAGAGAGGGTAATAAGCCAGGGAAATACCTTGCAAGAGCTCTAAAAAAACAACAACAGAAAACCTATGTACACTCTATAAAATCAGCTCAAGGTAAACTCATAGAAGATACACACACTATAGCGAACGAATTCAAAGTATTCTACCATAAACTCTATAACTTATATCCCAACAGGGACACCCAAAAACACCGCCAACTTTGCTCCCAATACCTTAAGAATATTCCACTCACACAATTGACCACTGAGCAAAGCGAATTACTGGAGAAACCCATATCCACCTCAGAAGTAAATGACGCAATCCGACAGTTAAAACAAAATAAAGCTCCAGGCCCAGACGGCTATACAGGTCTCTATTATAAAACATTTGCAAATTTACTAATCCCACCCTTAACAAACCTATTTAACCACATAAATGCCTCCCGTCCCTTCTCTGATAACATGCTTCAAGCAAATATCTCTGTTATTGCCAAACCAGGTAATACTACTGACTCCCCAGCCAATTATAGACCCATCTCCCTACTTAATATAGATCTAAAACTCTACGCCAAAATTTTAGCCACCCGTCTTAATAAAATCCTTCCGTCCTTAATCCACCAAGACCAAGTGGGTTTTGTGCCCCATAGAGAGGCTAAAGATAATACAGTTAAAGTTCTCAATCTCCTAGAATACATCTCGACAACCCAATCCCCGACTGTTTTCCTATCGACTGACGCCGAAAAGGCATTTGACAGACTAGACTGGACTTTTCTACAAGAAACTCTAAGACGATATAATTTCCCAGACTCTTTTATTCAAAAAATCCTAGCCTTATATACCAATCCCACAGCACAAATCAGAATAAACGGTACGTTATCCGACCCCTTTGAAATCAGAAATGGATCCAGACAGGGATGCCCCTTATCCCCACTCTTATTTATCTTAGCCCTAGAGCCGCTCGCTATTAAAATACGTCTTAATAACCAGATACGTGGAATAGAAATAGATGACCAAACCCACAAGTTAGCCATATTCACAGATGACATTCTCCTGACACTCACCAACCCGCTCCCCTCCCTTAGAACAACTATTTCAGAGTTAGACCACTATGGGACTGTATCCAATTTCCTGATCAATATGACAAAATCTGAATATCTCCCTATCAATCTTACTAACCAATCTCTAGATGAATTGAAACTATCTTGCCCCCTCAAATTGCAAACAAAATTTCTAAAATACTTAGGCATTCGCATTACCCCCAACATAGCAGATCTCCGCATACATAATTATGGTACCTTAATCTCAGAACTTAAAAACCTTACCTCAACTTGGCTACCCAAAAATATTTCATGGCTAGGCAGAATCCACACAGCAAAAATGATGCTATTGCCAAAAATATTATATATCCTCCAGACAATCCCCATCCCAGGCACCCAGAAAGACCTGGATATCTTACAAAAAATTATAAACGATTATATCTGGAGACGCAGACCCCCTAGAATTAATAAAAACACGCTTCATAAACTTCCTAGTGATGGGGGACTGGGGGTCCCTCATCTTCGCTCCTATAAACTTGCCATTTCGTTGCAAAGAATCTCAGATTGGTGCAAAATCAATGGCCCAAATCCCAAACAATGGGTACAATTAGAAAACACCCTATCCTTGTCACATAACTTAGATGAGATATGTTGGAACCCGGGTTTCTTCAATAAATACAGAATATCCTCCTCATCCATAACAAATGAAACATGGTCAGACTGGAGACAAATCAACAAACCACTGAACAAAATCTCCTCTCGATATTCTCCTTTCACCACACTTCTAAATAACCCAGAATTCCCACCAGGCCTTCACCAAATACCCCCCCAACTCGCAAGACCTTCCAGATCACTTCCTATATACCTCTTGACAGATAGCAATCACAAAATCAAAACCAAAAACCAAATGGATTCTTTAAATCATCCATTTCTATCCTCTTGGTTTCGTCTTAACAAGGCAAGACACTACATAACCACACACAAGGATATAAAGAACCTAACACGACCTCTCACCCTCTTTGAACAAATATGTCAATCAATTGAAAATACACCTAGAACAATCTCCAAACTACATAAACTGATCCTACAAATGACCTTTCCACTTCTCCCCTCTTATACAATAAGATGGGACCTAGAACTCAAGACGAACACTGCCCCCAAAATCTGGATGCGCAGATTCGACACTCTAACCCACTCAGCACATTCAGCCCAAGCTAAAGAGACCAACATCAAGATAATGATGAGATGGTACTTAACTCCAGCAAGGTTAAAATCTATATATAAAAACTCATCAATGCTCTGTTGGAGAGGCTGCACACAAGAGGGACACCTTACCCACATTTGGTGGGACTGCGATCTTATAAAACCATTCTGGTCACAAATTTTTACATATATTAATAAAATATTAAGCACAAACATATCTCCCACCCCAGATTTAGTTTTACTCTGCCAACCCCCCGCCATCACCTGTAAGATAAGAAAATACCTTTACCACTTAATGCTCAACACTGCAAATCAGCTAATCCCTAGAAAATGGAAATCTATATCAATCCCTGCTATCCAGGAATGGATAACATCAGTTCAAAAAAACCTTCTCCTGGAAAGATTGCACTACCTCAAACTAGGCCAAATCACCCTATACCAAGATATGATCTTCTTATGGGAATCCTTCACACTCGCTGATACATAGACTCAAATCAACAAAGGGTCTCCCCTTTAAATTCTATAAAAAACCCCTATCCCCCCCCCTCTCCCTGCCATCAACGAGACATTTCTGCCCTTATCATATACAACTTGTAATGATCTAAATATGGTTCAACGCATAGAAATTCTAACCACAGACTAGTGAAGTGGGCAAGTAAACAACACCAGAAGAAGCAGAGAACTGAGACCACTGATTGTGTACACGGTTACCATGTTAGCTCCCCACTATCTTTCCATTTCCCATCTTTTTCTTTATTCTACTCTGCTTTCCTTTCTCTCCTTAATTTATGTTAAGTGCTAATTTTTTTTTTTGAGATAAGTTTACTCTCATTGCCTCACACTTATAATACAATATGTCTTGAGGAATGTATATCAGCATCCCAATTGGGCAAGGACACCATTAGTCCTATCTTTGAAACAACAGGAGCTCCCCCCACACCTGCTGATCTCTAACTCTTCCTAAGCACAAGAGCTCTAATGTCAAAGCACACAATGGATTAATTAAAGGACATTGGACTATGGTATAATCTTTCAACAAGGACTGTCCTCATGACAAACATTATGCTATGTTTAGCCTAACATCAACCTTTTTCATGATTTATTTATCCTGCCTTGATTGTAAACTGTTGACCTTACATATGTTTACCTGTTGTTTTGAATTGAAAATAAAAAGAAAACATAAATAAAAAGCGAAGAAGCATCTAAGTTAAAGGGAGGGTGGGTAAAAGAACTAATTTTTACCCCATGCTGTAAAAGGAAAAAAGGGAGTAGCAATCCTATTCAGCAAGACATTAGAATATAAAATTAACAATATAATACTAGACCAAGATGAGAGATTAAATTATCTTATCAGTAGGGATCGAAGATAAGGAGTATATTTTATGTACTGTGTTTACGGACCCAATATTGAAGATACAGAGTTTTGGAGGAAAATAAAGGGATAAGCCGATTATATATTCAGATAAACAGTTAATAATTGGGGGAGACTTTAATCTCACCCCAAATCTACTCCTAGATAGGCAGAAGGAAATAGGGGAACAAAACATTAGGAATTTAGGAATCAAGGAAAATACACGGGCTAAAAGGAAAAGCGTAATACTTAAAAAAAAGATTTAAACATACAAGATATTTGGAGAACAAGGAATCCAGATGGTAGGGAATTTACATGTCTCTCTAAGTCAAACCATTCTCTTTCAAGAATAGATATTTTCCTTGTATCGGAATGAATGATCAACCAAGTGCAGGATTCTACGATTGATCAAATCACACTATCTAATCATGCTCCCATTAGCATCACATATAACATATTTCCCTTAAAACAACCAGGGTCTTTCTTCTTCCCGAAATATTTACTAAATAATTCCAAATTTATAAATTTCTTGAGAGAGAAGTGGATAGAATATGACAGATTCAACAATAACTACCTGAATAAAACAAATATATAGTGGAAAACGGCTAAAGCAGTGCTCCGGGGAGAGATCACCTCCTTTGTAATTAACATGAGGAAGAAAATAAACCACAGGAAACAGCAAATAACTAAAACATTAACTAATGCATATACAAGATTCCTGGGTAGTAGAACTAAGTCTAACTGGGAAAAATACACTCTGGCGAAACAGAATAGAGATAACTTCCTCACTCAAAATGAGGCTAAAGAAAACATGAAAATATGCTCTAAATTTTACAGCTTTAGAAACAAATCTGGAAGATTTCTAGCCCAAATAGTTAATAATCAAAATAAAACCGTGTTTATCTCTAAATTAAAAGTGGGGGATAAGGAGATAACTAACTTTAAAGAGATACAAGAAACATTCTATTAATATTTCGCAAAGCTATACTCACCATTTCCCATAGATGAAGGTAAAAAGGAGCAATTCTGGAAAACAATAGTGGTTTCAAAAATCGATATAAGTCAGTTAAATAAAGTTAATGAATCCATTTTAGAAAAAGAAGTATCACAAGCAATTAGAAAATTAGCTAATAACAAGGCCGCTGGCCCCGATGGACTTACCTCAGAATTCTATAAGATATTAATAAATGAAATCACTCCTACAATAACACTTCTTCTTAATAAATTTTGGTCAGGACAACTTACGCCCTCTACAGATTTGAATAAATCCACAATAATTATTATACAAAAACCATGGAAGGACCCACAAATATTGGAATCATATAGACCAATTTCCTTATTAAATATTGACTATAAAATAATCACAAGTAATATAGCTAAAAGAGTCAATACTAGGGGGAATAGTCCATCGGGACCAATCAGGCTTCATGAAAGGACGCTCATCTAATATTAATTTGAGGAAATTATAACAATAGCAGATGCCTGGTATAATAAGAAATATAATAAGGAAATAAGTGAGACAGATTTTTCTGTAATAGCGCTGGATGCGCATAAAGCTTTTGATTCGATAGTATGGGACCATATATTTACAACATTGTCTAAATTTGGCTTCTCTGGAAACTGCTATAATATGATAGAATTACTATACAAAAAGTCCCAAGCAGCTCTAATCATAAATAAATGCAAAACAGCATATTTTCCACTCTTGAGAGGGACTCGTCAAGGATGTCCTCTGTCACCCTTAATCTTCAACCTAGCTTTAGAACCATTACTGAGCACACTTAGATCAAAGATTCCAGGAATAAGTAACCAGAACAAGGAAATTAAACTAGCAGGTGACATACTGATTTTTACTAGACAGTCTCCAATAAATGTTAAATTAATCTGCCAGATAGTGGAAATGTTTGGATCATGTTCTGGCTATAAAATTAATAAAAATAAATCAGAAGTATTATGGGTGCATAAAAGAACATTTATTTAAGGAAATAAAACACTCACTAGTTTATCTGGGGCTAAAGTTTTCAGCAGATCCAGAAGAAATATATACATTAAACATAAATGAAGCGGTTAAGAAATTTTCTGACACCCTTAAACATTGGGAAACTCTTCCCCTATATCTCCATTAGACGTATGGGCAAGTAAATGGAAAATGAGATTTAATACGGGAAAATGCAAGGTTCTACATATTGGAAGTAAATATAAGAAGGCAACATATTTTTTAAATGGGACAAGACTTAGCCAAACAGAGGAGGAAAGGGATTTGGGAGTAGTAATAGATAACAAGCTAAAGATGGGTGCACAATGCAGGGCAGCGGCTTCAAAGGCAAATAAGAAACTAGCATGTATTAAAAGAGGCATTGATTCAAGGGAGGAAAGCATAATTCTGTCACTATATAAAGCCCTGGTAAGACCTCACCTTGAGTATGGAGTGCAGTTCTGGGGACTGATTGCAAAATAAGATATTGCAGAAATAGAAAAAGTTCAGAGAAGGGTCACAAATCTAATAAGGGGATTGGAGAATTTAACCTATGAGGAGAGGCTAGCCAAACTGGGTATGTTTTCTTTAGAAAAAAGGCGCTTGAGAGGTGACATGATTACCTTTTTATATAAATATATTCAAGGCCCATATAAAGAGATGGCAGAAGCTCTGTTTATTCCAAGAAAATTGTTTCTGACAAGAGGTCACAATTTAAGGTTGGAGGAAAGGAGATTTAATCTCCTGCAACAGAAACATTTTTTTCACTGTAAGAGCAACACAATTGTGGAACTCATTACCAAAGGAGGTAGTAAACCCTAGATACATTTCTGTATATAAACAAAATTCATAGATATGATTGATAGCATTAAATGGATCACCTTTTCGTGGGTTTTTTTAATCTTAACTGGAGCTTTTTGTAAGTATTTTAGATTTGTATAGGTAGAACTCGATGGACTTCTGTCTTTTTTCAACCTTATCTACTATGTTACTATGTATGTTACTATGTTATACGGTAAAATAAATTTATTAAAAAAGGTAGCGCTCCCACGGCTATTATATATTTTCCAAAATATTCCCTTGCTACTGAAAAAAACAGAAATGAAGAAAATAAATTAATCTATTAAAACATATTTGTGGGGGGAAAACAAAGTAAGATTAAATTATAAAAAAATAACGTTTCCAAAAAAATGTTTGGGAATGGCCCTGCCAGATATTGGCTTATACAATCTGGTGGCAGTGGGCAAAATTGCCATAGACTGGTTATTAGACATAGGACATTTCACCATACTAGATGTAGAATCTCAACTAGTTAAACCCCTATATTTGAAAAATATAGTCCACTTAGAAATTAATAAACTTCCCTTGTATATTAAAAGAATAAACCTACTGAAAGACTCAATAATAGCATGGCACAAAATTTGTAGCAAATTGAATTTAAAGTTTGCAGTATCACTGTACCTTGCAATTAAGGGAAACCCGGAATTCCAACTGGGATTTTTATCAAATGTAGGCTCAAAATGGAAACATGGCCTAGTTAATGTGACACAATTAGTAAACAGGGAACAGGATAGACCAAAGGTTATATACTTTATAAAAGCCCAAACGCAATTTCAGTGTAAGAAAGAGCATTACTACGCATATCTACAAAAAAGAGACTACTGCTTGAAACTCATAAGATTGTATGGGAAAATATGGGACTATCCACCACTGATACCAGTACTTAGCGCATATAAAAATAATAAATTCTCTATATCGCTATTATATAATATTATAAAACACACAGAGCATGAAGAACAAATGGAAAAAAAAAATATCAAAATGGAAGGATATGTACTTACCGGACCTGACTGCAGATTATTTTAAATAGTGTAGAAAAAGCCACTATGGCAATGACTCTGCGTGAACAGCATGTTAAAATGATATGGATGACATATATTACACCTGAAATAATGTCTAAATGGGGGAATGATCAAAGTGGACATAATTGTGAGAAATGTAGAAGGAATAAAGCAAATTTAAAACATTGCCTATGGGCATGCCATAAATTACAAAGATTTTGGAGATTGGTATCACACTGGGCTAATAACATTTGTAATTAACAGTTGATACTTCAAGCAGACCATGTTATATTTTTTAAAAAAAACAGAAGTTATACAATGCAAGATATTTTTCTCAATGTTAATTAACTTAAGTAGGAATTTGATCTTAAAGGGATGGAAAAGTGAACAAGCACCATCCCTTAAAATACTGAAAAATATAGTGCAGAAACAATTTCTGATTGAACAAAATGATATCTGGTATAATTTAGAGGTTAATGTTAAAAGGTTTTTTGTGAGGTGGAAATTTTGGATTAAGATACAGGATAGATACACACAAAAGGAACTGATCTCCAAGTTTGAAAATACCACATATATAATGGAGAGTAGGCTCAGAGATATGTGGCTATGAACTGGATATGGGGGGGAAACACACACACACACACATATATATATATATATATATATATATATATATATATATATATATATACACACACACACATTTCCTTTCTTTCCATATTTTGTCCCTCATTTTTGGATACTTATTGTTGCCTTATAAAATGTCAATATAAAAGATGTATAAAGGGGTATATAATTAATGAATTATTTTAGATTCTCTTTTTTTTTTCTTTTCTTATCACCCCTGATAAATTTGGTAAAAATTGTTTGAAAAAAATATATAAATATATATATATATATATATATATATATATATATATATATAAAAATAGATTTGATAGGTAAATAAAACATTTTTTAGATTTGATAGGTAAATGGAGTGATAGCAAAAATGCTAAAAATGCTCTGGTATTTTGGGCAAGTTTTTGTCTGGAAGTCCCGATAGTGAAAGGGTTAAGGGAGTGTGCTGTGATCCTCAGCTGGCCTCTCGAAACCGCGAAGAAGGAGCGGCGAGCCCCGATAACTCCCTGGCATCTCACCAGACACCGTTTTCCACTTTTGTCAGCCACCTTGTTGTGTCCACCTCGAAGTGCAGTAAGCGGAGGATGGAAAGCTCTACGTTCCTGCATTATTGTCGGCACTCCTCTGCTCAGATGTTGCGGATTTTGCCGCAGGCTTTATCGGCCGTGTAGAAGAGATCCATCACCACAGCACGATATATGCTATACGCCCAATCTAGCCCCACCAGGAAGTGGGGGCTACAGGGCTTAGCGGTGCAATATATTCCAGACCTGGAGGTCTAAGCAGACACGGTCACAGCATAGCGTGCACTAGCTTCGCCCACAACAAAAGTCCTCCGCTTCTGTTAACATGATCTTTTATTGGGTTTTGTCTTTCCACAAATTATACAAAACTATACTTTTTATTTTTCTGTTTCCTTGTCTCTCTTTGGTTCATATACATTAAAAAATGTAATAAAAAGATTAACAAAAAAAAATTGCATGATCTATTGGAATCATTAAAACTCTAAGCTTAAAAATGTAAATATATTAGATACACATATTAAATTTAAGCAATACTTACATTGAAATGCATATATAGTTAAATTAGTAAAAACAATAACTTTATTAGTTTACTTTCATGATTGCACAGTACTGTGCAAAAGTCTTAGGCCATCATTAGATTTGTTGTTTTAGCAATGGTATAATGATCATATATAATTATTTTTCCAGCCTCTATTAGAATACAACCAGAAAATACAGGATATTTGTATACAGTATTAATAAAACAGAAAAGAAAAAAAATGCTTCTATAGGCTAAAGTGGCAAATATTTAGTGTGACCCCCCCCCCCCCCTTACACTTGAGCAATAGCAGGAACCTGAATTAATGTTATTGCTAATACCTGTATTTGTCCTTCTATTTAATGTCAAAATGACTGCTGTGGAAAGCCAAGAAAACTTTCAAAAACTGATGAGACGTTTTTCAGAGTTTCTTCTTTGAGATACTGGAATATGTCCAGCAAGGACCTGGCTCAACATCTGACAGCTTCATTGGGATGCCACGTTGACCCTTCTACAGTCCAAGAAACCACTTTTTTGGAAGGGGAACAGGGTGAAAAGGCTAAAGCTCACAAATATTGGAATAAAGATCAGAGGAAAAGAGTATTATGGGGTGACAAATCCAAGTTTGAAAATTGTGTCCAGTCGTTGACAATATGTGAGAAGAGTTGGAGAGATAAGGAAGAATGAGTGCTTGCCGCCTTCAGTGAAACATGGTGGAGGGTGTGTCCTGGTTTGGGGCTGCATTTCTGCCAGTGGTGTTGGCAATATTGTCCGAATTGATGGGATCATAAATGCTGAAAAGTACATACAGGTTTTAATTCATCATGCCATTCCTTCTGGAAAGCGCCTGATTGGGAATGGTTTTATTTTTCAGCATGATAACAATCCCACGCACAATGCTAATGCAGTGAAATCATATTTGGAGAGATAAAACACTGACAGTCATGGACTGGCCTCCAGAGTCCAGACCTGAATGTTATAGAGGCAGTATGAGATCACCAGGACAAAGAAATAAATAAAAGATAAATCTAAAGAAGAACTCTGGGATGTGCTGAAAGAAGCCTGGTATAATATACCAGAAGGTTACTTCGGAAAACTTCAGGGCAGTCTCCCCAAAAGAGTTCAAGATGTGCTTAGTGCCAAGTAAGGTCACACTAAATACTGACTTTTGCCTGAAGAATCCATTTTGTTCTGAAAATTGTGTTTTTTTTTATATATTGTGTGTAAATATTTCCTGTATTTTCTGTTTGTATCTTAATAAAGAGGCCAAATAATAAATATGGCTGGTCATTAAAACTTTGCTAAAACAATAAAGGTGGTGGTGGCCTAAGACTTTTCCACAGTACTGTATATATTTACCCCATATGAGGAATATTAAAACTGTGTAAGCTTATGACAATCAGTATATATATGCAGCCACCAATGAGCAGCTAGAGCCTAGGTTCTTTGTTGCTACTGAGCATACCTTATTAAACCTTTCTGCAAAGGTTAACAAGAGAAGGAAGCAAATTAAATAATAGAAGTAAATTGGAAAGTTGTTTAAAATTGTATGCTATGTCTAAACCATGAATGTCTAATTATGACTTTACTATCCCTTTAATTAAGGTCTGTTATAAATGGACTTACATTAGTTTAATGTCTCTTGAATTGCAGCCTATCCTTGCTGTAGATGTTGTACTCCATATAAGTCTGCTTGGTATTCTCAAAATCCAAAATAATTTTCCTTACACCGTTTTAAGTAAAAATGAATTGAAAAAAAATATATTAACCTACCAGTCGATCTGAATCAAGGTTTCTGCATTGTGGCACCAGACCAAGGGACAGGAATCTCACAGATAAGGTATGCGCCAGCTCAGGGGGCACCAAACGCTGCAGCACAGGCATCAGACACTCTGCATAAAAGCGCTCATCTCCTTTTATTGTCAGAAAGGAGGAAAAAAGTAGTCCTCCCCCTCCCAACACTATAAGTGCATCTTTTAGCCGACGCTGCAATAAAGATACACAAATCAAGCAGTTATATAGAGGAGATACTAGAACCAAGGACAGAACGTATACAGCAAAGAAAAAGGACAGTGTGACAGAAAAACATGGGCAACCGGGTAACCATGCAGAGTACAGGACTCCTAGAAATGGGATTGGTAAACTAATGGAAAGGTAGCAACATGAGATGAGAGAGGAAAAGAATAAGTGAAATTTTCAAGAGTAAGAGCAATGGTGTGAAAATGTGTATGTATACAATGTTAAGTCTCCATTTTTTTATGGGAACACCATACTGAATATTAAATACATTTTGTAGGGGTGTCTCCATTATAGCAATGAGTTGGCTGATGTGGAAAGTAAATTGTGGTATTTTAAGCTGTAGAGGTATACTGTAATGTGCTAAGGCCTATTAAAGGGCCACAAAAATGCAATACATTTATATGAGAGACACGTTCTAATATGCTATTTTTTGCACAGTTAAATTATATATATATATAACTAGCTGATAAGCCTGCCCAGAGGGCAGTCTGTGTGTTATAAATGAAACCCCCCAAGCTACAAAAAATAAAAAAGTAAAAATACAGAAAAAAATAAACAAAGCTATCCAAATAAATAAAATGAAACCTAAACTAATACCCCTATAAAAATAAAAAATTCCCCCAAAATAAAAACAGCCCCTAATCTAATACTAAACTTGCCCTAAAGAAATCAGCTATTTTACATTAAAAATAAACAAAGTGCCCCCTAACAGTAAACCCCCCACCCACTAAACCCCCCAAAAAACTAACACTAATAAACCTAAACTACCCATTGCCCATAAAGGGACATTTGTATGGGCATTCAGCTCTTTTGCAATTTGCCCCCCAAAAAAGTAATCTAACCCCCCAAAAAAAACTAAACACTAAAGCCCCAATATATACTCACGGTTTCAGAAGTCCGGCGGAGAAGGTCTTCTTCCAGGCGGGTCTATGATCTTCATCCACAGCGAAGGCGGCGCGGAAGTCCGAAATGGTCTTCCCAGATGTGGCGATCCTCTGCGGTGGTCATTTGTGGTGGCGGTCCTCGGCGGCATGGAGGCTCCTCTTCATCCAATGTCCGTGGTATACTAAATATTGAATGCAAGGTACCGCAATCAATTTGGGGTACCTTGCATTCCTATTGGCTGAATTTTTCATAACAGCCAATAGGATTAGAGCTACTGAAATCCTATTGGCTGTTCAAATTAGCCAATAAGATTTCAGTAGCTCTCATCCTATTGGCTGATTTTGAAAATTTCAGCCAATAGGAATTCAAGGTACCGCAATAAATATGGGGTACCCTGAATTCAATCTTCAGTGTGCGGCGGGCGATTGCATTAAGAGGAACCTCCACGCCTTCGCCGAGGACCGCCACCGATGACTGCCGCTGAGGATCGCCACTTCTGAGAAGACTGCTCCTGACCTCCTCTCCGCTATGGATAAAGATGATGAACCCGTCTGGAAGAAGACCTTCTCCACCGGACTTCTGAAACCGTGAGTACCTATTTGGGGCTTTAGTGTTAGGTTTTTTAAAAAAATTTAAGATTAGGGTTTTTTGGGGAAAATTGCAAGAGAGCTGAATGCCCTTTTAAGGGCAGTTGAAAAGAGCTGAATGCCTTTTTAAGGGCAATGCCCATACAAATGCCCCTTTTGGGCCAATGGGTAGTTTAGGTTTATTAGTTAGTTAGTTTTTTTTTGGGGGGGGGGTGTTTACTGTTAGGGGGGACTTGGTTTATTTGTAATGTAAAAGAGCTGATTTCTTTAGGGCAATGTCCTACAAAAAGCCCCTTTAAAAGGGCTTTTGGTAGTTTAGCATTAGATTAGGGTTTTTTTATTTTGGGGGGCTTTTTTATTTTCATAGGGATTAGATTTTTTTTTTTTTTTGGATAGTGTTTATTATTTTTTGTAATGTTAGCCTTTTTTATTTTCTGTTAGATTAATGTAATTTTTTTTTCTATTGTAAAGTAGTATTTTTTTAATTGTAATTAAGGGGTTCATTTAGGGGGTGTTAGGTTAGGGGGCTTAGTCATTAAATTAGTTTTTTGCGTTGTGGGGTTTGGCGGTGTAGGAGTTAATAGGTAAATTAGATTTAATGCGTTGTGGGGGGTTGGCGGATTAGGGGTTAATAGATGTATTAGGTAGTTTGCGATGTTGGGGTTTGCGGAATAATAATTTTATTAGGTAGTTGGGGGGTTTTCTTAATACTTATTGCGGGCGGTTAGCTTATTTCTTTTTGTAATGCTCCGTTTGCCTTCGCTGTATCTCGTTGGATTCCGAAAATGGCAGGCTGGTGAAAGAATCTACCGTCGGTGGATTCTTTCACCACCCTGCCATTTTCGGAATCCACCTGGATGCAGCTTCACTGCACCCAGGTGAATTATTTTGGCTGCGCATGCAGCCAACATTCTGTTGGCTGCCTCACGCTGCCAACATTCCATTCAGGATGCGTGCGACGGCCAAGCGCAATTATAGTATAGATGAGGATAAATGGTATGGCTAACAAAGAACACTCCTAAAGCTTTATTAGTAGCCAGCAACACATTGAATAACCCACAAGAGCAGAAAAACACAATTTATGTAAGAACTTACCCGATAAATTTCTTTCTTTCATAGTGGTAAGAGTCCATGAGCTAGTGACATATGGGATATACATTCCTACTAGGAGGGGGCAAAGTTTCCCAAACCTCAAAATGCCTATAAATACACCTCCCACCACACTCATTCCTCAGTTTAACTAATAGCCAAGTAGTGAGGTGTAAAAAGGAGTAAAAAAAAAGCATACAAAAAGAGGAACTGGAAAAAATATTGTGCTTTTATACAAAAAAATCATAACCACCACAAAAAGGGTGGGTCTCATGGACTCTGCCACTATGAAAGAAATGAATTTATCATCAGGTAAGTTCTTACATAAATTATGTTTTCTTTCATGTAAGTGGCAAGAGTCCATGAGCTAGTGACGCATGGGATAAAAAATACCCAAGATGTGGAAGACCACAGGAGAGTCACTAGAGAGGGAGGGAAGTAAAAACAGCCATTTCTGCTGAGAAATTAAATCCAAACAATAATTCAGTTTTTTTATATAAACTTCAAATAAAACTTAAATCATAAGCAGTAGAATCAAAACAGACAGCTGCCTGAAAGACTACCAAAGACTGCTTCAGCAGAAGCAAATACATCAAAATGGTAAAATTTAGTAAATGTATGCAAAGAAAGCTAAGTTGCTGGTTTGCAAATCTGATCAACCAAAGCTTGATTCTTAAAAGCCCAAGAAGAAACGACTGATCTAGTAGAATGAGCTGTAATTCTGAGGCAAAGACTGCCCGCCTCCAAATAAGCTTTGTGAATCAAAAAGCTTTAACCAAAATGCCAAAAAAATGGCAAAGGCTTTCGGACCTTTCCTGGAACCAGAAAAAAAACAACAAATAGATTAGAAGTCTTTCTGAAATCCAAAGAATGTAAAGATCTTTCCAGAGAAATCTTAGGATTAAGACACAAAGAAAGAACAGCAATTTCCCTACTAATGTTGATAGAATTCACAACTTTAGGAAGACATTTGAATCAAGTCTGCAAAACAGCTTATCTTAAGGGAAAATTAGATAAGGAGGCTCACAACAGAGAGCTGATAACTCAGAAACTCTTCTAGCAGAAGAGACAGCCAAATGAAACAACACTTTCCAAGAAAGTAGTTTAATATCCAAAGAATGCATAGGCTCAAAAGGAGAAGCCTGCAAAATCGTTAAAACCAAATTAAGACTCCAAGGAGAAGAAATTAAATTTCATAACAGGATTGATACGAATCAAAGCCTGAACAAAACAGTGAATATCAGGAAGTTTAGCAATCTTTCTATGAAATAAAACAGAACGAGCAGAGATTTGTCCCTTCAAAGTACTTGCAGACAAAACCTTATCCAAACCATCCTGAAGAAATTATAAAATATGAAAAAAATACCATGAAATATAGGTTTTCCAAACCAGATAATAAATCTTTCTTGAAAACAGATTTACGAGCATGTAACATAATGTTAAACACTGAGTCAGAGACACCTGTATGACTAAGCGTTCAAATTCCATACATTCAAATTTAACAATTTAAGATCCTGATGGAAAAATGGCCTTTGAGACAAAGTATGGCCTTAGAGGAAGTGGCCAAGGCTGGCAAATGGATATCCAGACAAGATCCACATACCAAAACCTGTGAGGCCATGCTGGGGCTACCAGAAACACATGAGACTGTTACATTATGATCTTAGAGATCACCCTGGAAAGAAGAACCAGAGGCGGAAAAAATGTAAGCAGATTGAAAAAAACAAAACAAGAAACTGCTAACGTATCTACCATCTCCGACTGAGGATCCCTGAACCTGGAAAGGTATCTGGGGAATGTCTTGTTTAGATGAGAGGCCATCAGAACTATTTCTGGAAGGCCCCAAGTCTCTAAATTCTGAAAAAACACATCTGGATGGAGAGACCACTGCCCTGGATGTAAAGTCTGGCGGCTGAGATAATCCGCCTCCCAATTGTCTACACCTGGGATATGAATCGCAGAAAATAAACAGGAGTTGAATTCCGCCTAAAAAAGTATTTGAGATACTTCTTTTCATTGCTAAAGGACTGTGAGTCCCTTCCTGATGATTGACATATGCCACAGTTGTGATATTGTCTGACTGAAAACTAATGAAACATTTTCTCTTAAATTGAGGCCAAGCCTGAAGAGTTCTGAAAATAGCACGGAGTTCTAAAATAATGATTGGTAACCTCGCCTCTTAAAGTTTCCAAATTCTTGTGCTGTCAGCAAACCCCAGACAGCTTCCCAACCAGTAAGACTTGCATCTGTAAAAATACAGTCCAGGAAGGACGAACAAAGAAGTCCCCCTGAATAATACAATTATGGTCTAACCACCAAGTCAGAGAGAGTTGAGTGTTGGGATTTAAGTATATCAACGGTAAAACCTGAGAATAATCCCTGAATCATAGATTCAGCATGCAAAACTGCAAAGGTCTCATAAGAAAACAAGCAAAGGGGATCACGTCCAATACCGCAGTCCTGAAACCTAAAAACCTCCCTGCACATAGCCACTGAAGGAAAAATAGAAACTGAAGGTTTAGACAGGCTAAAACTAATTTCATTCGACTCTTGACTGTTAAAGACAGAGTTATGGACACTGAATTTATCTGGAAACCTAAAAAGGTGACCCTTGCCTGAGGAATCATGAAACTCTAAAGTAAATTGATCCTCCAACCATGTCTTTGAAGAAACAACACTAGTTGATTTGTGTGAGATTCTGCTAAATGAAAGGATTGAGCCAATACCAAGATATCGTCAAAATAAGGAAAACACTGCAATACCCTGCGTTAGCAGTTTCTTGTTTTGTTTTTTTCAATCTGCTTACAGAAGGGCACCGAGAACCTTCAAAAAGATTCTCGGAGCTGTCGCTAGACCAAATGGAAAAGCGACAAATTGGTAAAGCTTGCCTAGAAAAGAGAATCTCAGAAACCGAAAGTGGTCTGAATGAATCGGAATGTGAGGATAAGCGTCCCGTACAACTATTGTGAACATGTAATGACCTTGCTGAACAAAAGACATAATAGTCCTTATAGTCGCCATCTTGAAAGTTGGGACACTCACAAAATGATTTAAAGTTTTCAGATCCAAGATTAGTCTGAATGAATCTTTGGGACAAAGAATAGATTTGAATAGAAACCCAAACCCTGCTCCTGCTAAGGAACTGGAACAAACACCCCTGAAAAAAATTCCAGTTCTGAAATATATTTCTGGAAAAAAAAAAACTGAACCTTCACAGAGTGTATTGAAACACGAAAAAGAATCTACCCATAGAAGGTCTCATTCTAAAAAAATATATATTCAAAAACCCTAAGAATAATATTCTATAGACTTTGGACTGAATCTATCCAAAAATAACTTAATCTGCCCCCCACCAGAAGAACTGGGTTGAGAACCGCACCTTCATGCGGACTTAATAACTAGTATTTGTATAGCGCTTTTCTCCTAGTAGGACTCAAAAAAATGCTTTTCAGCGCTTGCACTTGGGGTTAACCAAATTGGCAGCTGAAAAGTAATAGTTGTTATTATCCCAAAAAATTGATAATTTGAGAAAGCACCATAACGGTGTGAAACGCGTCAGATGACGTAGGTCGTGTTCCAACACTCCTCTGAACTATGTACGTTTTAAAGTGTTGGAATAAATTTTTGGAATTTTAACTTTGGATAGTGTGCTTTTGGATATGGTTGCCATGTACATTGTGAGATTCGGCATACAAGTTTGAGGATTTTCTGTTTTTCTTCACATTTTATTGACCTCAAAAGGCCGAAGGGCTGCATCGACCCTGTCGGATATGAACCTGTGACCCTTGGATCTTAGAACAAGCTTTTGTAGTCAGGGCATTTACCAACTGATCTACATCACCGGCCAAAAAGTAGGGCAGAAAAAAAACAACTCTTTTACCTCCAGATATAGTGGAGATAATAGAAATCAAAACAAATTATCCTAGTAAGATAGAGATAATAAAATATATTTAGACCATGTCAAAACTCAAGATTAAAACCATGAAGCTCTTGTAAATAGAAAAGCTAAAAACATAGATTTGAAATTAATCTTAAATGACAAATATAGCATCATAAATAAAATGAATACATTTTGAAGTAAATTATTATTATTATACTTTATTTATAAAGCGCCATCATATTCCGCAGCGCTGTCCATGGATACAGCTCATTTAAATAAAACAATAATATAAAACTTCTAAGAGACAGGACAACATTTACAAACAATTGAGGGCCCTATTCCCGTGGGAACTTACAATCTAGAAGTAAATGAACAGTGTTATATACTTCAGAATCTGAAAACTGCTTATACTAACTGTCCAACAATAAAGTTGAGAGAGCAGCAATGTCAGTCATAAATATAGTTGAACTAAGTATATAAACAGTATGTAAATATGCTCTGTTAACCCCTTAATGACCACAGCACTTTTCCATTTTCTGTCTGTTTGGGACCAAGGCTATTTTTTACATTTTTGCTGTGTTTTTGTTTAGCTGTAATTTTCCTCTTACTCATTTACTGTACCCACACATATTATATACCATTTTTCTCGCCATTAAATGGACTTTCTAAAGATAACATTATTTTTATCATATCTTATAATTTACTATAAATAAAATTACAAAATATGAGGGGGAAAAAAAACACACACACACTTTTTCTAACTTTGACCCCCAAAATGTGTTACACATCTACAACCACCAAAAAACACCCATGCTAAATAGTTTCTAAATTTTGTCCTGAATTCAGAAATACCCAATGTTTACGTGTTCTTTGTTTTTTTTGCAAGTTATAGGGCAATAAATACAAGTAGCACTTTGTTATTTCCAAACGACTTTTTTTCAAAATTAGTGCTAGTTACATTGTGACACTGATATCTTTCAGGAATCCTTGAATATCCCTTGACATGTATATATTTTTTTTTTAGAAGACATCCCAAAGTATTGATTTAGGCCCATTTTGGTATATTTCAAGCCACCATTTCACAGCCAAATGCGATCAAATAAAAAAAATTGTTCACTTTTTCACAAATTTTAGGTTTCTCACTGAAATTATTTACAAACAACTTGTGCAATTATGGCATAAATGGTTGTAAATGCTTCTCTGGGATCCCTTTTGTTCAGAAATAGCAGACATATATGGCTTTGGCACTGTTTTTTGGTAATTAGAAGGTCGCTAAATGCCACTGCGCACAACACGTGTATTATGTCCAGCAGTGAAGGGGTTAATAAGGGAGCATGTAGGGAGCTTGTAGGGTTAATTAATTAATAGCTTTACTGTAGTGTAGTAGACAACCCCAAGTATTGATCTAGGCCCATCTTGGTATATTTCATGCCATCATTTCACCGCCAAATGTGATCAAATTAAAAAAACATTTTTTTACATTTATCACAATTTTAGGTTTCTCACTGAAATTATTTACAAACAGCTTGTGCAATTATGGCACAAATGGTTGTCAATGCTTCTCTGGGATCCCCTTTGTTCAGAAATAGCAGACATACAGTTGTGCTCATAAGTTTACATACCCTGGCAGAATTTATGATTTCTTGGCCATTTTCCAGAGAATATGAATGATAACAGAAAAACTTTTCTTTCACTCATGGTTAGTGTTTGGCTGAAGCCATTTATTATCAACCAACTGTGTTTACTCTTTTTAAATCATAATGACAACAGAAACTACCCAAATGACCCTGATCAAAAGTTTACATATCCTGGTAATTTTGGCCTGATAAAAAGCACACAAGTTGACACAAAGAGGTTTGAATGGCTATTAAAAGGTAACCATCCTCACCTGTGGTCTGTTTTCTTGTAATTAGTGTGTGTGTATAAAAGGTCAATAAGTTTCTGGACTCCTGACAGACCCTTGCATCTTTCATCCAGTGCTGCACTGACGATTCTGGATTCTGAGTCAGGAAAGGGATATAAAAAGATATCCAAGGAATTGAGAATGCCCATCAGCAGTGTTCAAACTCTAATAAAGAAGTGGAAAATGAGGGGTTCTGTTGAAACCAAACCACGGTCAGGTAGACCAACTAAAATTTCAGCCACAACTGCCAGGAAAATTGCTCGGGATGCAAAGACAAACCCACAAATAACTTCAGATGAAATACAGGACATGTGGTGTGGCTGTTTCAAGATGTACAATTAGGAGGCACTTGAAGAACGATGGGCTGCATGGTTGAGTCGCCAAGAAGAAAGCTATTACTACGCAAATGCCAAAAATTATCCCGCTTACAATACTCCAAACAGCAAAGAGACAAGCCTCAAACCTTCTGGCACAAAGTCATTTGGAGTGATGAGACCAAAATTTTGCTTTTTGGCCACCATTTCACTGCCAAATGCGAGCAAATAAAAAAAATTGTTCCCTTTTTCACAAACTTTAGGTTTCTCACTGAAATTATTTACAAACAGCTTGTGCAATTATGGCACAAATTGTTGTAAATGCTTCTCTGGGATCCCCTTTGTTCAGAAATAGCAGACATATATGGCTTTGGCGTTGCTTTTTGGTAATTCGAAGACCGCTAAATGCTGCTGCGCATCACACGTGTATTATGTCTAGCAGTGAAGGGGTTAATTAGGGAGCTTGTAGGGAGCTTTCAGGGTTAATTTTAGCTTTAGTGTAGAGATCAGCCTCCCACCTGACACATTAGACCTCCTGATCCCTTCCAAACAGCTCTCTTCCCTCCCCACCCCACAATTGTCCCCACCATCTTAAGAACTGGCAGAAAGTCTGCCAGTACTAAAATAAAAGGTATATTTCTTGGGGTTTTTTAAAGCATATTTACATATGCTGTTGTGTAGGATCCCCCCTTAGCCCCCAACCTCCCTGATCCCCCCAAACAGCTCTCTAACCCTCCCCCTCTACCTTACTGGGAGCCATCTTTACCAAAAGATAGATTTTTTTTTTTATGTTTGCCGTAGTGTAGCTTCCCCCCCCAGACAACCCCCCACCCCTCCCAGATCACTTAGATGTAATTTTAATCAATTCCCTCCCCCCTCTCTCCCACTTCTAGCTACTCAAATTTTTCCATAGTGTAGCCATTCCTACCTGCTCCCTCCCCGTGCACGCGCTTCCGACAACCACGCCCCCCACTTTCTACTTGAAGCCATCGATGGCCGCCCACCCACCAAAGATACTGGTCATCGATGTCCGGTGCAGAGAGGGCCACAGAGTGTCTCTCTCTGCACCGGAGGGCTAAAAATGGTTATTGCAGGATGCCTCGATATCGAAGCATCACTGCAATAACCGGAAAGCGGTTGGAAGCGATCAGGATTGCTTCCACCACTTTCCAAGACCGATGACGTGCAGGGAACGTCCTCGGTCGTTAACTGTATTTTTTGTGAAGACGTACCCTGCACGTCGTCGGTCATTTAGGGGTTAAGGCAAGATTAAAACTTAAAAACATCCTGAAAATAAGTACTAACTTCTATAGAAATAGTAGTACATTCCCAAAAAGGAATCAGGGTTAAACCATTCTAGCAAACACATCATAGATAGCATCTAGAATAGGAAAATAACCTCAGGAGCAATTTAAAGAAATATTTAAATGAACATATTTAATAGGAGGACTAGACTCCTAATACCTAAAATTATCAAAACTTCCTTAATAAAGAACAAAAAAATGTTCACTTATAAAAATAAAAAAGATTTGTCAAATACAGTCTCTGATGCAGGATCCTTTGAGCCAAAGAAACCCTCATCAGTAGAATAAACTTAAGTATACTATCGGTCAAAACAAAATTGATTAAATCTTATAACAATTTTGGAAAGACCTTATAAGTTTAATTGAAGACACAGAAACAGTCGCAGTCTTCCTATGAATGCAGTAATAACATGTGAAATCTGCAGAATTAATCAAGAACATTAAACTGAAAAATTAAAATCAGTAATTGTAGATATAGAAACATTATCCGCATGAAAAAGGATAAATAAATGCCATACAATTGAGTTGAAGACAATAAAATCAGCTTGACAGTAGAAAACACACTTAGCTTGTTGAAGAAATGTGTTCAGGGCATCTCAGTTTCTACAGTAACAGAGTCAGGATCAGTCTGAGACATCTTGCAAAAATGTAAAAGGAAAAAAATTAACATTTAAACAAAATATACAATTTCCTCATATAGCAGTTTCAGGAATGAGAAAAAAATGCTTATGCTAAAAAAAAAAAAATAGGCAAACAGAATAGCTCTCTATAATATAAAAAAGAGAGCAGGAAGCATAAAAGGAAGTCGGGTAAAATAAAAAAAATTTGGCGTATGAAAGTATGACGCATGACACAAAAAGAAGTGAAATTTTTTTGTCACCAAACCAACACCAGGAAATGATGCAACTCGCGTCATAACAATCGCGACTTTGCGCCAAAACAACTAGCTTCAACAAAGACGCAGGAAATTACGAAACTTGCGCCACTATAGGCGTAACTTCGCGCCAAAAAAAATTTGCGCCATGAATGATGCAATAAATAACAGCATTTCGCGACCACGCGAGCCTAGATTTGCCCGCGAAAATTAAGAAAAAACAAGTCAAATTGGAAAAAAAGACAAACCCCAGGTAAGAAAAAAAATGTTTAAATAAACTTTACCTGAAACATGATACTTATATTGAAACTGCTACACTGCAAAAGGGAAAATACATAGACCTGACTCATGGCAAATATAAGTAAACACATTTATTTAAAAATTTACAATATAACATAAAGCGCCTTAATAGCTGAGAGTGTCTTAAAAAAAGGATACATACTTACCGGAAGACACCCATCCACATATAGCAGACAGTCAAACCAGTACTGAAAAACGTCGATCTGAAAAGGGAGGCAGTAGATGAATCCCTGTGACCGATTACAGAGAGCCCTTGAAAGGATTTCCCATGGGTAAAAATACTAAATCAACAGGCAATACTCCCTTCATATCCCTGTGAAAAATACTGTACTCTGAGAGGAATTGTGCTTCAGAATGCTTAGAAGCGCCTATCACAAAAGAAATCAAGCACAAACCTACTTCACCACCTCCAGAAGAGGCAAAGTTTATAAAACTGAGGAAAGAGTGTGATGGGAGGTATATTTATAGGCATTTTGAGGTTTGGGAAACTTTGCCCCCTCCTGGTAGGAATGTATATCCCATACTTCACTAGCTCATGGACTCTTGCCACTTACATGAAAGAAATGTTCCTTTTAAGCGCAGACATAGTTTTTGAAAAACAAATGCTGTAAAATATCCACATTTTTACATGACACAAAATAAATAAAAATCACTTTAAATGGACCTAAATGTTAAAACACTTAAACGTGATGCAGCATAGCTGTAAAAAGTTGACTAGAAAATATCACCTGAACATCTCTATGTAAAAAAAAGAGATATTTTACCTTAACCCCTTAACGACCAAGGACGTACGCCACACGTCCTAAAAAAAAAATACAGTTAATGACCGAGGACGTGTGGCGTACGTCCTTGGTCTGGAAAGCAGCTGGAAGCGATCCTGCTCGCTTCCAGCTGCTTTCCGGTTATTGCAGTGATGCCTCGATATCGAGGCATCCTGCAATAACCCCCCTTGGCCATCCGATGCAGAGAGAGCCACTCTGTGGCCCTCTCTGCACCGGACATCGGTGGCCGGTATCGTTGGTGGGTGGGAGCAAGTCAGGGAGGCGGGTGGGCAGCCATCGATGTGCCGAATGAAGTGGAGGGGGGCGGGACAGACGGGAGCGCGCACAGGAGCACGCGCGTGCACGGGGCGGGAGCGGGAGGGAACCGCTACACTTCAGAAAAATAAAGATTAATAAAAGTAAAAAAACAACATTTAAATAAATAAATAAATAAATAAATAAATAATCTTAGGGATCTGGAAGCTACACTACAGAAAAGGGCAATTAAATTAAAAAAAACCCACTTTTTTTTACTAAACTGGGTACTGGCAGACAGCTGCCAGTACCCAAGATGGCGCCCATTAAGGCAGAGGGGGAGGGTTAGAGATCTGTTTGGTGGGGGATCAGTGAGGTTGGGGGCTAAGGGGGGATCCTACACAGTAGCAAATGTAAATATGCTAAGAAAAAAAAACAAACAAAAAAACAAATATAGCTTTTATTTTAGTACTGGCAGAGTTTCTGCCAGTACTTAAGATGGCAGGGACAATTGTGGGGTGGGGGAGGGAAGAGAGCTGTTTGGGAGGGATCAGGGGGTCTGATGTTTCAGGTGGGAGGCTGAGCTCTACACTAAAACTAAAATTAACCCTGCAAGCTCCCTACAAGCTACATAATTAACCCCATCACTGCTAGCCATAATACACGTGTGATGAGCAGCGGCATTTGGCGGCCTTCTAATTACCAAAAAGCAACGCCAAAGACATATATGTCTGCTATTTCTGAACAAAGGGGACCCCAGAGAAGCATTTACAACCATTTGTCCCATAATTACACAAGCTGTTTGTAAATAATTTCAGTGAGAAACCTAAAGTTTGTGAAAAAGTTTGTGAAATAGGGAACGTTTTTTTTTTTTATTTGATTGCATTTGGCGGTGAAATGGTGGCATGAAATATACCAAAATGGGCCTAGATCAATACTTTGGGTTGTCTACTACACTACACTAAAGCTAAAATTAACCCTACAAGCTCCCTACAAGCTACATAATTAACCCCTTCACTGCTGGGCATAATACACGTGTGGTGCGCAGTGGCATTTAGCGGCCTTCTAATTACCAAAAAGCAATGCCAAAGCCATATATGTCTGCTATTTCTGAACAAAGGGGATCCCAGAGAAGCATTTACAAATATTTGTGCCATAATTGCACTAGCTGTTTGTAAATGATTTCAGTGAGAAACCTAAAATTGTGAAAAATTTAACGTTTTTTTAATTTGATTGCATTTGGCGGTGAAATGGTGGCATGAAATATATCAAAATTGGCTTAGATCAATACTTGGGGTTGTGTACTACACTAAAGCTAAAATTACCTCTAAAAGCTCCCTAATTAACCCCTTCACTGCTGGGCATAATACACGTGTAGTGCGCAGTGGCATTTAGCAGCCTTCTAATTGCTAAAAAGCAATGCCAAAGCCATATATGTCTGCTATTTCTGAAAAAAGGGGATCCCAGAGAAGAATTTACAACCATTTAAGCCATAATTGCACAAGCTGTTTGTAAATAATTTCAGTGAGAAACCAAAAGTTTGTGAAAAAATTAGTGAAAAAGTGAACGATTTTTTGTATTTAATCGCATTTGACGGCGAAATGATGGCATGAAATATACCAAAATGGGCCTAGATCAATACTTTGGGATGTCTACTAAAAAAAAATATATACATGTCAATGGATATTTAGAGATTCCTGAAAGATATTAGTGTTCTAATGTAACTAGCGCTAATTTTGAAAAATAATGGTTTGGAAATAGCAAAGTGCTACTTGTATTTATGGCCCTATAACTTACAAAAAAAGCAAAGAAGATGTAAACATTGGGTATTTCTAAACTCAGGACAAAATTTAGAAACTATTTAGCATGGGTGTTTTTTGGTGGTTGTAGATGTGTAACAGATTTTGGGGGTCAAAGTTAGAAAAAGTGTGTTTTTTTCCATTTTTTCCTCATATTTTATAAATTTTTTTATAGTAAATTATAAGATATGATGAAAATAATGGTATCTTTAGAAAGTCCATTTAATGGCGAGAAAAACGGTATATAATATATGTGGGTACAGTAAATGAGTAAGAGGAAAATTACAGCTAAACACAAACACCGCAGAAATGTAAAAATAGCCTTGGTCCCAAACGGACAGAAAATGGAAAAGTGCTGTGGTCATTAAGGGGTTAAAGGGACAGTTAAAGGGACATAATACTCATATGCTAAATCACTTGAAACTGATGCAGCATGACTGTAAAAAGCTGACAGGAAAACATCACCTGAGCATCTCTATGTAAAAAAGGAAGATATTTTACCTCACAATTTCCTCAGCTCAGCAGAGTAAGTTCTGTGTAAAAAGTTATACTCAGCTGCTCCCAGCTGCAGGTAAAAAAATTAAAAAAATGAAGAAATGAACAGCAGCCAATCAGCATCAGCAGTGCTGAGGTCATGAACTCTTACTGTGATCTCATGAGATTTGACTTAACTCTCATGAGATTTCATAGTAAGCTTCCTTTACCTGATTGGTGAAATAATATGAGAGTGCACGAAGCTCATCCTTTCAGTTGTCCCGGGACAGACATACTAATATGCTGCTTAGAAGTCCTTTACAATGGGAGGTGGCTACTGAGGAACTTTTGAGGTAAAATATCTTTCTTTTTTACATAGAGATGTTCAGGTGATATTTTCTAATCAGCTTTTTACAGCTATGCTGCATCACTTTCAAGTGTTTAAACATTTGGGTATTATGGCCCTTTAAGTCCAAAAAAAAAAAACTTTCATGATTTAAATAGGGCATGCAATTTTAAACAACTTCCCAAATTACTTTTATCACCAATTTTGCTTTGTTCTCTTGGTATTCTTAGTTGAAAGCTAAAACTAGGAGGTTCATATGCTAATTTCTTAGACCTTGAAGACTGCCTCTAATCTGAATACATTTTGACCACTAGAGGGCATTAGTTCACATGTTTCATATAGATAACATTGAGCTCATGCACTTAAAGTGACCTAGGAGTGAGCACTGATTGGCTTTAGCCAACACAGTTATAATAATACACGTTTTACCTCTGTAATTACCTTGTATCTTAGCCTCTTTAGACTGCCCCCTTATTTCAGTTCTTTTGACAGACATGCAGTTTACTGCATGTCTGTCAAAAGAACTGAAATAAGGGGGCAGTCTAAAGAGGCTAAGATACAAGGTAATTACAGAGGTAAAACGTGTATTATTATAACTGTGTTGGTTGTGCAAAACTGGGGAATGGGTAATAAAGGGATTATCTTTCTTTTTAAACCACAACAATTCTGGTGTTGACTGTCCCTTTAAAATGTCCTAAGTATACACACCCCATAGTAAAGGACTTTAAGCAGCAAATCATATTTCCCTATTCAGTTTAAGAAAGTTTACTATGAAATCTCATGAGATCACAGTAAAACAGTTCATGACCTCAGCACTGCTGATGGGCTGCTGTTCATTTCTTTCTTTCTTCCTTTTTTTTACCTGCAGCTGGGCAGTAACTGAATGTTTTACAGAGCACTTACTCCGTGGAGCTGAGGAAATTGTGAGGTAAAATATCTTCCTTTTTTACGAAGAGATGCTCAGGTGATATTTTCCTGTCAGCTTTTTACAGTTATACGTAGGGTTGCCAGGTGTCTGGCATCTGACCGGACAGTCTGGTTTTTAAACCAGCTGTCCGGTAAAACTTCCAAAAAAAAACCCGGACACTTAAATTTCTGGTTTTCAAGCAGACAACTGCACTTCATCCAGTGGAGAATAGTGATGTAAACATTCCCCTGCTGAAAGATATTAGTGTTCTAATGTAACTAGCGCTAATTTTGAAAAATAATGGCTTGGAAATAGCAAAGTGCTACTAGTATTTATGGCCCTATAACTTAAAAAAAAAGCAAAGAAGATGTAAACATTGGGTATTTCTAAACTCAGGACAAAATTTAGAAACTATTTAGCATGGGTGTTTTTTGGTGGTTGTAGATGTGTAACAGATTTTGGGGGTCAAAGTTAGAAAAAGTGTGTTTTTTTCCATTTTTTCCCCATATTTTATATATTTTTTTAAAGTAAATTATAAGATATGATGAAAATAATGGTATCTTTAGAAAGTCCATTTAATGGTGAGAAAAACGGTATATAATATATGTGAGTACAGTAAATGAGTAAGAGGAAAATTACAGCTAAACACAAACACCGCAAAAATGTAAAAATAGCCTTGGGTCCCAAACGGACAGAAAATGGAAAAGTGCTGTGGTCATTAAGGGGTTAATGATCTTATTTTACTTAATGTGTTTCTTGTTTAGATAGAGATAGAGATATATATATATATATATATATATATATATATATATATATATATATATATATAGGCGGTTGTTTGAATAATTCAAACAATAATTTATTCAAACAACCGCCTAACCTGAGACAGAGATTGGTCCGCAGCAAATTAACCACAGAACAGAAGCGTACACAGAATGGCACTGCACGATGCAACAAATCACTCTGCAAACTGTGTCAACATATATGTGACAACAACACAGCCAGACACAACAACGCGTCATACAATATTAAGGGATCCTATTCGTGCTCATCTGCTAATGTGGTGTACATGATACAGTGTACAGCGTGTGACAGAGGTTGCTACATTGGAGAAACTGGCCTAAAACTGCATCTCAGAATGAATCTACACAGACACTCGATCAAAAACCACAAGGAAAATGAATATTGTACCCCTGTTGGTCATCACTTCACCCAGACTGGTCACTCCATCCTTAACCTCAGGATTAAAATTCTTAAAGGGAATTTCAAAGACTCTCATGAACGAAAGACGTTTGAGATGAAAATGATCACACATTTCAATACCAGAAATGAAGGACTTAATGTAGACTCTGGCTTTCTCACACACTACCATAACTTTCTATAATCTCTCATCTTATTGTCCTATATTGGTTTCTTTTTCCTTTTTGTTTTTTCTCTCATCTGGCCTATTTACTCTCCTCTGTTTATTTATTCTTTCTGGCTATTCTCAGCTATTTTCTCCTTCAGACACATTCTCTGCTTTTATGACACCCCTCTCACCCCCCTTCCCTTTGTTGTTTGTGATGTGTATCTATATCAGAATGATCAGTATTGCTTTAGACCTGAGGAAGAGAGGAAAACTCTCGAAAGCTTGTCTTTTAAATATTATGTTAGTCCAATAAAAAAGGTATCACTGCATACTGCAATACTTTGTTTTTTGAGTATATATATATATATAAAACCTGGGCACAATTATTTCTAGAGTACAAAGTTAAACAATATGCAGCCAAAACTCACCTATTGTAATCTCTAGATTCCCTCAAATCAAGGAGTACAATATAAAAAGATAAGGAAGAAAGGGTTGTTTGTGAATTGGTGCAGCGTAGCTACATGTATGGAATATATATAAAATAATGGTTGGAACACATATATACAAATGCATACTAGAATTAATATAGATTCAAAATAAAATCAATATAAAATACATATAAAACCCATAAAAACAGTATAAATAACAGAGCAAAAAAGTAATAATAATATATATATATATATATATTTTTAAATATAAAATAGTCACTGGTAGATACGTCCAATAAAGAAAAAAGAGACACTGATAATAACACTGGCGTTATCTTCAAAGTAATCCTTATGCGTTTCAAAGGCATGATACACCTTCTTCATCAGAGGATAATAAACTATTCTCTGATGAAGGTGTATAGTGCCTTTGAAACGCATAAGGATTACTTTGAAGATAACGCCAGTGTTATTATAAGTGTCCACTGTCCTCATTGTTGCACAAAACTTGAAAGACGTGCTATTTTTGGAAGTGCTTGAAAATACCTCATATGTTTGAGGTTGATAAATGTGAGCTCATTATCATATGAGGCTGATTGTTTGTCTTTTAACAATAAAACTGTGTTGCACTATCCTGTTCTTAATTTGTCTTTCATGTGACATATTACTGCATCTTTGGACAACGGTGGACACTATCATCATTTGACGGAGAGAAAAGACCTCTGGTGTCCATGACAGGATTCTCCCTACACTACGCGGCACTTACCTCATAGTGATTGAGGTAAAAGAGTGTAAGTAGATCCCCAAAAGGACTCGATCTCCTTTTTATGCTTTTATCATACAAGAACTGTCTTGTTTTATAACTATTACTGCATGACAACGCTTATTATATCCACTACTAAGGAACCACTGTCTTCTCTATTTTGGATTTTAATATTAAGAATTGGACTGGAATTGCCACTTTTTTCTTCATCTGACGTATCTACCAGTGACTGCTTTATATTTAAAAAAAATATTATTACTTTTTGCTCTGTTATTTATACTGTTTTCAAGGGTTTTATATGTATTTTATATTGATTTTATTTTGAATCTATATTAATCCTAGTGGGCATTTGTATATATGTGAAATATAATGTGACCGCACCACCCAATTATTAGAAAATATGCTCAGGCACGGGATAAAGTCCGGTCCCAGACTATATAATAATGAGAAAATCAAAAATCCCAGCCAATGAGTCTTAGAATAAAGAAGTTTTTATTCTTCAACAAAGGATATGTTCCAGTGTGATCTTTCACACTATGCAATTATAACAAACATAGGGGAAACATCTGATGTAAGTTCATTCAGATCCACACATACCCCATCCACCAAACACATTCGTAACCAACACTCAGCACAAAATATAAAAAGTAAAAAAATAGTAATACAAAAAGTGAAAACTTCACTATCACTCCCAGGGCGTCCCCAGGGAGTGTGAAACAAACACCACCAAACTGGGACTCTATTAATATTGAAACCATCAAAGAGTGTCCGCTAGATCCGTAACTCTATAGCATTATATAGAACAAGAATGTCTCGTTATGTTGCAGGTACTCCAACTGTAACAATGTGTGGTCACTTGAGATCATAAGCAAATAACTTGTTGCCAATATATTAGAACAGTCACAGAAAGCACCACATGTTATAGCATTTGTAATCCATAGTAGGTGATTCCAACAGAGACCTCAATGACATATCTTGTAGCTGTGTCAGTGTTACGGTTCAAATGTCCCTCCAACCTGCCCTGCTTCTGGCCACATAACTTGTAGTGGGGAGCTGTAAATGTAATTTCGGCCCAAACACACACTCTCTCAAAACTTCACTCACGGTACCCAGTATAGCCCAAATTAGCTTCTACAAAAGCTACGAGTGTTTCGTACCCTCATAAGAGCTTGTAGCCTTTGGCTTTTACGAGTCACAGAAAATACATGGATAACAGTGTTACCTCCTTCAGTATATGTATACTTTCCAAGCGATACCGTGAGACTCGGTCCTCGCCGTATATCTTCAGTGTGGTTAACTAGGACCCTCCGATGTAAAATTCTAGTCTCACCTCACATATTGAGTCAGCAAATATCTTAAGCAATTTCTGTGGCTCAGACAGCAGGATAGACAGGTCTCAGTGGTGGCGTCTGACCGTTCCGACGCGCGTTTCGGGACTCCGCCCCTTTCTCAAGGAATTTGCAGGTATTGGTGGGGAGGTGCAACTTAAGCAAAATCGTATGTATCCCTATTGGTTAATTGCATACACACCTCCACTCTGACATCACGCTGTACACATACGTATTTATTATCATTGCCTAGTTTGAAAACGAATGTATCTCAGACTCACAAATAGTTACCAGATATAACACAAACATTATAATTATTGAATAACCAAAATACTGTAGAACCCGCCATTCAGTGCCAAAGCACGATATATTTCAAAAACAAAACCTATATATATAACCGAGTGTGTGCGTGAAGGAGACAATTATAAACCGAGTGCTAAAGCTTCATAACTTCTCATAACACCAATATAAAAACTACCAATGTAAACTCAAGGTTAATTCTACGATATCTGTCCAAAATCGCAGCTTAATAAATGAACTCCCCGCTACTGGTATTCTAAGGATAGAGTACCAGTGTAAACTAAACTATATCAGCTGCCATATGTGGCGACTCAATTAAGGGGATCCCTATATCGGATACCCTCTCTTCATACAATTCGAAAGTGAACTTAAATAAAGTTTAAACAGTAATTTAACTGAAATATAACCCCCACACAGGGAGACGTCTCCCAGGGGTCTCAAAAGAATTTATTCTTATCTTCTTTTATGTTGATTCACGAAATCATATCTTATTTGACAAATGAGTCACACAGAGGTAATTAATCCACATAAAGTATAAAGAAACAGCCAGTAATATTTTTATAAAGAAATTATCAGATTTCCGGCTATTTCTATGTGCAGGGAACTGAAAGTCATGTATAGTATCTGATTACCACAAGACCCTGTTAGATCTATACAACGTCTCATAAAGTACTGTGTATGTATATCATAAAGATCAAATATATTAATTATTTAATCTTTAAGTCCAAATAGGACAGTGTTTGAGTCCACTTCTTCTTCTCCTTCACTATCCATACCTAAAAGAGGAACACATTCTATTGATACCTCCAAGAATGAAAATAGAGAAACTCACCAAATTAAAAAATACAAGCATTATAGCTCAAATGAAATTTCCCCAGGAAATATATCTCTATTCAAGCCTTGGATCATTAAAATTTACCATGGAAGCAAGTAAGACCAAAGTAAGCTTTTTGGACACTATGATATCGATTGTAGATCACAAACTCAGAAGTGATTTATTCTCTAAGGAAACGGATAGGAATAATACTTTACGTTATGAAAGTTTCCATCCCCCCTCTCTGATTAAGAATCTCCCATTGGGCCAACTATTGCGGACTAAAAGGATTGTGGATGATCCAGCTACTTGTCTACAGAGATTGGATGAAATGTCCAAAAAATTTTTGGATAGAGGTTACCCAAAGGAAATTCTCACAGAGAATATGAATAAAGTATTAAATATTGATAGGGCGAGTCTACTGAGTAAAACTACTCGTGAATCTAAAAAATTTTCGGTGCCCTTTGTGAGCCATTTTGGATTACACAGTAAAGTCTTAAAAAGGATAATACTGCAACACTGGCACCTGTTGAGAGAGGATATACACGTGGGTAAGATTTTCAATGACACTCCATTATTTTCCTTTAGGAGAAACAGAAACTTGAAAGATGAACTCATACGTGCTGATTGGGGTACCATGAGAAAACCCATTGAAATTGCTAAGAAAGGCTCCTTTTCTTGTATGAATTGTGCTCTTTGTCATTCTATGTTACAAGGGGATCATATTACCCATCCACTTTCGGGTAAAAGGATTCCAATCAATGGAAGGTTCTCCTGTAATTCTAAATACGTTATATATGTCATTAAGTGCCCGTGTGGCCTGGCATATGTAGGAGAGACCACCCAGACTGTCCGTGATAGGATACGTCAACACAAATCAGCTATAGGTAAGGATGACGAAGACGCACCTGTGGCCCATCATTTTACTCGATTTGCACACAACAAGAGTCAGTTGCGGTTTCAAGTCATTGATGGGGTCCCACCTTTACGTAGAGGAGGGGACAGACAAAAAATATTATTTAGAAAAGAAGCACGGTGGATTAGACAATTAGATACCATGGTCCCCAAAGGCTTGAATAGAGATATTTCTTGGGGAAATTTCATTTGAGCTATAATGCTTGTATTTTTTAATTTGGTGAGTTTCTCTATTTTCATTCTTGGAGGTATCAATAGAATGTGTTCCTCTTTTAGGTATGGATAGTGAAGGAGAAGAAGAAGTGGACTCAAACAGTGTCCTATTTGGACTTAAAGATTAAATAATTAATATATTTGATCTTTATGATATACATACACAGTACTTTATGAGACGTTGTATAGATCTAGCAGGGTCTTGTGGTAATCAGATACTATACATGACTTTCAGTTCCCTGCACATAGAAATAGCCGGAAATCTGATAATTTCTTTATAAAAATATTACTGGCTGTTTCTTTATACTTTATGTGGATTAATTACCTCTGTGTGACTCATTTGTCAAATAAGATATGATTTTGTGAATCAACATAAAAGAAGATAAGAATAAATTCTTTTGAGACCCCTGGGAGACGTCTCCCTGTGTGGGGGTTATATTTCAGTTAAATTACTGTTTAAACTTTATTTAAGTTCACTTTCGAATTGTATGAAGAGAGGGTATCCGATATAGGGATCCCCTTAATTGAGTCGCCACATATGGCAGCTGATATAGTTTAGTTTACACTGGTACTCTATCCTTAGAATACCAGTAGCGGGGAGTTCATTTATTAAGCTGCGATTTTGGACAGATATCGTAGAATTAACCTTGAGTTTACATTGGTAGTTTTTATATTGGTGTTATGAGAAGTTATGAAGCTTTAGCACTCGGTTTATAATTGTCTCCTTCACGCACACACTCGGTTATATATATAGGTTTTGTTTTTGAAATATATCGTGCTTTGGCACTGAATGGCGGGTTCTACAGTATTTTGGTTATTCAATAATTATAATGTTTATTGTGTTATATCTGGTAACTATTTGTGAGTCTGAGATACATTCGTTTTCAAACTAGGCAATGATAATAAATACGTATGTGTACAGCGTGATGTCAGAGTGGAGGTGTGTATGCAATTAACCAATAGGGATACATACGATTTTGCTTAAGTTGCACCTCCCCACCAATACCTGCAAATTCCTTGAGAAAGGGGCGGAGTCCCGAAACGCGCGTCGGAACGGTCAGACGCCACCACTGAGACCTGTCTATCCTGCTGTCTGAGCCACAGAAATTGCTTAAGATATTTGCTGACTCAATATGTGAGGTGAGACTAGAATTTTACATCGGAGGGTCCTAGTTAACCACACTGAAGATATACGGCGAGGACCGAGTCTCACGGTATCGCTTGGAAAGTATACATATACTGAAGGAGGTAACACTGTTATCCATGTATTTTCTGTGACTCGTAAAAGCCAAAGGCTACAAGCTCTTATGAGGGTACGAAACACTCGTAGCTTTTGTAGAAGCTAATTTGGGCTATACTGGGTACCGTGAGTGAAGTTTTGAGAGAGTGTGTGTTTGGGCCGAAATTACATTTACAGCTCCCCACTACAAGTTATGTGGCCAGAAGCAGGGCAGGTTGGAGGGACATTTGAACCGTAACACTGACACAGCTACAAGATATGTCATTGAGGTCTCTGTTGGAATCACCTACTATGGATTACAAATGCTATAACATGTGGTGCTTTCTGTGACTGTTCTAATATATTGGCAACAAGTTATTTGCTTATGATCTCAAGTGACCACACATTGTTACAGTTGGAGTACCTGCAACATAACGAGACATTCTTGTTCTATATAATGCTATAGAGTTACGGATCTAGCGGACACTCTTTGATGGTTTCAATATTAATAGAGTCCCAGTTTGGTGGTGTTTGTTTCACACTCCCTGGGGACGCCCTGGGAGTGATAGTGAAGTTTTCACTTTTTGTATTACTATTTTTTTACTTTTTATATTTTGTGCTGAGTGTTGGTTACGAATGTGTTTGGTGGATGGGGTATGTGTGGATCTGAATGAACTTACATCAGATGTTTCCCCTATGTTTGTTATAATTGCATAGTGTGAAAGATCACACTGGAACATATCCTTTGTTGAAGAATAAAAACTTCTTTATTCTAAGACTCATTGGCTGGGATTTTTGATTTTCTCATTTGTATATATGTGTTCCAAACATTATTTTATATATATTACATACATGTAGCTACGCTGCACCAATTCACAAACAACCCTTTCTTATATATATATATATATATATATATATATATATATATAAATAAATAATACACACACGTGTGTGTGTGTATATATATATATATATATATATATATATATATATATATATATATATATGAGTTTTGTGTGAAATGTGTCAGGTTTGGCTTTTTTCTCTCTACTTTTTTGTGTCATACCAATACAAAAAAACAAAAAACAAAACATGAGAATGCCTAAACATTTGAAATTGCAACAATTTTCTGGGCGAAGTGGTGCATTATCCGACAGATGACTGGGTGTGTGTGTGTATATATATATATATATATATATATATATATATATATATATATATATATATATATATATATATATACATACACACACACATACCCCCCCCCCCGTTATATGTCCGGTATTTTTATGGAGGACCCCAGGCAACCCTACTTATGCTGCATTACTTTCAAGTGATTTAGCATATGAGTATTAAGTCCCTTTAAAAGGACAGTCTACACCAGAATTGTTATTGTTTTAAAAGATAAAAAATCCCTTTAATACCCATTCCCCAGTTTTGCATAACCAATACCGTTAAATATAATATACTTTGAGATTACCTTGTATCTAAGCCTCTGCAAACTGCCCCTTATTTCAGATCTTTTGACAGACTTGCATTTTAGCCAATCAGTGCTCAATTTTAGGTAACTCGGCGTGCGTGAGCACAATGTTATATATATATATATATATATATATATATATATATATATATATATATATATATATATGACACACATGAACTAACACCGTCTAGTGGCAAAAAACTGTCAAAATACATTCAGATAAGAGGCGGCCTTCAATGTCTAAGAAATTAGCATATGAGCCTACCTTGTTTTAGCTTTCAACTAAGAATATCAAAGGAACAAAGCAAAGATGGTGATAAAAGTAAATTGGAAAGTTGTTTTAAATTACATGCCCTGTCTGAATCATTTTGAACTAGACTGTCCCTTTAACTTTGTAAGCTGTTTACCGCCTTTTTATTCTTAGCTTATAAATAAAATTAAAAAAAAATCAATGAGCTAAAAACAACTCTGGGATGCAGACACGAAGTATTTAAAAATGGAGAACATTTTTGTTTTCCCTTAAAACATATTAGCATCTAATGACAGGACCAAAATCACTCCTAATCTTAATGTATGCACACGCGACTGTAATACAATGAAAATGTGGAGAGATTAGAAGCTAAATGTATAAAGTTAGCAGTAAAGGACTGTCATGTCTAATAAGACCGAAATATTATATATCGAAGATTAAATTATGCATGGCACATGCGAACTATGGCAAATGGTTAAGCAGACTAAAAAGCTCAGTTATTTTCAGGTCAATACCGCTTTGTTATTAGGATTACTTACTGCTGTATAAGCACTGCAGGTACAAAACCACTTACTTTTAAATTAGCTCCTAACATGCTTCCCCGATAGGTAGCAGCTAGATTCCATCCCTCTAAAGGACCCTCTGACGTCACTGCAGTCGATCACATGGTACAGAGAGCTGAGGCAGATAAGGGCGGAAGACTCAAATCAATAGGATGCTTCTGACTTCTTCAGCTGTGTGCTTGGTCAGGACTCATGAGTTGTTATCTGGAGCTGGGCTTATAATGGACATGGAAGAAACACTAATGTGACAAAGGAGTGAGAAGAATGTGTTTTCATGAAACTGGGATCCTTATTAGAGCCTTCTTTATAACAGGACCGTGATAGATTTGCAGATTGTCTTTTTTTTAACCTGTGCCTTGAATTTGTGCTAGAAACATGAAGAACTGTTTGTGTCAAAATATTGCACATGGAGCCCAACATTTGTTTTAATTAACTTTTTAAAATGTATTTTGTAGGAGAGAAGCTGTTTTCTGGGACTGCAGATGAGCAATAGGAAACCTCTAAGATAAGTAATACTGAACTTGCTAGCTATTTATACACACATGAATTATTTTTATATGTTTCTGGGGGGTATAATTAGTCATATAATTAGAGAAGTTAAGTTAGAATTGTTAAGCTGTATATTTAAACTTGCATTTAAAATTGAAATTAAAGCATAATAACAGGAAAGAGTTAACTATCTTATACTGGTAATGTTACTCACTACACTTTGACACCAAGGGATTATGGAAGGGAATGTCTGTGTTACTTTTATAAATGGGCATTATTCTCTCTCGCTGTGTATACCTTTCTCTCTTTCTCTCTTTTTCTCCATAATATAAGGCACATTACAGTGATGAGTGGATTTTGGTTTTAACAGACACATTTTACAATAGACTTGTATTAACAAAAAAAGAAAGATTAATTGCAAAGGATTGTAAGTAAAAGTACATAAATGTCAAAAAAATCTAAGAAGAACAATATAGGAACTTAACCAGTTCTTTTCTTCAGTATACATAAGAAAGGAACCAGTGGGAGATACTTTGAAACAAACAAGAACATACAAGCCCATGCCATTAACAGTGTTATCTCTAGAGAATATCAGTAAAAAACTGAATGATAATAAGCAAATAAAACTCCAGGCCCAGATGGAATACACCCAAGAGTTTTACGGAAATTTAACAGTTATAGCCAAACCTCTACTCTTAATTTTTCAAGACCTCTTTGTCCTCGGGCATAGTACCCCAGGACTGGCCTAAAGCTCATGTGGTGCCACTTTTTAACCCCTTAACGACCGAGGACGTGCAGGGTACGTCCTCAAAAAAAAAAGGCAGTTAACGCCTGAGGACGTACCCTGCATGTCCTCGGTGTGGAAAGCAGCTGGAAGCGATCCTGCTCGCTTCCAGCTGCTTTCCGGTTATTGCAGTGATGCCTCGATATGGAGGCATCCTGCAATAACCTTTTTAAGCCATCCGGTGCAGAGAGAGCCACTCTGTGGCCCTCTCTGCACCGGAGATCGGTGGCTTACTGCGTTGGTGGGTGGGTGGCGGCCATCGATGGCCCTCGTGATGTGGAGGGGGGCGGGATCGTGGGCGGGGATGCCAGGGGGCGCGCACTGACGTGTGCACGGGGAGGGAGCGGGTGGGAACCGCTACACACAGGAAAAAAAAGTGTAGGAAAATGGAAAAAAAATAGTAAAAAAATAAATAAACATCGGATAAAAAAACAATCAGTTAGGTGGTAGGGGTTGGTCTGTGGGGAGGGGGAAGCTACACTACAGAAAAACCGGGCAAAAAATAAAAAAAAAAACATTTTTTTGCAAACTGGGAACTGGCAGACAGCTGCCAGTACCCAAGATGGCCCCCAATAAGGCAGAGGGGAGGGTTAGAGAGCGGTTTTGGAGGGGGATCAGGGAGGTTGGGGGCTAAGGGGGGGATCCTACACAGTAGCATATGTAAATATGCTAAAACATTTTTTTTTTTTTTTTTTTTTTTTAAATAAAACAAGCTTTATTGGTGACAAGTTGAGTTACACATAGCTTTTTAAGACAAAAGTATACACATAGGTATTGTTAGATACATGGGTTACTGTAACATATTCCTCCTGCTATTCTGTTGTTATTGATACAATGAGAATTGGAATAAGGAGAGATTGTCCAATATGTAAAAAACATTTTTTTTATTATTTTTAAAAACCCTTTTATTTTAGTACTGGCAGACTTTTGTGGGGTGGGGGAGGGAAGGGAGCTGTTTGGGAGGGATCAGGGTGCCATAATTGCACAAGCTGTTCGTAAATGATTTCAGTGAGAAACCTAAAATTGTGAAAAATGTAACTTTTTTTTATTTTTTTATTTTATTTGATCTCATTTGGCGGTAAAATGGTGGCATGAAATATACCAAAATGGGCCTAGATCAATACTTTGGGTTGTCTACTACACTACACTAAAGCTAAAATTAACCATACAAGCTCCCTAATTAACCCCTGCACTGCTGGGCATAATACACGTGTGGTGCGCAGCAGCATTTAGCGGCCTTCTAATTACCAAAAAGCAATGCCAAAGCCATATATGGCTGCTATTTCTGAACAAAGGGGATCCCAGAGAAGCATTTACAACCATTTGTGCCATAATTGCACAAGCTGTTTGTAAATGATTTCAGTGAGAAACCTAAAATTGTGAAACATTTTACGTTTTTTTTTTTTAATTTGATCGCATTTGGCGGTGAAATGGTGGCATGAAATATACCAAAATGGGCCTAGATCAATACTTGGGGTCGTCTACTACACTACACTAAAGCTAAAATTAACCCTACAAGCTCCCTAATTAACCCCTTAACTGCTTGGCATAATACACGTGTGGTGCGCAGTGGCATTTAGCGGCCTTCTAATTATCAAAAAGCAACGCCAAAGCCATATATGTCTGCTATTTCTGAAAAAAGGGGATCCCAGAGAAGAATTTACAACCATTTATGCCATAATTGCACAAGCTGTTTGTAAATCATTTCAGTGAGAAACCGAAAGTTTGTGAAAAAATTTGTGAAAAAGTGAACGAATTTTTGTATTTGATCGCATTTGGCGGTGAAATGGTGGTATGAAATATACCAAAATTGACCTAGATCAATACTTTGGGATGTCTACTAAAAAAAAATATATACATGTCAAGGGATATTCAGGGATTCCTGAAAGATATTAGTGTTCTAATGTAACTAGCGCTAATTTTGAAAAAAAATGGTTTGGAAATAGCAAAGTGCTACTTGTATTTATGGCCCTATAACTTGCAAAAAAAAGCAAAGAACATGTAAACATTGGGTATTTCTAAACTCAGGACAAAATTTAGAAACTATTTAGCATGGGTGTTTTTTGGTGGTTGTAGATATGTAACAGATTTTGGGGGTCAAAGTTAGAAAAAGTGTGTTTTTTTTTCCTCATATTTTATAAAAAAAATTTTTTTAAACACAAACACCGCAAAAATGTAAAAATAGCCTTGGTCCCAAACGGATGGAAAAGTTCTGTGGTCATTAAGGGGTTAAAAAGAGAAGTAGGGCTGATCCAGGAAGCTATAGACCAGTTAGTGGGGAAGATACTTGAAGGGATTATAAAGTATCATACAGGGAGTGCAGAATTATTAGGCAAGTTGTATTTTTGAGGATTAATTTTATTATTGAACAACAACCATGTTCTCAATGAACCCAAAAAACTCATTAATATCAAAGCTGAATAGTTTTGGAAGTAGTTTTTAGTTTGTTTTTAGTTATAGTTATTTTAGGGGGATATCTGTGTGTGCAGGTGACTATTACTGTGCATAATTATTAGGCAACTTAACAAAAAACAAATATATACCCATTTCAATTATTTATTTTTACCAGTGAAACCAATATAACATATCAACATTCACAAATATACATTTCTGACATTCAAAAACAAAACAAAAACAAATCAGTGACCAATATAGCCACCTTTCTTTGCAAGGACACTCAAAAGCCTGCCATCCATGGATTCTGTCAGTGTTTTGATCTGTTCACCATCAACATTGCGTGCAGCAGCAACCACAGCCTCCCAGACACTGTTCAGAGAGGTGTACTGTTTTCCCTCCTTGTAAATCTCACATTTGATGATGGACCACAGGTTCTCAATGGGGTTCAGATCAGGTGAACAAGGAGGCCATGTCATTAGATTTTCTTCTTTTATACCCTTTCTTGCCAGCCACGCTGTGGAGTACTTGGACGCGTGTGATGGAGCATTGTCCTGCATGAAAATCATGTTTTTCTTGAAGCATGCAGACTTCTTCCTGTACCACTGCTTGAAGAAGGTGTCTTCCAGAAACTGGCAGTAGGACTGCGAGTTGAGCTTGACTCCATCCTCAACTAGAAAAGGCCTCACAAGCTCATCTTTGATGATACCAGCCCAAACCAGTACTCCACCTTGCTGGCGTCTGAGTCGGACTGGAGCTCTCTGCCCTTTACCAATCCAGCCACGGGCCCATCCATCTGGTCCATCAAGACTCACTCTCATTTCATCAGTCCATAAAACCTTAGAAAAATCAGTCTTGAGATATTTCTTGGCCCAGTCTTGACGTTTCAGCTTGTGTGTCTTGTTCAGTGGTGGTCGTCTTTCAGCCTTTCTTACCTTGGCCATGTCTCTGAGTATTGCACACCTTGTGCTTTTGGGCACTCCAGTGATGTTGCAGCTCTGAAATATGGCCAAACTGGTGGCAAGTGGCATCTTGGCAGCTGCACGCTTGACTTTTCTCAGTTCATGGGCAGTTATTTTGCGCCTTGGTTTTTCCACACGCTTCTTGCGACCCTGTTGACTATTTTGAATGAAACGCTTGATTGTTCGATGATCACGCTTCAGAAGCTTTGCAATTTTAAGAGTGCTGCATCCCTCTGCAAGATATCTCACTATTTTTGACTTTTCTGAGCCTGTCAAGTCCTTCTTTTGACCCATTTTGCCAAAGGAAATGAAGTTGCCTAATAATTATGCACACCTGATATAGGGTGTTGATGTCATTAGACCACACCCCTTCTCATTACAGAGATGCACATCACCTAATATGCTTAATTGGTAGTAGGCTTTCGAGCCTATACAGCTTGGAGTAAGACAACATGCATAAAGAGGATGATGTGGTCAAAATACTCATTTGCCTAATAATTCTGCACTCCCTGTATTGATGAGTATATTAGTGTAAACAAGATTATGAGTTCAAATCAGCATGTTTTATGAGAAATAGATAATGTCAAACTAATCTAATTAGAAACTATGGGGAAGTGTGTGTGTGTGTGTGTATATATATATATATATATATATATATATATATATATATATATATATATATATATATATATATATATATATATATGTATATATATATGTATATATATATATATATGTATATATATATATATATATTTATATATATATAAAAGAGTATGAGACAAGACAAGCGCCAAGAGGCACACTTCGTGTAATACGTTCAGATCATTTGCTTATAATGTAACAGTGGGAAAAAATCCGCTCTCACCTGGTTCAACCTCAACGTATGAGGTATACAAAAGGCACTTCTGTTAATGTACTCCTATCCCTTGTGGTCCTCCTGTATGTCCTCAGGTCTCCAATTATTCCTTGGAGTAGGCAGCGTGTCCCTGGAACTCTGCAACCTGGTTCAACCTCAACGTATGAGGTATACAAAAGGCACTTCTGTTAATGTACTCCTATCCCTTGTGGTCCTCCTGTATGTCCTCAGGTCTCCAATTATTCCTTGGAGTAGGCAGCGTGTCCCTGGAACTCTGCAACCTGGTTCAACCTCAACGTATGAGGTATACAAAAGGCACTTCTGTTAATGTACTCCTATCCCTTGTGGTCCTCCTGTATGTCCTCAGGTCTCCAATTATTCCTTGGAGTATGCAGCGTGTCCCTGGAACTCTGCAACCTTTATTTAAAAGGGGACTAGGGCATAGGAGTAAGGTAATATGTAGTATTTAAAATATACAACTACCAATAGATAGAGATAAAAACAGGTGTTTATTTATATACATAAAATTACTTTTAACAGTGCAAGATAAAAAACCCCTACAAACGTTTCTTTGTAGGCAAAGAGAAAATGTTCCTCGTATTGCAGAAAATCACTATAGAGCTGTAGTCATACAGGTGTTACATCCAGCGTGTAAGGCTAGAAACACAAGTGGCTAATGCGCTCTACTATACATAAGATCAGGTATGGAGCACCAAAGGATATTCGCAGATCTGCTTTATAAGAATTCGTAATAAAGTAGTCCAATCCTTTATGCAGCTCCGTGTAGATGTGTAGGCACAGCGTGCAATGTCAGCGTGTGGCGGGGGGCGGAGCCTAACGCGTTTCGTAACCAATGGGTTACTTCATCAGAGGTGTGGGCCGCCCCCCAACCTAGATCTATTTATACGCATTAGTGAGGCTGATTTGCCTCCTGAGTGCCCCTCTGTCGCCATTTTGAATGAGGGCAAGTGGATTTTCGTTCCTTTTGTATGTAGAAGAGTGTGTAATATTACGAGACCACATTATAATATCATAAACATTTCATCCGTTGTATACGTGGTTTAAATGTTCTGTCAGAGTATGCTAAAGATATTTTATGTCTACATTTCTTAGAGTATGTTAGTCTCCTCACACATTTGTATCATATACCAAATTGTCTCAGCTAGAAATCATGCCAGCTGTTATATTAACATAAGAAAATATTATCATTAAAACACAGTTTCAAATTTCACACAGACAGATAAAAAAATATATAACATTTAGAACCTTTTAAAAGTACATTGTAAGGGAACATATAAAAAGATTATATTTAATAAGGTTGCCTGTTGTTGTAGCAGGACCTATTTAAAAACCGCTGCTAACTTGTGGATAGTTAAGAAGTTTTTTTATTTTCAGATTTAAAACGTTTTTTTCTATCTATCACACCCTTTGTATATAAAAGTAGATCTTATTCATTATATTAATATATTTTATTATTTCTATTAATACATATATAGGGTGGAAACAATAGAATGCTTTCTTGGACTTTACAGGAAGGCTGCAAGATCAATATCTCTGTTTAACCCTTTGGGTTCCAGAGTTTCTAGTTTGTGAATCCACATTGTCTCCCGTTTGCGTAATTCTAGGAGTCTGCTACCCCCTCTTTTACCTGGTAGTATGTGGTCTATTGCTTTGATAAAAAATTCATTTTTATTTTTTCCATGAATCTGAGAGAAATGGGTTATTAGTGGGTTTTTGTTAATACCGGCCTCAATATTTTTCATATGCTCAAGGCAACGGATTTTAAGACCCCGTGTCGTGCGCCCAATATATCTTTTGGGATTGCTGCATGTGCATTCTAACATATAGACCACAAAGTCTGATTTGCAGTTTAATAGGCCTTTAATGGGGTGATATATAATCAGTTGATGTGATATACTTGGATTTTTGAAAGGCGTTTGTACAAAATTAAGAGGCTGGGAATAGCTGAAAATATTAGCTCATAAATAAACTAAATAACTAAATAAATAGATAAATAACTGGATAAAAGACAGTGAGCAACGAGTAGTAGTAAATGGATCATACTCATATTGGACAAAGGTTATCAGTGGAGTCCCTGGGATCAGTACTGGACCATGTTCTTTTTAATATTTTTATTATATGAAGGAACAAGAATTAAATGGCAACATCTCTATTTTTTCAGATGATACAAAGTTGTGTAAGGTCATAAGAATGAACTTGCTTTACAAGGGGATCTTCAAAAACTCGAAGAATGTGCAGGTGAATGGAAAATGCGATTTAATTCAAACAAATGCAAGGTGCTAGATTTTGGAAGTAAAAATAAGCAGGCAATGTATTATATAAATAGGACTAGACTTATCCAAACAGAAGAAGAAATGGATTTGGGAGTAGTAATAGATAACAAGCTAAAGATAGGTGCACAATGCAGGGCAGTTGCCTCTAAGGTTAATAAGATACTAGTATGTAATAAAAGAGGCATTGATGCAAAGCAGGAAAACATACAGTAATTCTGTCACTATATAAATCCCTGATAAGACCTCACCTTGAGTATGGAGTGCGTTTCTTGGGACCTATCTAAAAAAAAAATAAAAAAAATTGCAGACTTGGAAAAAGTTTAGAGAAGGGCCACAAAACTATTAAGCAGATAGAGAATTGAAGATAAGTGAAGAGGATAACCAAACTGGGTCGGTTTTCTTTAGAAAAAAGGCGCTTGAGAGGTGACATGATTACTTTTATATAAATATTTTCAAGGCCCATATACAGAGATGGAAGAAGCTCTGTTTATTCCAAGAAAATTGTTTCTGACGAGCTCACAATTTAAAGCTGGAGGAAAGGAAATTTAAAGGGACAGTCTAGTCAAAATTAAACTTTCATTATTCAGATAGGACTTGTAATTTTAATCAACTTTCTAATTTACCTTTATCATCAAATTTGCTTTGTTCTCTTGGTATTCTTAGTTGAAACTAAACCTAAGCCCTTGAGGGCTGCCTCTTATCACATGATTTTTAAATTGCTTTTCACAACAAGAGACTGTTAGTTCATGTCTTGTCCATAAAGATAACACTGTGCTAAAGCCCGGGAAGTTATTTAAGATTTAGCACAACACAATAGAAAATGCAACTCAATAGATTTTATGTAGTCAGTCATGTGATCAGGGGTTCTTAGATACAATGTAATCACAGAGGTAAAAAGTATATTAATATAACTGTTGGTTATGCAAAACTGGGTAATGGGTAATAAAGGGACTATGTATTTTTTAAAACAATAACTCTATTGTAGACTGTCCTTTTTAATCTCCTGCAACATAAATATTTTTTTCACTGTGATAGCAATCAAACTGTGGAACTCAGCGTACCTGCTTTTCAATCCGCCACCCTTGAGGCCGCGGATGCCATAGGAATCAATGGGAGTCTGAAAGCAGCGAAAGCTCATGTTCGTTGCTGACCAATATCCCATTGATTTCTATGGTAGAATAAAAGTTACGTTTACACCTAACACCCTAACATAACCCCCGAGTCTAAACACCCCTAATCTGCCGCCCCCGACATCGCCGCCACCTACATAATGTTATTAACCCCTATCCTGCCGCTCCCCGCCACAACTAAATAAAGTTATTAACCCCTAAACCGCCAACCCCCCAACATCGCCATAAACTAAATTAAGCTATTAACCCCTAAACCTAACAACCCGCTAACTTTACATTAAAATTACAACATCCCTATCTTATAATAAATTTAAACTTGCCTTTAGAATTAAAATAAACTATATTAAACTACTAATTAACCTACCCTATTATACTAAAATTACATTAAACTAACAATTAAATTAACTATATTACATATTTAAAAACCTAACCCTACTCAAGTTATTTAAATCTACAATTAAAAATTACTAAGTTAAAAAAAAATAACAACTAAGTTACACAAAATAAAAAATAAATGAACACATATTTAAACTAATTACACCTAATCTAATAGCCCTATCAAAATAAAAAAAAAAAACCTAGCCTACAATAAACTACCAATGGCCTTTTAGAAGGGCCTTTTGCAGGGCATTGCCCCAAAGAAATCAGCTCTTTTACCTGTTAAAAAAAAAAAAAAAATACAAAATCCCCCCCAACAGAAAAACCCACCACCCACACAACCAAACCCCCCAAATAAAAACCTATCTAAAAAACCTAAGTTCCCCATTGCCCTGAAAAGGGCATTTGTATGGGCATTGCCCTTAAAAGGGCATTTGGCTCTTTTTCAACCCAGAGTCCCTAACCTAACATTAAAACCCACCCAATAAACCCTTAAAAAAACCTAACACTAACCCCCGAAGATCCACTTACAGTTTTCGAAGACCGGACATCCATCCTCATCTAAGCCGGCAGAAGTGTTCATCCAGACGGCATCTTCTATCTTCATCCATCCGGCGTGGAGTGGGTCCATCTTCAAGACATCCGGTGCGGAGCATCCTCTTCTTACGACGAATCTTGAAGAATGAAGTTTCCCTTTAAATGACGTCATCCAAGATGGCGTCCTTTACATTCCGATTGGCTGATAGAATTCTATCAGCCAATCGGAATTAAGGAGGAAAAAAATCCTATTGGCTGTTGCAATCAGCCAAAAGGATTGAGCTTGCATTCTATTGGCTATTCCAATCAGCCAATAGGATGAAAGCTCAATCCTATTGGCTGATTGCAACAGCCAATAGGATTTTTTTCCTCCTTAATTCCGATTGGCGGATATAATTCTATCAGCCAATCGGAATGTAAGGGACGCCATCTTGGATGACGTCATTTAAAGGGAAACTTCATTCTTCAAGAGACGTCGTAAGAAGAGGATGCTCCGCGCCGGATGTCTTGAAGATGGAGCCGATTCGCGCCGGCTTGGATGAAGACTTCTGCCGGCTTCGCTGAGGACTTCTGCCGCTTGGATGAGAATGGATGTCCGGTCTTCGAAAACTGTAAGTGGATCTTCTTTTAAGGGCCATTGGTAGTTTATTGTAGACTAGTTTTTTTGATAGGGCTATTAGATTAGGTGTAATTAGTTTAAATATTTGTTAATTTATTTTGTGTAACTTAGTACTTTTTAATTGTAAATTTAAATAATTTGAGTAGGGTTAGGTTTTTAAATATGTTATATAGTTAATTTAATTGTTAGTTTAATGTAGTTTTAGTATAATAGGGTAGTTTAATATAGTTTTAATTCTAAAGGTAAGTTTTAATTTATTATAGGATAGGGATGAGTTAATATTTAATGTAAAGTTAGCGGGTTGTTAGGTTTAGGGGTTAATAGCTCAATTTAGTTTATGGTGATGTGGGGGGCTGGCGGTTTAAGGGTTAATAGGTTTAGTAAGTGGTAGTGATGTGGGAGGACAGGGGTTTAGGGGTTAATACATGTATTTAGTTGTGGAGGGGTCAGGGAGCGGGGGGATAGGGGTTAATAACTTTATTTGAGTTGTGGTGGGCTCTGTGAGCAGCAGGATAGGGGTTAATAACTTTATTCGAGTTGTGGTGGGATCCGGGAGCAGCGGGATGGGGGTTAATAACTTTATTTAGTTGCGGCTGGATAGGGGGTTAAACATTTTAGTATAGTGGCGGTGTTTAGTGACAGGGTTTAAATAAAGTTGGGAAAAAGCCGAATAGCAGCGAGATCGATGACTGTTAACAGTCCGCTGCTCATCGCCCCGTACTTGGTGCGCAGCTTTTTGACACCTTTTTTTTATAAAAATGGAGAGCGTATTCAGGTCTGCGGTTGCGATGTTAGGCGAGCGTATTGGTGCCGGCGAATGCAGCACAGTTGACGGCTTGATAATTCGGCCTCTATACCTCTTCCCTTTTATTCTTTCTGTGAATAGGATATATAGGTGAACATACTGTGATATGATAGACCGAGTGTCTCTAATTAAAGTTTTTGTGTGTCTTTTTAAGACATATTGACTACTGATCACTTGTAGGGAAAAAAAATCAACATTTGCTCTAGGTAATGACATACCTAGTGCTTCATTGTGTAACTTTAAAGGTACACTATACCCAAATTGTTTGCTGCGTGATAATATACCTTCATGTATGAGAAGAATGTTGCAGTGAATGTATTTTTATTTTTTCAGATAAGTACATTGTTTTATATTGATTTAATTTCCCTGATTTTCCAGTTCCTCAGAGGAAAAGGACCCTTGCTAACCAATCACAAACTAATACACATATATAGGATTTGATCATGAATTGTTCAAATGTGATAGCCCTGCCTTCAACACTTACAAAAAAGAAAATGCCGTTATCTGTTAAATCATTTTATTACTGCACTTTAGCTTGTATACAACTACGTATTTAACACTTGAAGAGATGTGAAAGTAAATCCTAGCATTTTACAAACGCTAGGATTTACTATTGAAACAAATAAAGGACACTTTTATTCATGAAGTATAAGATACTTCATGCATAAAGCTCCTTTTATTTGATTCAATCGATCGCCGCTCTTAGCTTCTACAGCAGCGCATGGCTACAAAAAGCCAATAGCCGTGCGGTAAATCCGGCTCCCATGGACGCCAAGCCGGATTTACTACACGGCTATTGCTTTTCAATAAAGTACCTGAGCAAAAAGGGCCACCACTAGACATTTTGGGGCTCCTTACAAAAAAAAGGGGGGGCAGTTGCCTCTAAGGTTAATAAGATACTTGCATGTAATAAAAGAGGCATTGATGCAAGGCAGGAAAACATACAGTAATTCTGTCACTATATAAATCCCTGGTAAGACCTCACCTTGAGTATGGAGTCTGGTTCTCACCCTGACCTATGCAATTTTTGGGTAAATTACTAAAATGTGTGCACACCTTATATCTGAGTGTAGTCAAACTTGAAAATGTTGTAAAGGTAATAACACACATACAGAGAGAGAGAGAGACACACACTCACAAACACAGATTCACATACACACTGAAACACTCTCAGACATAGAGGCACTTGCGCGCGCGCACACACACAGATATACACACTCAGACACACAAACACCTATAGAATCACACACAGAAACATACTCAGACAGACAAAAACACACAGACACTCACACTGAGAACCTACAGAATTACACACACACACACACACACACACACACACACACACACACAAAAGCGCAGTGACACGCACACTCAAACACACAAATACAGACACCTATAGAATTACACACAGAAATATATACTCAGATACACAAGAACACTCAGATACTCACAGCATGCAAGCACCATCAGACACTATATACACATACGAACCCACATACACAAAACTAGGTACGGCATGCACACAAACAGGCACCCAAAGCACAGACAAGAAGCCACATACATCCTCCCTCACACATACACATGTACCCACCGAAAGGCACACTAAGAGGTTGCCTAACCCACATAAATATACAGACAAGCACACTTTTTATTGTTTTGGTATCCAGAGTGACAATGCACTAATATGAGCTAGCTGAACACATTGGATGAACCAATGACAAGAGGAATATATGTGCAGCCACCAATCAGCAGCTAGCAACCAGTAGTGCTTTGCTGTTCCTGAGCCTGAGTAGATATGCTTTTCAATAAAGGATACCAAGTGAAGGCAGCAAACTAGATAATTGAATTAATCTGGAAAGTTGTTTAAAACTACATGCTCTATTTAAATCATGAAACTAATTTTTACTTTATTGTCCCTTTTTAACCCCTTAACGACCGAGGACGTGCAGGGTACGTCCTCAAAAAAAAGGCAGTTAACGCCTGAGGACGTACCCTGCACGTCCTCGGTGTGGAAAGCAGCTGGAAGCGATCCTGCTCGCTTCCAGCTGCTTTCCGGTTATTGCAGCGATGCCTCGATATGGAGGCATCCTGCAATAACCTTTGGTAGCCATCCGATGCAGAGATAGCCACTCTGTGGCCCTCTCTGCACCGGAGATCGGTGGCTTTCCTCGTTGGTGGGTGGGAGCAGACTTGGGAGGCGGGTGGCGGCCATCGATGGCCCTGGTCATGTGGAGGGGGGCGGGATCGTGGGCAGGGATGGCCGGGGGCGCGCACGGACGCGTGCCCGCGCACGGGGTGGGAGCGCGTGGGAACCGCTACACTACAGAAAAAGCTGTAATATTTTTTTTTTAATAAAGGCAATATAAGTTAAAAAAAAAAAAAACTATCAGTGAGGTGGTGGGGGTTTGTCTGTGGGGGGTGGGGGAGCTACACTACAGAAAGAAAAAAACAAAAACAAACAAAAAAAAGCCCTTTTTTTTGCAAACTGGGTACTGCCAGTACCCAAGATGGCCCCCAATAAGGCAGATGGGGTGGGTTAGAGAGCTGTTTGGGGGGGGATCAGGGAGGTTGGGGGCTAAGTGGGGACGCTTCACCGCAGCATATGTAAATATGCTATAAAAAAAAAAATAATTATTTTAGTACTGGCAGACTTTCTGCTAGTACTTAAGATGGCGGGGACAATTGTGTGGTGGGGGAGGGAAGGGAGCTGTTTTGGAGGGATCAGGGGGTCTGATGTGTCAGGTGGGAGGCTGATCTCTACACTAAAGCTAAAATTAACCCTGCAAGCTCCCTACTAACTACCTAATTAACCCCTTCACTGCTAGCCATAATACACGTGTGATGCGCAGCAGCATTTAGCGGCCTTCTAATTACCAGAAAGCAAAGCCAAAGTCATATATGTCTGCTATTTCTGAACAAAGGGGATCCCAGAGAAGCATTTACAACCATGTGTGCCATAATTGCACAAGCTGTTTGTAAATGATTTCAGTGAGAAACCTAAAATTGTGAAAAATTTAACGTTTTTTTTTATTTTTTTTATTTGATCGCATTTGGCGGTGAAATGGTGGTATGAAATATACCAAAATGGGCCTAGATCAATACTTGGGGTTGTCTACTACCCTACACTAAAGCTAAAATTACCCCAAAAAGCTCCCTACATGCTCCCTAATTAACCCCTTCACTGCTGGGCATAAAACACGTGTGGTGCGCAGTGGCATTTAGCGGCCTTCTAATTGCCAAAAAGCAACGCCAAAGCCATATGTGTCTGCTATTTCTGAAAAAAGGGGATCCCAGAGAAGAATTTACAACCATTTATGCCATAATTGCACAAGCTGTTTATAAATAATTTCAGTGAGAAACCGAAAGTTTGTGAAAAAGTGAACAATATTTTGTATTTGATTGCATTTGGCGGTGAAATGGTGGCAGATTTTGGGGGTCAAAGTTAAAAAAAGTGTTTTTTTTTCCATTTTTTCCTCATATATTATAAAAAATCTTTATAATAAATTATAAGATATGATGAAAATAATGGTATCTTTAGAAAGTCCATTTAATGGCGAGAAAAACGGTATATAATATGTGTGGGTATAGTAAATGAGTAAGAGGAAAATTACAGCTAAACACAAACACAGCAAAAATGTAAAAATAGCCTTGGTCCCAAACGGACAGAAAATGGAAAAGTGCTGTGGTTATTAAAGGGTTAAGCAAGTTTATTCACACATTTTTATAATACTAAACATGCTAATTTTATACACTGTAGGACAGATCAGAAAGTGGGCGATACGTGAAAGCATTTATTTTTATTAAATATAGGAAATATAGTCCAGGCTGAAACATAATAGGAAAATTCTATACAGATTGTTATAGTCCTTATTTATGCATACACTTGCTGTAGAATCATATGCAATAATGTTTTAATAAACAAAAAAAACGGAAAAACAAACACTTTGGGGGCGATTTAACAACCCCTGTATTGTGCCAATGCACCTATTTCCGTCCAAGCCTTCTGCCGGAAACAGCAGTTAGGAAGCAGCGGTCTTAAAACCGCTGCTCCTTAACTTGTCTGCTGCCTCTGAGGCTGCGGACATCAATCTGCCCAATCTATACGATCGGGTTGATTGATAACCCCTTGCTAGTGGCCGATAGGTTGCGAATCTGCAGGGGGCGGCATTGCACAAGCAGTTTAGCAGAACTGCTTGTGCAATGCTAAATATACGCTGTCGGCATTCAGCAATGTCTGGCGGACATGATCTGCTACAGCGGATCATGTCCGCCAGACATTGATAAATCGGCCCCTTGGTGTTAATGTGTATGTAATTTGCCAGAGGAGAAGCTCAATAGCTTCTCCTCTGGCAAATTACATACACAGCTTTTGTTCGTGCCTGGTTGAGGGTTTCTACGTGCCGTTAATATATTAAATATGATTCTTGGGGACTCCCTAAGTGTCATGGGGAAACCAAACATGGACTCCCTGCCCAATGTGCCTAGAGGGATGTGGCTGCAACTCACTGATGAGGCCCAAGAATGCCGAAACGATCGTCTGGGGCTGTTGTGTTCCTCGTTCAGAGGAGGATTGCCTGGTATTTCAGGGCAGGACTGACCTGTATAAGTGGGATAAGACTGATATACTTCAGGAACATTTTCTTCTGTTTAAGTACAATTTGGCAAAAGGAGGATGTTCCCAGGTGGCAATTTGCCAGAGGACAAGCTATTGAGCTTTTGTTCATGCCTAGTTAAGCGCTTCTACTTGTTAATAAGGCAATGAAGGCCCCATACCGTTGTGCAGCTGAAGACATGCATAATGGATGAATAGCGGAAAATTCTGCTTGCTAAACTTAACATACTGGTGTCTTCAGTGCCCAAACGTTTAAAGGGACCTATAACACCTTCTAAAAATCCTTTGATTTTTATATTTTTTTTATTGGTTTTTTTACACATCAGACAAAATCAACACATCAATGTAGCATATACAATTATATTCATTGCATTGTCTCATAATTAAAATTAAACTGCTGTAAAAATAAAATATGGTTATATCATAAATTGCACTAATAAAGACAAACAATCTTTACATTTTCAAACTCTATATTATATAGCTGATCTGCTCTCAGCCAACTAGTAGCTAATTTTTGCATGAGAAGAAAAAAAAAACCAAATAAAAAAGCACAAGAAACGAACATGGCAAACATTCCATTTTTCCTGCTCTATCCTCCAACACTCTATGTGAATTGAATTATATAACATTTTCCTCTTTCAGATCGTTAAGGTGTACATACTATTAGAAGAATGTGTAGTGCTACACTAGCTCCTTGAGCTTAACACTTTTTCTATCCTCTCTTTTCTTCTCTTTTCTCTCTTTCTTTGAGAGACATAGAAGAAATGTAGGTAATGTTCCAATATCCCTATTCCTAAATTATAGTATTTGTGCATGAGAAAAACCCCCTACTGCCTATCTGTAGGGATTTATTATTTTATTTTAATCCTTGTTGGTTACTATCTTGTTTCTATCTCTCCAAGAAGTTTAAATATACCAGAGAAACAGGAGGGAATGGGAGAGGAAAAAAAAAAAAAAAAAAGGGAGAACCCCGTACCAACAAAAAGGGTAAAGGGGATGACCATGATATCCATCCTAAGGAGACCAAGCTCTCGGGAATCTTCCTTGTTCTATCTGTTGTTTCAGCCAGATGGAGGCTTTACAGAAGGATAAAGCCTGCCTCTGTATTTCCAACGGAAGAGACATTATGTATTTCTCCCATTTCTTAAAGAATTTAGCCAATTGTTTAGAATTTGTGACTTTTAAATTGTATTGTTCAAAGGTCATTTGATATTGTATTTCCATAAGGAAGTCGCTAAATCTAGGGGCTTTTAATCCTTTCCAACTTTTCAGAATTAAATTTCGACCCACCAGAATAAGTAGATTAATGAATCTGTTATTATTGGGAATTGAGGTATGCTTACTCAAGAAAAATATTAAATATTGATTTAATTTAAATTTATTCCCTGTTATCCTAATACCCCAAAAATTGATTTTTTGCCAGAATTGATATATCTTTGGGCATGTCCAGAAACAGTGTACTATGTCCGCCTTCTCATGGTGGCATTTGGGGCATTTCCCTGCATCATGCCTCCATTTAGCTACTCTAGCAGGTGTAAGATAGGTTCTATTAAGCAATTTCATATGTGACTCTTTCCAAGTATGCATAGTTGTGGCGCCTGCTACCAGTGTTGTGCTCTGGGATATAGTTTCAGTATCTACTCTGATTTGGACTTTGGCCCACTTATATGTTAAGTCCTGTATATTTTCCCTACCTCGTTGTTTCAGAATTGTATCATACACTCGGGAGATGGTGCTTACCCCATCCCTATATTCTCCAATTATTTTCTTGATTTCTTTACTATCCAATTCCAAACCTGTATCTAGCCTTAATTTTTCTATCCAGTGTCTCACCTGCAAGTACGCATAGAAGTTAGATCTAGGAAGATCAAACTGTCGAGATATTGCCTCAAAAGTTTTCAGTCTTAGATTTTTACCTTCACAGATCTGGATTACCAATTTCAGTCCCTGCTCGGCCCAGGTTTGAAATGCTGACAAGCCCAATCCTGGTGGGAAATCGGGATTGCCTATGAATGGCAAAAATTCAGATTTCCGATAGTCAATATTCAACTCTTTACCTATTTTTTGCCATGCCTGTATAATAGTTTTAAAAGTGATCATTTGGCATATTGGAACTGGCAATTTATTTGCATTATAATGTAAAATAGCCTGTAGGTTAAAAGGTTTAATTAACATTGATTCCAAACCATAGAATGTAACCAATTCTTTTTCAGTTACCCAATTTAATGCATATTTACACAAAGCTGCATAATTATAATATCTGACATTAGGGCAAGCCAAACCTCCATATATTCTGGGTAATGTTAATTTAAGCAATGAAATGCGAGGCTTCTTTCCTTGCCAAATGAAGCGATTAAAACATCTATTCAGGAAGACCAGATCCCTTTTATAGAGGAGCAAGGGAAGATTTTGTAGAAAATATAACAGTTTGGGAAACAAAATTACCTTGACCACCATAATCCTGGCTGTAATAGATAAGGGTAGATTGCTCCAATTCTGGAGCTTTTTATCAAATTCCTTAATACATCCTTTAAAATTAAGGTCATACCATAAACTAGGATCTTTACTCAGTTTAATACCCAAATATGTGATTTGTGTTGTTTCAGTGAAAGGTAGATTAATTTGCTTATGTGGTTTACTTATCCACATAACTTCTGACTTCTCATAGTTGATTTGATATCCTGAAAATGAGCTAAAGATTGTGAAAAGTCTGATAAGCTTAGGGATCGAGTCTGATAGATCGCTAAGAAAGAGCAAGAGATCATCCGCAAACAAAGATAAAATCAGTTTGTGCCCTCCAATTTGTATACCCTGTAGTTCCCTCCTTAGATAGATTGCCAGGGGTTCAATCGCTAGATTGAATAAAAATGGTGATAGAGGGCAGCCTTGTCGCGTGCCACGTTTCAATATAATCCCTTTTTGTAGTTTCCCCATTCACTAAAATTGTGGAAATTGGTTCTCTATATAGTTGTTGAATGAAAGATTGGAAAACCCCTGTTATCCCAAAGTTCTCCAAGGAGGTAAAGAGATGATCCCATATAATCGAATCGAACGCTTTTTCAGCGTCGATTGAAAGAATCGCTAAATCGGGGTTACCGTGATGATTCTTACCGATTGATTTGTTCCAGTAATGATCTAGTACTAATTGTAATTTTCGTATGTTTTTTACTGGATTTCTACCATTCATAAACCCCGTTTGATCAGGATGTATCATATACCCCAAAGGGGATTTCAATCTGTTGGCTAAAATGTGGGTAAGGATTTTATAGTCCTGGTTGAGGAGAGAAATTGGTCTATAAGATTTAGGAAGTTCTGGATCTTTGCCTTTCTTATAGATCAAAACTATATTAGATGCAGCGAACAATGGAGACTGTGGTTTGTTACTTATGAAATATTCATTAAATAATTTACTTAAGATCAAAGGGACCTGTTCTGTGAGTATCTTATAAAATTCCGCTGGTAATGCATCTGGCCCAGAAGCTTTTCCCATTTTTAGTTTTTGGATAGCAAGCTTGATCTCTTCCACAGATATAGGTTCATTTAACCTCAGCAAATCGTGCAACTCTATTTGAGGTAGGCTTATACCTTGCCAAAACTGGACTTTATTCACAGTATTAATCTGTTTAGATGCATATAGATCCTGAAAAGTTTGATAAATAATTTCCCTTATCTCTGAAGGTTCTGTCACCCTAGAATTCCTAGTTTTTAAAGCTGCAATGTAGCTTTTCTGTTGCCTGATTTTGACTATTCTTGCAAGATATTTGGCTGAAACACCCTGCGCACCTGAATAGAGGGCTTTAAGTTTCTGCTCTTCTACAATCGAGTTTTGTTTAAGAAAAAGATTGTAAAGCAACTTACAGTCTTTGTATTTGTTCCAATGTTCTACCGAGGGCATACTGATGTAATTGCAATAGCTATTTCTTAATGTATTAGATAGTTGTTCCTCTCGCTTTCTCAGAATTGCTCGCATTCTTATCAGATATGCTTTTATCTCTCCTCTAAATACCGCCTTCGCAGTCTCCCACAATATTTCTGGTTTATCTAGATGGCCCGAGTTTTCCGCTAGGAATTGATACCACCTATTTTGCATCCATCTTTTAAAATGGACATTGTTTACTAGATAATTCGGGAAGAATATTCTACCTTTTCCAGTAGATGCTTTATCATTCAGGCCTATTTCTAATGAGATCACTGCGTGATCGGAGATCACAATATCTTGAATAGCAGTTTCTATATTCATTTTTAACATTTGTCTAGCTATTAAAAAATAATCAATTCTAGAGAATGAAGTATGTACGTTAGAAACACATGTATATTCTCGTTGATCAGGGTTTTGTGCTCGCCAAACATCTTGCAGTGCTAGTTTTTGACAGAACCTTCGAAGAATCTCTGTTTCCCTTGCTTTTCTTGGAGCAAATCTAGCTTTTGATCTATCCAGAATATGTGAAAAAGCCATGTTAAAATCGCCAGCTACTACAATGTTCTTTCCAATGTGTAAAAACAATTTTAAGCTAATATTTTCCCAGAATTCTTTGTCTATCGCGTTTGGGCCATAAACATTACAGAAAACAAAATTAAAACCATTGATCTGTATTTCAAGGATCTGGTATCTCCCATTTGGGTCATTATCTACCGAGATTATTTTATGGTTTAGCTGTTTTCGTATTAAGATAATCAAACCTCTTTTAGCCCTATCATAAGGGGTAAACACCACCTCTCCGACGCATTTGCTTTTAAGTTTTATAGCTTCTACTGGCCTAAGATAAGTCTCCTGTAGGAAGACTAAATCTGGTTTTTGCTTTCCTAAATGTTTTAACAGAAGTTTCCTTTTAGCTGGGGAGGAAATCCCTCCGCAATTCCAGGAAAGTATTTTAAGTTTGGTCATCTAAAAATACTGTTCAAACAGAAGTCTAAATGAGGGCTCCTAAGGAGGAGAGAAAAAAAAAAAAAAAAAAAATAATAGTTAAAGCTCCTATTTTCCCATTCCCCCCTGCGCAACTCCTGCATCCTGTTTCTTCATGCTTAACACTCAGCATTATTGCCCTACATAAAGATACATCCATTTCTTATATCTATTTATGTAGGTAAGGCCTTTATTTATTAGGGGTTCTTATCTTGTGTACCTCTCAGCTGTTCTGTGTCTAGCTTCTGGCAAAATGCCTTGATTTCTTCAGTTTTGGTAAATGTCAAAGTCTCACCATCTTTGTCAATAATTATTTTCGCCGGGTATATTAATCTTGCTCTTATATTTGCCTTAATTAACTGAGAACAAAATGGTGCCATCTCCCTACGTTTATTTTGAGTCTCTGATGAAAAGTCTTGAAATAGCAGTATTCTATTAGATCCTATCATGATGTTATTGTTTTTACGATATAGTCTGAGTATATGGAATTTGTCCTGAAAATTTAGAAACTTGATTATTACCACTCTAGGCCTTGCCATACCATTTACAATCCTTCTAGGTGCACCTATTCTATGAGCTCTTTCTATAGGCAATCTGACATTCTCAATGGTGCTCCCTACTAATTTAGGGAGCTGGGAGGCTGCAAAGCTTATCAGGTCTTGATATTCTACTGTCTCAGGAAGGCCGACAACCCTAAGGTTGTTGCGCCTTGACCTGTCCTCTAACTCCTCTAGTTTTGAGTGTAGAAATTTAATTTTTGTATCCTGCGAATGGGTCATTTGTTCTTGTATCTCTATTCTATCCTCAGCATCTGAAACCCTGGTTTCTAGCTCATTTATACGTGTTGCGAACTGTTTTATTTCATTCGTAGCTGTGGCCATTTCTTGCCTTAAAGCTTCAAATTGTGGCATGATTAAATCAGAAATTTGTTGTATTAGTGGTGTATTATCAGTAGAATTCAGATCTATTTCATTTTGTAACTGTAAACCTATACTACTTTCATTAGTTTTGAGTTTTTTTTCTTTTGGTTTGGGCGGCATATTTGGTGATAAATTTTTAGAATGTGACATAAACCTTTCCATAAAGCTTATTATCGCTCTTTTGTGACCAGAGAAGAAAGGCACGAAAAAACCTAGTTGTGTCTTGAATAAGGGTGAAAGAAAAAAAGAAAAATATATCCTCTTTACTTATTTCTGTAAATGGATAAGTAAGTAAACAAGAAATGTCTTCAGAGATCTTGTGTGAAAAATAGTTAAAATGTGTTCCTTTTTACATTTTAGTGACAAACAATACTAAATCAAAATATTACATTGATATGTGCCAACACGTGCTTTAAACAAATCCTTAAATACTCTTATATGTGAAATCTTAGTTTTAGAAATCAGTGAAGAAAAATAAAAAAATGTATATTTAGTGGAAAAACAAAAAGAAAAAGAAAAAAGCAGAAAGTGTGAGTAGGAGAGTACAAAGACTCACAGTAGTGAACTGCCGAGAAAAACAGTTGTTAAAGGTTTACAACTCTATTCTTTTTTCCTTTTTTTTTTTTTCCTCGCTTCCCTCACTTCTTAACAGAGCCACTATCTGAATAGCTTAGGCCACAGGTATTCTAAATATCAGTCTAGTAAAAACACAAAATAATCTATTTCTGGGTAGGTTCCTATTACCAACACACTTGTACAAAATGAGTATATGATCAGTTCCAGCAGACACAAGTTATAACCATGTAGAGATGTTTATCACTATATAATAGACCCAATTTCTTTATATATTGATACTTTTTCAGCTAGAAAGAATAGATTATTTCTCTGCCTCTACCAAAGGCAGAGAAAGGGGAACAAAGAGAAGAAAGAAGCAAAAAACAATAGACAGGAAAAGGAGAATACCAAGAGACAAAAAACGGAAAAGCTAAGGGAAAAAAAGAAAAAAGAAGCAAAATTCAGTGTTCAAATCGGACTCTTTAGCTTATTTACGCCAGTCAAACAAGCTATATTTAACTGTATTTCTTATGTTAATAACCAGTCATAAAAGATAACTAAAAAGCTTTTATCTTGATTGAAGATTCATTATAAGGATAATCCCTTTCTGAAGGAGAGTTCCCAAGACCTAGAAATATTTTTCTTGTATTTAACAGTAAGTCATAAGTGGTATCCTTCAGAAAAAGACAACTTTTTAGCTTGATTGAAGTTTTCATAGAGGACAGTCCCCACACAGAAAAATCCAAAGAAAAGCAATCAGTCTAATGGAGATTAATACAGCAGGTCTCACCACTTGTTCTCTAAACAGTTTTCTTATGGTATGTGTTGCTTAAGGTTTCTAACAAAAACTTTACCATATGTAGCGAGAAAAGGGCACATAAAAAGCCTGTATACCTCCGTATATCTTTTTCCAGCTTCTCTCTCCACTCCTCGGCCCCTCTATAAGACCTTTTTAGGCAGTTTCCTTGTGTATGGGACTTTAATATTAGGAGAAGCAGATCTTAACCTTAGGCTGTGAAATAGTTTAGTCTATATTTAGACATTTAACCAGGCTTGATGGTTATTTACACCTGGGTGTAGTCTTTTAATAATCTCAGCCTTAGTATGTTTATAAAGGTTCAGCAGTTATTGTCTAACAAGAGAGTGTTTAAGGATAAAACAGACCGTGTCTGTAGTACCTGTTTCCAATTGAGTTCTCCTGGCAGCAGCTCTTTGTCTCACGCTGTTGTTCCTATCCACATAGCAGCTACCTCTTACTTTCCAGCTAGCTTTCAGGTCTTTCCACAGGTAGATATTAAGGAGCGGCGGATTTGTGAAGTCGCGATTTCGGACACCTCCGCTACCGCAGCCTCCGCTGTTACACCAGCTCCTCTGTCCTGTGTGGCTGCCGACCGGTGGATATGTTGCTGCAATTGATGCGTTTCTCTGTGTTGAAAGATAGGAAGTTTTCACAGAACAGGAACGCCTTTTGGCGTCGTGACTCCGCTTTGAAGTCAATCTGCTTACGGGAACCGGCCACTGCAAAAAAGTTATCCAAGCCGGGATGCGCCTCCGCTGGCCAAGGATCAGCACAGATGGGGTAGATCGATGGAGCCCTTCTCCCCAGAGCTAGAGTTAGCGTCCCACGTTCTTACTAGCTCCTCCCCTTCCGGTTCCGCGTGACCAAAAATCCTTTAAACTAACTTATACCTATTAATAATAACACACTTTGCATTAATCTCTATTCTTGATGCTCAGTTTACCCCAAACAGTTCAAGAAGAGTGTCATCAATTAGACTGATCCGGCGCTTGGTGATGCTATGTATGCCGTCATATTGCCACATGAGCACAGCAGTGATGTGATGCGCATGACAGATAATATATATATATATATTAATCAAGTTTATAGGAGGATTATCAGAACGGTTGCTCACTGTGGTGCTAAGCGAGTGCTGTATTAGCTGTATAAACATTTATCATATGTGCCTCATATATAAATAAACATTCCATTTGTCAAGCATTGTATTAAAATCAAAGCACTCAAAACTTTTTCTGAGTTAGAAATACATCTGCTCTATTGAGTGCATGGCG